>NC_041816.1:28717069-29017069 GCF_900964775.1 Scleropages formosus
CGCGTGCGGATCAGGAGCGGTTGGTGAGGAACGTGGAGAACGGGGTCGCTGTCGCACTCGGCATCAGTCGCAGCCCGAGGTCGTCGTCGTCGCCCCCAGGAAGCCCTCAGACTCTCTTTCTTCGCTGTTGGAGGCCGGGAAAGAGATAGAGGTGTCGATTATTCTCCGCTGTCCCGGCTCCGCCCCCCCTTCAGACTACCCCGGCGTGCTACGTCCTCCTTTTTCACATCTTTATGAAACTCCTCTAGATGTTCATCTCATTTTCATATAGTGCCGCAGTGAGCCAGAGCACTGAACAAAGTTCCAGGAGAGCACAAAGATCCAAAAGATACAGGCATCGGTTATTATAGTAAAATATATAATGGGCTGTTTGGTAGGCCAAGTGGTAACAGAGGAAAGGAAAACAAAAGAACTCTCCACAAGCAGAGTGGGGAAAAAAATAAGCCTCTGGGGGTCCAAGTGCCAGTGGGCACCTACCCCTGCTGGGCATTGTGTGTGGTCACATGGGACCCGTGGGTATAAATCTATCATATCAGTCTAGGCAGAGCTGAAGATGGAGGGCGTGTAATTACAGTCTGTGTCCAGGTCTGTGGTTGTTGGTCCTTTTGCTGGTGGTCGGTGGTCGTGGGCTTCTGATGGTAGATCCAAAGTGGTGTAGTTGGTACTTATCAAGGCACGGCTTCACGAAGGGGAAACGGCATGGAGGGATGGTCTCGAAGGTTGCCAAGACTCCTCGGCGGAAAGAGCAAGAAAGAGCAAAAAAATACAAGTTGCTGGAGTCAGCTACCGAAATACAACGTTGGGTTTTGCATCTAGTTTTAAAGGCTGCAACAAAAGGGGCTTTACTGTAGTAGGAAGGAGTGTTCTGCATTTATGGTCACAATGGTTCATTGCTCTGCCGCCCACACTTTTCATATTTATCTCCAGAGTTGCAAACTTCTACTGTGTTAGCATCCTACTAACACAACAAAAAGCGTAAAGTCCCGGCTATATACGAGATGTAGCCAGTGAGGGGTTCAAAGAACTAGTGATGTGGCAAAATTTCCGGGAGCTGGTGACGATCCTGGCTGCGACGTTCTGGACGAGCTGGGCTGGATGACGGAGGCGGGGCTGCGAGATAAAGAGTTGCGGTGATCGAGCTTCCTGGATAAAAAGGCATGTGCTTTAGTAGTGCTCTAACTTGGAGATACGTCTCAGTTGTAGGAGGCAAGTCTTCGGGAACCGAGTCGACGTGGGGTTTGTAGGACGGCTCTGGGTCGAAGACGACTCCAAGATTCCTCGCAGAAGATGCCGAATGCTGAAATTCGGTCAGTGGGATTCACCCAAGAAAATTTTCTGCGTGGAATTTCTGGTCCCAGGAGCAAGATCCTCGTTTTTAATCTCTGTTTATCAAGGCAATATAGTTGGCGCCCACCCAGTCTGTGATGTCATCGAGACTGGTACTTGGTAGACTGCATATCTGAAAACTTGATAGACAAGCAGATCCGTGTATCAGCGTAGGAGTGGGAATTAATGTTGTGTTTTGATGATGTTACTTAATTCGATTGACAATGAACAGCATTGGTCCGAGCACAGAACCCTGAGGCATCCCGTATCGCACAGTGACGGCGGTGCCGTGGAGGAGGTTTCGTTAAGAGACACGGATTGAAATCTATTCAGAGTATAAGACTCGAAGGACTTGCGCACGGTGCCGGAAAGGCCTGCGGACGTGTCCGACGTGTGTAAGGGCTGTAATCGATGGTATCGAAGGCTGCAGGGAGATCCTGGAGGAACGCTGATGTGAAGCCAGCATCCGCTGACAGGAGGATGTCATTAGTGACTCTGACCAGGGCAGCGTCAGTACGGCGTAGCGGACAAAAACCAGATCGAAATTCCTCGACCGCACTGTCGCTGGCTGGATACGAATGAAGCTGGAACAGCCTTTTTCGAGGACGTGTTGATACTGCGAGCAGTTTTTCAGCCCATTAATTCAACTGAATTATTTTTAATGAGAAATACAGAAAAATGAGAGTAATAAAAAATAAATAAAAGCATCATTCCATTTTCAGATAAGATCGTTAAAAAAAAAAAAAAAAAAACCTTTTCTTGCCTGGGAAATTGTCATTTTCTTCCATACTTCTTGGAAGTGGCATGAAGAAGCTACCTCTGTTACTGGTCTTCAATACAAAAAGGAAACAAGTGTTTGGCTACGTTCTGCTGAGGGATAGAAGTGGTACTTATCTTTTCCGGAACTTTACATTACACGGCTTCTTCAGTCTTGAAAGCGCGGAAGTGTTTATATTGCAGGTAAAATGGATTTATAATTGATGATGTTAGAGCAGCCGCCTTCAGATCGGAAGGTCACCAGTTCAAATCCCACCTACAGCTGTCGTAGCCTTGAGCGACCCTAAATTGCTCCAGTAAAAATTACCCCATTAACATGGTCCTTGCTACTTTGCATCGCTCTCAAGGGTTCAACAGGACGGCCCGTTCTTGGATGCGCTGTCGAACCCTTGAGCGACGGCCTTCGCCAACGTGCCGTTACGGCGCTGTCGGGACGTACCCCAACCACCTTCCCTCGCAGATCCCCTTTATACGTTCGACTCGTGGCTCTCGTATGCAGTCGGGCTGCTAGGTGTCTTCATCGCATGTGGCGCCTTCTTCAGTTGAAGATGATTATATCTTTTTTTGCCCTTAAATTGCACAGAAACGTGTCTTATTTTGCTACAAAATGATACTTGTGTGTAAACCCACAGTGATGCAACTTAAATACAGCCTCCGATACAGCGTGTTCCATAAGTCCCTGTTGCTTTGGGCTTGTGCTTCTCACTTGGGCTGCGTGGAAGTTTCAGCACCTGCCCTCCCGTGTCTCCGTTCAGGGAGAGTTTATTTTTCCGCGGCTCCGAAATGTTTGCTCGATCGGCCCTTTAATTTCAGCCCCCGGGCTGAGCGAAGCCCCCGCTCTCTGCAGGTCCGTGTCCAAGAACGGGCCCTGCTGTTGAACCCTTGAGAGTGACGGAAAGTAGCATGGGACAGCTGGTAGTGTAGTGATTAGCGCTACAGCCTTTGGACCCAAAGGTCACAGGTTCGAGCCTCACCTCTGGCTGTAGTACCCTTGAGCAAGGTGCTTACCCCGAATTGCTCCGGTAAAATTTCCCAGCCGTATAAATGGGTAAATAATTGTAACCTCAGCACTATAAGTTGCTTTGGAGAAAAGCGTCAGCTAAAATTATTAAATGTAAATGATTACCCTACTTAATTTTTTCATTGCGATTCCTCACATGCTCACTTTTTATAGCGTTCCAGAGTTTCTTAAAAGCTATGAGCAAAAACCCGACATAGAAATGTCATGAAGGTTGTGAGGAACGCGGTACGGCGTGTCCTTTGGACGTACCGAGGTCCTGGGGGGTAAAGGGCAAGGACCCTGCCGTTTAAACCCATAATGTGCAGGTCGCTCCGGGTTTGGGTCGTGCTCTAAGCAGGGGTTCGACTGTGTCATCCGAGAGGCCCGTAAGCAGGTCAAGGAGATGGTCTGCTTGTGTAATGCGATTTCGGGGACTTTCCTGACCCCCCCCCCCCCTCCTTGGCAGGGGGTCCAGGGCCGGTGTGACTTTCTCCGACATGCCATCCGGCAGAAGTGCAGAGACGCCCAGCTGCTCCCAGTCAGATGAAGGACTCGGATTGAATGTGTGAGTTCAAGGGGCGTCTTTAAAAGCGAGGGGTAAGAGCACGGGACCAGAGCGCCTTGTCCACCAGGGAACTAGAACAGGAGGTGGGATTCAAACCCATATCCTTCAAGTCCAAAGGTGGCAGCTCTAACCACTGCGCCACCTGCTGGCCCACACTTATGTTTTTATTTGAATTTGTGTTGAAAAAGCACTTTTATTTTTGCTCATTTGATGCTTTTACTGTAGAGCGGCGTACAGTTTGACGCGTCGATGCAGCGGGATGTCCTAGCAGGTGTTCCAGAGCAGAGCCGCTCCTGGGATGGGAAGTGGCAGCGTTCTGGGCGTAAGTCGCTGTCAAAAAAAGGCCGCTCGCGTGGTAACGAACTGGGAGTGTCCCGCCGAAACGGGATTACCGCGGCAAAAGGTGCGCCCGGACAGGTAGAGAGGGACGGCCGCGCGCCGGCGCTGCCGACGAGTCGTGAAAAAGACGCTTTCTGGGCGTCGGCAGCTCTGAACCCGGAGAGAGGATATTCCGCTCAGAGGTGTCAGTGAGAGAAACGGAGAGGGGTTTTACCCCAGTGAGGCGTTTTATCCCGGCGCTGTTGCCTTCTCCGCGGTGGGACGGCGCGTTTGCGTGAGGAGGCCTGCGGACGGGGAGCGTCTCCAGTAAATAGCGAGAGGGATCACGGGTGTGGATTTACTGCGCTTTGTTTGACTTGGCTTAAGTGCCGTTGATACTCCCACGGGCACATGGGCGCGTTTCGGTGAAGCGTGTGCGAGCACAGCCTTTATTCTGTGTGTGTGTGTGAGCTGTGGGACTTGTGTGTCGTGTTTATGTTTACGCTTATTCACGCAGCAGATGCTTCTCCAGCGAGACACACGGTTAGACACGCTACACACGACTCCCTACTGTCGCTCGCCGTTTATACAGCAGGGCAACGAAACACACGCAAGCACTATGAGCAGTCTAGAGTCACCAGTCCACTTAAACGCATGTCTTTGGACTGTGAGGGGAAACCAGAGCACCTGGAAGAAATCCACACGCGGACTGCGATGGGTTCGAATCGACGGCCGAACGCCCGGCGCGCGTGTGGCGAGGCACCGGTGCTACCTGCTGTGCCATCGGGTCGCCTTTTCATAAGGATATCGCCAAGCGCGGCATCGCGGACGGTCGAGCGGGTACTCGGTCCTTGTTTTGGGCACCTGGAAAGTGTCGGTGAGGGTCATTTAGCTGATGCTTTTCTCCAAACCGACTCGCTGCCTATCACTACAGCTGGCAAATATTTAGGGGAGCAATTTTGGGAAGTACCTTGTTCTGTTCTACAGCAATAGGTGGGATTCGAACCCACGACCTTCGCGTGTGATGGCAGAAGCTCTGGCCGCTGTGCCATCGTTGACTACGTTGAGACCGTTGCTGAGTATAAAGAGTGTGGAGGAGTGAAACTGAAAGCTGCTCTGTATGATTAGACCTGCTGCCACGTGTGAGACAAACTGCGCGCTCACACACACACACACACACACACACACACACACACACACACACACGATCAGAAGCCTCTCCGTGTGTTTTACAGTGACGGTGTAAACTAGACTAGATACTTTTTTCTCTAGTTTCTGAATTGTTTTGATAAAGTAATTTAGAACAACTGTCAGTTTCAAGGCTCCCGGCATGTATCTTTGTCTAGTGTGTGTGTCAAATAGAAGCTCCTATACTGATGTGAAACACGGGCCCTTACTTGGTTTTACATGGCCGCGCAGGGGCCCTAACGCAGCGCGCCGCGGCGGGGGTCCGCTCGGGGACGTGCGCTCGCGTGACGGAGACGACTGAACGTGGAAAGGCCTTTTTTAGGGAAAGTAACTTTGTCCAAATTCCGCAGGAATAAATATTTTAAAGCGATCAGTTATGAGAAGCGGAATCTCCTCCTGCTCGCTCACGTCGCTCTTACTTAACGTCCTCCTTTCCCGGAACCGTCCCTTCCTTTCTGGCGAGGACCTCGTTTGGCGTTTCTCGCACTCTTTGCAGTGACGCTTTTATTGCTGTAGGTGCAATAATAAAATCCAATATAATATAATATCATAAATAATTGTGCCGCATGCATGGGGGCAACTGCACATTTGGGATGTCGTGTTTGAAACGGAATCCCGTGGAAAGTGCTCGGCGAAAGGAGGTGCGTGCGTGCGTGTTTTCTGTCTCGGTGCGAGTGTGAGACGTTCCTCACCCGCAGGACGTGTCGTGAGAAACGAGCGCAGTGCAAAGTAAACAGTCGCCGCACCACCAACTCGGCTCCATCTCTCGGGCTTCTGTTCCTGCCCTTCGGGTCAGCAGCCCCCCCCCCCAACCCCCACCCCATCGGCTCGGCCCCGGAGCAGGAGAACAGAGCGACCTTTGTGTTTGGGACAGCGGTCGGCCGCTCGCTGAGGTTCCTCCTCCTGGCTGCTGGCTGAAAGAGAAGGTTCTCGAAGGCCTCGTCCCGTCGAACCCGCGACCCGACGTCCCCGCATTTATAATGATCGCGCGGTGCAACGGAAATTTTATTCCATCGGCTTTGCTTTTTTTATTTGCATTTTCCATTCGGTTTTGTCGGATTAAACGTAACGTTGGCGTCAGTTCATATTGTTTGTCCGTTTGTAGAAAAACATGCCACCGCATTCTTGAAACTGGCAACATTTCGGCGAATTTCGGCACCGGGTTCCGAGCGCCGAATATTCCAGCACCTTTTAGGATCTGATGCCTTCTGGAACGTTTTGGACTTTCTACGCTGTTCTGGTGCCTTCTAGACTCTTCCACTGGCTGCAGTGTTTCAGGGCTTTTCTAGAACGTTCCAGTGCAGAATTTCTATGCACTTTATTTGTTACTAAATGGCATTTAAAATCTCCCAGTATAGTTTTCCTAATATGTGTGAGCAAAAAAAATCTCGATAAATTTCATAAAAATAGTGAAAGCGAGGTTCTGTGGCTCAAAGTGACACCGGTGGGTGATACATTTGTCATAATCGGTGCAACAAAGGACATGACTTTTGTTGCGTTATGAGCCGTTTGAATCGTTTCGCTGCTGTTCTGTTTATTAAGTTACTCGCCGATTTTACATCATCGGTTACGAATGTTTTTACGGCGGAACCAGAACGTGTGAGGGTGCAGCTGCAGGGCTGCTTGTGCGCATGAGATGAAGCTCCGTGAGAAAGTGGTGAACGCATCCCCGCCCGCTGGGGTTTTTTTTTCTATATATAATTTTTTTTTTTTTTTAAATTTTATTTGTACACGGTGTCTCTGATTCGCAGCTTGCCGTAACTTTGCACGCTCGGCCCCAACCCAAACAGGATGTCCGAGTTGGAACGCGCTCTGCCGGGCCTCCGGGACCTTTGAGACGGAGCTGTTCTCCGCGCGCGAAGGGCCGCGAACGCGTTTTCCCCCGACGGCTCAGGATCGACGCGAGTCGCATCGCGGCCGGAACCTCGGCAGGACGTCGGAGCCGAGGATCGATTCCCTCCGGCCGAGTCCGCGATCCGGAAGGCGAGCGACGCGACGGAGCCCGACGGCAGGAACGGGCGCGACGCGGAGCCGTCGGAAGCGATACTCGCCACAAGCACGTGGCGAACGTCACGATGCCGTACGAAGAAGATGTTTCGGAGCGCCGTCTCATGCAGGACGTGGAGCTTTTCGTGTGTGCGGACGGCTGGAGACGTTGACGTGTTGTGGGCGAAGCGTCTGGTTCGATCCCATCTGCCTCGCGAACCCATTTCGGCATCATCTCCTCATTAGTTAATAAGCTCCACCAAATGTTCTCTTTACACTTCTTTTACACCGTTTTTGCCGGGTGCTCGAGCAGACGGCCGTTTTCGGCGCCGAACAGCAGACGTATAATCGCTGATCTGTTAGAGACGACGATCAATCCACTGATTGACCGTAACGTCAGCGGAGTGCAGTTGGGATCACGGTGAAAGCAAGCGGCCTGCTGGGAGTTGACCCTTGACACCCTGCCCCATGCAGCCTGTTAACGCGGGGGGCAGGGGGCATGCAATCTCTCCGGTGGGATTGGAACTTTGTCCGGCATCAGAGCAGCCCCCTTAGCGGGCCACCGATTGATTGAGGGGTGAAAGAACTCGTATTTACATTAATTTTTCACCGTGGTGACTTACACTGCTAGATACAGTGCTTACACTGGGTCACTCATCCATATATCAGTAGAACACACACACACACACACACACTCTCTGTCACTCAAACACAGGATGGGTGAACCTCAACAGCATGTCTTTGGACTGTGGGAGGAAACCAGAGCACCTGGAGGAGACCCACCCAGAGAACATGCAAACTCCACATAGACTGAGCGGGGATCAAACCCACGTCCTCTTGCACCACCCAGATGCTGTGAGACAGCGCTGTGCCACCGTGCCACCCAACTCTTCACTCTGTAGTCCAGACCTTGGGCCCCTTTACCGGGGGTTCAGGCTAATTAGACGCGAGTTCCGAGACGCGCCGTGCTGTGGGGTCGCGTCCTTCCTTTGAACCGCGAGTCCCAGGGACACAGGCTTGCCTCGCTTTGGCTCCTTTTCTGGAAGTTCTGACTGTACCTCCCGGAACCCGTGCGCCGCGCCGTGCCTCCTGCTCCCTCACCCGTGCGAGATGTGCCTGTAAGGAGGCAGGAGCGCTGCGCCGTGTGAGAGAAAGCAGCCGTCAGGGTAAAAATGGTGTAAGCGGGAGGTTTTCTGCAGATGTGGTGCGGGCGCCTGGCGTACGGGGTGGTGATGGAACTGATGGGCGCCACGTTCTGCCACAGTGACGACTGAAATGTTTTTCCCCAGGACTGAAGGAGCTGCTTCTGGTTTCTCAGCATCTCATCCCATCTCATCATGGCCTAGATAGTAGATAGATGTTGTTGCGGTGCCTTTGATTGTCGACGTAGTCATGTATCTCTTGACTGTACCGAAGCGTTCGGGGTTAAGCGGGCGTGTTGACGTTCTTCTGCTTACAGCCCTCAAAACCAACACATCTGCTCCCCAGCGTGTTCGAGACCCGATCGCTCGCTGCACCCCGACCACGCTGCTCCACTCCCCTCCTCCGCCTCCGCCTGCCTGGTGGTCCCACGCGTAAGAGGCCCAAAAGCACAAAGGTTTTCAGTTCCGCACCACATGTGGTGGGATGACCTCCACCTTTCACTCGGAACTGCTGAATCCCTCTCGTTGCCCTTGAAGGGGCTCGAAACGCATCTGGACTCACTTCTGCCGTCATCTCCTGTGTGCTCTGTAAACGCGTACTATATTGTTTCGTAATTGAAACAAGCCCCGATGCGCTGTTGTGTTCATCTCTGAGATGCACGTAACTCTGGAGGAAAAGCATGTGCCAAATGAATAAATGCTAATAGCTCATAACACGGCCCCTCGTGAGTGCGGAACTGGTAGCCTTCAGGTTCCACAAGTCCAACAGCTTAACCGCTAACCCACCGTGCCGCCCTCGTGTAGCTCGTGTCGGATCACGGCTCTTTGCTTCTGCCAGCGGAGGCGTTCTTGGACCTTGCCGAATGTCTGGACGTTCGCCCTCTGCCCACCTTTCCTCCGCGAGCCGAGTCCCGAGCCAGGAACCGACCGAGCTGGGGGCAGCGTGACTTTGAAACCAATCTACCTCCTTCTGCCCTGCAACTGTGGTAACTATGCCAGCAGCACTAGGGTGGAGACTCGTGCGCTGCTGTTGCGGGCACCTTACCGTGCTCCCAAAGTGGCGCGCGTCAACTCCTGGTTGTTCCAGTGTAGCCGCAAGTTCAGCAGCAGGAAAGGGTTTAGCAACGTTTCGCTTGTGTGCTAATCTGCTTACACATTTATACCGATGGGTCATTTGTTTGAGGCGCTTCATGGTAAGTACTTCACTCAAGTGACCTGCGGCAGGTGAGATTTAAACGACGGTCTTCCAACTGCAGCGCAGTGGTTCTAGCCGGTATTGCTACTTGCTGCCCGTACGATCTGTATGTTTAAAAATTTGTGGTTGGTTGGTAGGTATGTGGATGGATGGATGGATGGATGGATGGATGGATGGATGGATTCATTTGGTTGGTCAAATGATTGGATGGACAGATGGACGGACAGATGGATTCAGTTGACTGATTGCTGGATGGATGGTGGATAGATGGACAACAGTATCGAAGCAACTCCCAGTGTTTGCTGTGCTCTCTAAGAACTGCACTTTCGCACAAGCGGAGCACTGGCCACCGGCACCGATTTAAAGGACGCCGACCCTCGGCTACCTGCCGGGAGAACCGTAACGGCCCCGGCCTGGTGGACTGCTGCGCCCGGGCGCCACGTTGCCGCAAAAGGACGGA
The DNA here is from genome assembly GCF_900964775.1 of Scleropages formosus. Classification (NCBI taxonomy): domain Eukaryota; kingdom Metazoa; phylum Chordata; class Actinopteri; order Osteoglossiformes; family Osteoglossidae; genus Scleropages; species Scleropages formosus. The sequence goes on from NC_041816.1 coordinate 28,727,027, forward strand.
AGCGGGGTCACGATCGCGGCGAAAAGGAACTCGGGCCTAAATTCCCCACCAAGTTTGCGTCTATAATGTGGGAAAGTAAACAGCCCCAGTTCGCTCCTTGCAGACCAGCCTGGTTGGCAAGGACTGGTAAACACAATAAATAGAGTAAACACAGTAGAGGAAGTTAAAGGGTAAAAGGATGAATAATCTACCGAAGGCTGAAACGCGAGGGTCTGGACCCAGTAACGCGACCGAGCGGTCGGCGTTGCGGTCGCGGTCGGTATGTTCGGCTCGGTAGCTAAAGAGGGGTCATCGACTCCGCGGCTCTAGTGCCCCACCGCTCGTCCCTCTCCTGGGGCTGCTGGAGGGCTCTGGTATTTGCGTCTTAATAGCTGCTGATGAACTGAAATACTAGCTGCCCGAGAATCTTTATTTACACTCTTTTATTAGTCGGCTGTTCGCGTGAAATACTGCCCCCCCCCCTCCCCTCGTCTTAAAGGGGCAGCATCAGCAACGTGGATCCTGGCTTCCAAACCCTCGGGAGTCTCTGCTGCCAGGAACAGGCCGTGGCCCCGGGGCGGTCGTACCACGGCTCCCTGTGCGTAACATCGCCTGGCTTCTATGATGATGATGATGATGATGATGATGATGATAAAGCTTTAGTGCTTATTTTAAAGTGGAATTCTCAGATGACCAGCTTAACTTTGTACAAGTGATATTTAGGGTCCCGCAGGGCCTCGAGCTGCTGCGCGACCGCCACCGATCGCAGGAAAAGGAAAGATCCGGAGAGCTTTGCTGTACTTTGCGGTGCTGCGGGAGCGCCGAACGCCGCCGGGGACGAATCGCAGCTCCTGCTATGGCTCATAGCTCCATAGCTGCAGTTACGATATGAAACTGCAGCCGTTTCACCGATTCGCTCGCGGCGTTCATTTGCTCGCTTTTCTGTTCAGCTGCACGCCGTCCTCATGTTCGTATCCGGTTAGGGTTGCGAGGAAGTTGGTACCTGGTGCAAACAGTCCTCTTCCGCCTACGGGGGTGATGTGCTCCCCCAAGACCCTTCGTGAGGTGAGATCTCAGAACTCGCACACCTAATTACCACTAGTTTCGGTGTTTAAAAAAAAAAAAAAAGCATTTGTTCCAGAGCTTCAAAACGACACCCATTTCTACTAAAATTTCCCTAAATTTAAAGGGACAGAACGTCTTCGGTGGTTGACACTAATTATCGTAATGCAACACAGCAGCGCAGTTTCCCTTCGTAAATCGTGCCACGTTACGGCACGGCTGCGGGTCCGCACCTCCTCGGCCGTTTCGTACGCATTACGTACCGTAACCGTACGCTTAACCCTAAATTGCCCTGACGGCAGGGCTGCGAAGTGGGTACGCGAAGCCTTCGACCCCGACTCGAGTCACCTAATGACCGCTTCCGGCTCCGCGACTCCGCCCCCGCAGCGCTGGCCAAAAGCTGCGCGTTATTTTGGGGGTCGACTTATGCGGCGAATAGAGGCCTAACCCGCCGGCGCATACGATACGTTTAGTCGGAGTCGGTACGCTTTCACGGGCTCCGACTCCAGTAACCCGACGATCGCGTCCGACTCCGACTGCACGGCACCGCCACGCGGCGCGAGTGTGTGTCACGACGCCGCATAAAGGCAAAATCCGCGTCGAACCCCGTCACCAAGTAACCCTAACGGGCGATTCTACAATAAACTTATTTGTATGAATGAATGAAACGCTTATAAAAATATTTAGGAATTTCTTGTGTTTGCACACACGTGTGTTACGTTCCCCTGCTGCGTGGACGGGGGGATGATCGTAAGGAGTCGAGCGCATCGTTAACGATAACGGTGTCGGCCAAATACGGGTTAATAATCGCCGCGAGTTGCTTTGGAGAAAAGCATCTGCTAAATGAATGAATGTCTTCAGCCGCTCGGATGTCGGGAGGCACGCAAAATCCAAATTCGGACCTCGTAAATGCGAAGAAATTTCGCGCTAAAGGAAACGCGTCGTAAAGTTCTCGCAAATGGGCGTATTTCGGGAATGACCTTATATGAAATTGTCGTTGCATCCGATTTATTCGCTCCCGCAGCAACGTGTTGAGCTCACGTTCCAGCCTCTGGAGCGCGGCACCTTCCGTCAGACCGAGGCGTATCTGGTCCTGTAGCTCGCGCCGTGCGGTCCCACCGACGCGTTTACGGCCTGGTGTCCGTTTACCCCCCCCGGAGGCTCCCTCCTCACACGCAGAGATTATTGTCTCCCCGGTGGACTTAGTCACCTGGGGCCCCTGCTGTCCAGGAGCGAGTCCAAACCCGTGAATCCGAGCAGGCGCCCCCCCCGCCCCACCACCCCCGGATCCGTGTCGTCAAGAGTCGCCTTTCTGAATTCCTCCCTGGAAGCGGGCGACTGTGAAGTGGCGCCGACTTCCTGAGGTGTCAAGGGTCAGCTTTGCACCAGGGGCCCGAGACGGCTAATTTGCCTCAAGACCGTCAGCGATGGGACACATTGTTGGACTTGACTGCTGTCCGGCCCCTCTGTCCATAGCTGCGTGTCGGAGGAGCCCCGACCGTGACCTTAGTACCTTAGTACGTCGCTCGCGTTTTTCGTTTCGTTCCGGTGCCTTGTAATAGATTCCGTTGGCGGCAGGAAGTGCGGCGAAGACACGAGAGCGAAACAGGAAAGCGTTTCGCTCTCAAGGTCGAACCTTTTTGCATAGCATGATTTCATAACTTGTCTCGATTAGGTGTTTCTTTTCCCCTCGTCTTGGGCTCGACGGTTTCCGAGTAGCTAAATGGGGAACCGAAAGGGCGCGAAACCTTCCGTGGAAACGGCCCCGGGACTTCCTTGCCGAGGACGGCGCTCGATGTGAATGTTTTCACCAAACAAGGTACTTGACCTGAGCTCTCTTTGGCGAGCAGCGCACTTGACTCGAATTTTCTCCCGCGGTTACGCTGCAACGTGAACAAATTAAATAGTGTTTTTGCGGGAAACGACCCGAAGCCGGTCAGACGAATGACGTCGCGAACGAACGGCGTGGCGAAGCTCGGGAGCGGAGCGCCGGCCGCTCTCTCGTTTCGGCTCCCCGTCCCCGGCTGCACCGGAGCAAAATGAGGGACTTCGGCAAAGCCGGCGGACGGCTGTGGCGCACGTGGCCCGACGCGTCACAGCCGACAGATTGACTACCGCCATTTGCTCTCTTCTTTTGTTTATGCAGATGAGGCGCAATCAGATGGTTACGTAGGTTACGCGCCCGCCCACGTCGCTGCGCTTTAAGGTCTGCTTTTGAGCGGCACCCCCTCCGCCGCCGGCCTCGCACCGCTAGGTCTCGGTTCCTCGTTTTGGTGCCACATGCTGCGTGTTCGGCTGCGTTAACCGAGCTCCCACGTCTGCGAACTCCCTCCTCCTCTCTCCTCTCTGCGCCACCGTGAACTATATTGGCGCCCAGGGACTCCTGCTATTGTTGCGATCCCCGACGTAAACCGCATCCTGGAAGCCGAAAAGCGGCGGGCTATTTTTAGCGCACGGCACGCTGGTCTAATTTTAGCTCTTTTTTAAGATGCATCTGTGCTTAGCTTGCATCTCCTGGAAAGATGTGTCACTCCGGGGACTTCCTGTCGCATCCTGTCTCTTGTGTGTAAATGACGTCTCGGGTTGCGCTGCGTCAAGATCGCACTTATTTTTTCCCTTCTTAGCGGGTGGCGCCAAATACACCTAAAGATTGACAGGTGGTTCCTTAGAATTAGATTGATGAATTTCTTGGCCGTCGTGGCTTGTGGAACAAGTCGTTACGAGGTTTGCTTTGCCAAGAACCCTTCAGGGCGTTTCCTCTGCCTCTCTGGACTGCGTGCCGGTTATAGCGCCACCGGGTGGCCGGCCGTTCCTTCCCCAAATCTCCGCCCAGTTGGGCGTCCTGACCACCTGTGGTTTGGCCTGCAGCCAAAGTGTCGCCTTGCTGTTGTGCTCAAAGTCCTCGTTGAAAACATTTGCCTGTGACACGTAGTGTTAGCTGTGCAATAGAATTGTAAGGTAATATTTACATTTATTTTCTCCAAAGCGACTACCAACGAGCTCTGTGTAGTGTTATCAGGCTACACACCCTACTTACCGCGGTAACTTACACTGCTAGATACACTACTTACACTGGGTCACTCATCCATACATCAGTGGAACACACACACTCTGTCATTCGCACACTATGAGGAACCTGAACAGCATGTCTTTGGAGTGTGGGAGGAAACCAGAGCACCTGGGGAAAACCCACACAGACACGGGGAGAACATGCAAACTGCACATAGACCGAGCGGGGATCGAACCCCTGTCCTCTTGCACGACCCAGGAGCCGTGAGAGAGCAGCGCTACTCGCTGTGCCGCCCGTAATATAGTTTTACTGTCTGCTTATGGTCTGAAACTCATAGGAAGTGTGTATATATCCAATTCGGAATTTGAATAAAAGATGTTTTGGGAGAAGAACAATGAGGAAAAGTGTCTTTTAGGGAATTTTACTCGGGACTGAAAGCTACAGGAGGTTCACGGTGCTGGAAGGCCTCTTGCTCACAACTTTTTATTTTTTTTTTTTTTTATTTTGCTATGAAATCCAATTTTGTTTTAAATTGTCAGACGTTTTCTTTTACATTCTGCCCGGAAAAATATTTCACATTTGCTTTTGAATTCTAGCTGCTCGGCCTACATTTGTATACGTGCAGCGTCCCGTCCGGTTTGTGAAATTCCCTTTTCTGATATGTCTGTCTGTTCGTCCGTTTGTGTCTTAGCAACCTTCAGCAAATATGTGTCTCGGTCCAGAAAATTGAACAGAATTATTGGTGTCTTGATATGATGCAGGAAAAAAAAACTTCTTTTTTTGCCAGTTGTCGCCTTTAACTTATCTGATTCAACAATATCTTAGTTCACAGTAAACTCAACATTTAATGAGTTTCGTTGACTGAATCTTATTAAGAGAGAGGATTTTCATAACCTTCTTAAGGATTGTGAAGGTAATTTCTGATTTTTCTTTATTTATTTATTTAATCATTACAGAGGCCAAGTGTGTTTCCAGCCAGTAAATCCAGCATCACCTGTTCTTTGATTCTCCGCCACCTGTACTGTTTTCATGGTTGTTGATGCTGGCTTTTCAGATGCACTTTCTGCACTGGGCGATGAGCACGTTGCTCAGTTTGTCTGCCGGTTTCCATGACAACTGCCCTTTATTTTTCAGACCCTTGCCATACCGTGATCCCGCCGTGCATGGGCGATGCGGACAGGTTCAGCCTGGAGGCCTTGCGGCACATTCATAAGCAGCTGGACGATGACAACGATGGGGGTATCGAGGTCAACGAGAGCGTGGAGGTGAGCCGGGCTGCTGTGCGTAAGGGTGTGAGAGTTTTGACTGGCTGCGTCGCCTTGGAAACGAGCGCCTTGCCGAGCAAATTAAATCACGTAAGAGAAAAGTGGGAGTTCTCCGAGCTGCGACGGATTGCTCGCCGTCTGGAAAGAAATGTTACGAGCGGAAGGTTGTGCCCCTTTGCCTTCCGAGCCCGTCGTCTTTTCGAATGCATTTTCCCTCCAAATTGAATTGTGGCCAATTAGCCCTTTTTACGCTTTCCTACTTGGAGCAGGGATCTCAGGACAGCTAGGTAGGGCGAACAAAGTCACGCTCCTCCGATGAGCATGCCGTGAGCCGCTTGCATCTCTTCCCTTCGCGCCGCAGGCATCGGCGGGTGAAGAAGCGGGCTTCCGGGAGGGCTGTTCGCCCGGTGCGAGCAATGAGCGGGAGGGAGGGAGTCCCACCCGAGGGAAAATGGGGCAGTTTGTATTTCCCGACGAGGGTCGCTGATGGCTGGAGTGGCGCGCAGGTTCCGGCCATAGGGCGCATGGCCATTTACAGAGACGTCGCTCAAGTCTTATGTGTCTCGTTGGAAAAAATCCGCACCGTTGGCCACGGCCATCTCGATAGAGCTCGTGAAGATTGCTCCGAAGTTACGAAGCTGAGGCTGCGCCTCCTGCCAGGAGGTTGCGCTGCGCTCGGAGTCGAGCGCTCCGCTCCACGTTCATGTGGCCCGCAGTTTCGCGAGGAGAAAAAGTCCCGAAGCATTGGTGAGATATTTATTCTGCCCTCGAGGAGCACGGTTGTTTTTGGCCCTGGATGCTCTGCTTGTGTCTAAACATTTCAGATTGTTCAAATGTCTAAAGCCAGCAGCTCCTCGCGGTCGAGAAAAGGTCTGTCGGGTACCTTCTTTGGCCCTTGCAAATGACAAGGTCGGGTTGTATTTTTCCACGCGGTATTTCATCACCACGCGTATCGTTGGATCGTGTCAATTAACGCGCTTGTGGGCGTTGTGGCCAAAAGCGGCTTGCGGACCCTCATCGTTCAGCGCCCCACGCTGTCCATCCCGTGTTTCGCTACCTCCAAATATCAGTCTTTCTCTCCTCCATCCAAGGCTCTTTGCGAAATGTTTGTCTTTGTAGAATTTTTTCTATCACACACAGCTGACAGATTGTTTGAATGTCGGAAATTATTGCGCCACCGGGATGCTTGCAGTTCACGGTCATACATTTTTCCACATCTGTGATTTACCAAATGAGGGGTTTCGGTTTCCATCTGAGAAAGTGGAGAATGTCCTTCTGAGGGCCGTCCTGCCGCGGTCTTCGGAGGTCTTGAAGTGCCGGAGCTGCCGTTTTCCATACGTTTCTCAGCTAAGCTGTGGCCGGACCACGTCGAGCAAAACCGGCGGATGGTGAGAAGCTCCTCTCGGGTTGCTTCAAACCGTCGCCTTCCACCGTATCGTACCTCCAGCGTGAAAGTTCTGTTCCCGAATGACATCGCCGGCAACTCTTATCCCAGACAAACATTTAGAATCTAAGCAGAGACTCGTGACGGGTTTCCCTTACTCTGCGCTCAATGTACGCGTGTCGTTCTGCGTATTGCAGCGGCCGTCTTTTCGCCTCCCTGGGGTTTACCGGCTCTGGTCACAGCTGTTTACGTTCACGTTTACCACAGAATCTTTATGCAGTGAATGTATTTGACAGTTTCTGCTTAGCGTTTGAACGACTGTGTAAGAGGAGCCGGAAAGATGGAAATTTACAGCTGAAAACGAGGAGGAGCTCTCCAGAAACCCCGTATTCCATGTGGGACCCTATTAAAATCGCAGTGATTTACATTTCGTGTAAATTCTCTTAAACCTGCACTTTAATCCCAAGCTACACTACAATTTTTCTTTTTTTTTTTTTTTTTTTTTCTTCTGCTCCATTTATCCGGCAGGATCCTTCCTGATTAGACCGATACAGGGTCGGACATCCCCACAAGGTGAGAGCGCCAGCGTTTTGGTCACGAAAGCCAAAGTCGTGCACGGAGCAGCCCTCACAAGGTCCACGCTTACCGTAGTGAACCGCTGGTGCTTTCTGAGCTCTTACTGGCTTAAGGAAAGCGGGTGAAACTATCGTACCTCCATGTGCAGCGGAAGAGTGGAATGGCACTGATTTATTTATCACATACTCACACAGGGAGTCAATGAGGCCGTGGGAGGGGGCAGCTGGTAGCGTAGTGGTTAGAGTCGCTGCCCTTGGATCCGAAGGTCGCAGGTTCGATCCCCACTTCCGGCTGTAGCAGCCCTGAGCAAGGTACCCACCCCAGTAAAATCCCCTGCTGTATAAATGGTTAAATAACAGTAAGGTTAACATTGTAGAAGTCACTTCAGAGAAAAACATCAGTCAAATGAATAAATGTTAATTTGAGTATCTCCGCTGAAATATTGTGTGTAACAGGAATCTTCCGAACCTCGTACATCGACGTTCCGTTGTTTGGATGAAGTCAGATAAGCATCGCTGCCGAAGCAGCGATTTCCTCTGTTGCCCGTGAGCATTTCCTCGCTACCTGTTGCAAGGTTGCACTCTTTCTTTGCGTGGTTTTCTGATTTGCAAAGTGCGATTTCTGAGTCTGACTTGCAAAGTTTTTGCACGTATTAATTTGCAACCTTGATTTTTTTTGTTTTTTTTTGAAGCAGAATAAATGAAAAGGTGACGACGTCCTAAAGACGCCCTGATTTTCATATCGTCCACTCCTTACTGAAAATCTTTTTAAAAAAAAAAAAAAATGTAAAAAATGAGAAGTTGCTGACAACTTTATGCAGAAACAGCAGATTATTTTACCCCAGTAAAAATCAGTGGGAATTGATGCCCTGCTGCAGTTTGTATGACCAACTGCTGAAGCAAGAGTCAATATCAAGGTAATTACTGAGCAGAATAATATATGTGTGTGTGTGTGTGTGTGTGTGTGTGTGTGTGTGTGTGTGAGAGAGAATGTGCCGGAAGGTTCCCCTTCCCCACAGCTTTACCACGATCCTTTTTAACTCACTTCATGTGGGGGGGAAACGTGGGAAAGGAAGCTGAACGCAGGGCGAGTGAAACCGTACTTTGCGGCGAAGACCATGACCGAAGCTCTTGAGCAGCTCATTGCTCTCGATGGGTCTTGCAGAGCAGAGCCGCCGGACACTAGACTCGGGACGCGTCCACGGCGACGCCCGCAAACCCGCTCGGCGTGATGGACGCGTCCTCGGGACGGCGGCGGAGCTCAGCAACAGCACTCTGATATCCTTGTTGAGATGATGTTCCTCGAAACCCACGGCTTCCTCACCCACACGGCGGACTGGCTAAGAACCTTCACTCCAGGCGAGAAGATCGCGGTTCCAGTCCAGTGTTTTAGCGAGGACCCCCGACAGGACGATACCGTTACGTGAAAGGGCTGTTTAAGCAATTCTCAGACTCAAAGTGGCCACCGTGGAAGTTTTGGGCCCTCAGACCGAGCGAAATGACCGTTTCCCTTTTTCGCTGCCCGTCTTCTCGCGACGACTCGGAACAAGACGCTTCCGGGGTCACCGCAGCAATTCTTGAACAGAACGACTTTTATAATACGGCGGTCCCCCCTTATTCACCGTTTCGGTTACCCGCGGTCAACCGCAGTGCGCAATATTAAATGGAAAATTCCAGAAACAAACAATTAATAAATTTTAAATTGCGCGTCGTTCGGCGTAGCGCGATGAAATCTCGCACCGTCCCGCCCGTGACGCGAATCGTCCCTTTGTCCGGCGTATCCACGCCATATCCGCTACCCGCCCGTCCGTCACTTAGTAGCGTCTCGGTTATTAGATCGAGTGTCGCGATATCGCAGTGCTTGTGTTCAAGTCCCCTCCCCTTTCTTTTTTTTTCCAATAAAAAAACTGTATAGAAAAAACATAGTATGTAGAGTATGCGGTTCGGTACTCTCCGCGGGTCCAGGCATCCGCTGGGGGTCTTGGAACATGTGGGGTGGGGGGGGGGCTACCGTAACCTCGTTATCCGAATGCGTGCCGTCGTTTTTCGTCAGTTATGGGTGCGAAGGATCCCGCCTCCTCGAGGGCGAGCGCGTTCGCTTGGCCACCTGCTCCAGGTGCAGGATTTACTTGTTCCGCCAGTCGCTGCGAGCGTGTCGGTGCGAGAGGCCCGAGGGACGGCAGGTGCGACGCGTCTCCCTGCCAGGCGCTCGCTGAGCGGAATCGAGTTACGCCTCAGTCAAATACCAGAAAGAGAACCCACGTCAGAGCACAGGGCCCCGTCTGAACATGCAGACGCGTGTGTGTGTGTGTGTGTGTGTGTGTGTGTGTGTGTGTGTGTGTGTGTGTACGTGTGTGTACGTGCGTGTGTGGGTGTCTGTATACTCCTACATGCGGACAGTCACATGATCACACGTGTCGAGGAGCTGCTTCCCGTTGCCTCCCAGGCTGGAACGCTCTAGAACGTCCCGGACGTTTCCGTGGTGTGTGTGTGTGTCTGGGCTCAGCGACGTGGCTGTGAGAGACGGTATTGAGTGGAACTGGACGGCGGACAAGCCAAACATTTCCTTCGCATCCCAAGGAGGAGAATGCTGGGGTGTGCAGGAGCCGGGGGGGGTTGGTGGTGTCCTGTTTCAGGGTGCTGCACTTTTGCGCCCCCGCGTGTGTGTGTGTGTGTGTGTGTGTGTGTGTGTGTGTGTGCGTGTGCGCGCGCAGCATGGAGGAATTACTTGTCCAGGTGCCCCTGCGCCACCCGAGGCCCCTCGCTCGCGCACGGAGACCCGACACGCCGGAATGTTGTGACTCGTTGAAATACCTGTGGAAACGCATCGATGCTCAGCACTGTAAATATACCGCCATTTACTGCGGTCCCTGCGAGATGTCCTATTTTTGGACGGAATGTTTTCTTGAAGGGACGCGATTAAAACGCCGATAGTGGCGCTTCCTTTAATAGACCGCTTGCAAGGTGACCCCTCTATTAGCGGAGCCGCAGCCCGAAATACGTCCCATCGCAGGACATCGCAGAGTCGCGGGAATTTCTCGGCGCTCTTATAGATCCGTGGCAGACGTGTTGGATATCCAGTTTGTAAGGTTTCTGGGTTGGAATGAAAATGATAAATGAAATAGACTCTGATGTTTGTGGAGTTACAGTAGAACGGGACCTGGGAAGGAGCTAGTGGATGTCCTGGGGGTCGAGCTCCTCCTGTGCTGTGTCGTCCAAGAGGACATGAAACGTCAGTGACTCTGTGACCCAGCAGATCGGTCCAGTCCAGTCCAGAACAGAGGAGACCAGGACACGTCTCTGGACGTCTCGGCGCAGCTGGACGGGGCATCTCCATCGTTGGCAGAGTTCACGTACCACCAATGCATTGAATTAAATTTGGGGGGGGGCTGGTGGCGTAGTGGTTCGAGCTGCTGCCGCTTCTGGTCCAAAGGCTGCATGTTTGAATCCCAGCTGTAGTAGCCTTGAACAAGGTACTTACCCTAAATTGCTCGAGTAAAATTCCCCAGCTGTAAAAAATGCATAAATGAACATGAAATATTTAAATAGTAATTAAATGAAAGGATAATTGGAGAACAGTGCCGGATAAAAGATGAAATGTGATGGAGGCCCGCTATAAGTCTGCGTTTCGAACGCCGAGCTCTCGCTCCCGTGCGAACGTGTGAGGACGTGGACGTGACGCCCGGGGTCGGTCCCCTGCGTCCTGCGGCGAGTCGGACTGTTCGGCGTCACGTGGGAGAGCCGGTCGTTCCGAGAGTCGGGCTTTTCCCGCGGAGAAGCCAGATGGCCGGAGCCGTCCGTCCTTCCCTCGTTTCCGTCCCTCGTTCCGTTTTCGGCTCCGCTCTCGCCCCAGCGGGACACCCGGATCGGGTGGACCTGCCTCTCGTATCGGCGTCACCCGTTGTCCTCGGTGTCGCTTCCAGCCCTTGTGTGCCCTGAATTACTATGTTTGTGATCCCCCCCGCCACCCCAGCGAACGCAGCTTCGCTCCGTTCCTCGTCCGTGGCGGCGCTTCGCCGTCCTACGGGCCTCTTCACCGCCGTGTTCACGGAACCCGGCGGCCCCCGGTAGCTCCAGGTGCGCCGGGGCGGGTCGTGCAGGGTCACGCGGGTGCGGCCGGGCTCCTTTGCATGGCGCTGAGGGCAGGGCAGCTGTCGGTATCGGCGCAATGCAAAGCCGTTGTGTTGATTCCCCCCCCCCCCCCGCTGGTGCAGCACAATCTCACTAAGTGTTGCTTCGCAGTAAATGTGCAACGAAACATAGACACACACACACGCACACACTTCATACCGCAATATTAGCACGTTTTCTGGCAACTTCAACGAGTCACACCTCAAGTAGTTCGGTCCCTGCGTCACTAATAGTTCAGTAGTATAACAGCATGGTTTTTTTTTTTTTTAAATTTAATTTCCTGTTTGTTTCCGGTTCTGTTCCCCCCCCCCCCCCCCCCCATGTTGTGGGTTTTCTGCTGTGTTGCCCTGTTGAGTTTTACTCTCCAGCTCTGTTTACCAAGATGTTTGGTCAATTAGGACACTAAGTGTGTTACAGTATTGGTTTCAGAAATAATAATAATAATCCAATTTCAAAAACTGCTTCTCTTTAGCAGAGTCCCAGTGATCTGGAGCCTATCCCAGAAGCTTTGGGTGCAAGGCAGGTGGGGAGGGGGGGGTACAGCCTAGATGGGATGCCAGTCCATCACAGCGTGAGCACACACACACAAAGGGCAATTTAGAATCCCAGTTCACCTGAACTTCATGTCTGTGGACTGTGGGAGGAAACCAGAGCACCTGGAGAAAACCCATGCAGACATAGGGAGAACATGCAAACTCCAGACATTGTGAGTGGAGGTCAAATCGACGTTCTGCATCACCACCCATGATGATGATGATGATGATGACAATGATGATAATGAGCACCAAAGCCATGCTGCCACAACTGGGTAAATTGAAAGTTGTAGACCTACAAGGACCCAAGAGATCTTGTACGGTGGACAGGCAGCACTGTGTGTAAATGGAGAGACGCTTCCAGATGTTGACCAGGATATCAGTAAAACTGGTGTGTTTCGGGACTTGTGTCACTGATCGCTGTTCGCCGTCACGTCCTTCCCCTCCCTCCTTCACTCTTGTAGAAACCAACAGTGGACGTGACTCTTGCACGTTGGCGTATGACCCTTCTGACCTCGAGTGACATATTTACTGTGTAATCATCTAAGCTTCTCACCTTGAGCTTGGGCTCCACACCTCAACGTCTGGTGTCGCTCAGCTCATCACGAGTGGCTCATTTTCCTCACTCTCCTCCTTGTTACTCCAGTTCATCATAGAAGACATGAAGCAGCAGCAAACCAACAAACACAGTAACCTCCACCGAGAGGACCAGCACATCACCGTGGAGGAGCTGTGGAAGGGCTGGAAGATGTCTGAAGGTACGGGGGGGAGTCTAAATGACCGCACCGTGAGGACCGTGTCCCTCGATGCACTTGTGTTTACTCTTGAGTTGCACCCCACTTTGGAGAAAAGTGTCTGCTAAATGGATAAATGTAAAAATATCGATGAGCGTGAACCTGAGAGTCTCTTTCCTGATAGATTACGTAGGCCGCGAGGCCTCGAGGTCTTCGCACGTTCCTCGGGTTCCATGTACTCGTCGGAAGGGCTTCGCCGTTGACCGAATCTTCCGAGGGACGTATTTGATTAGATGCTTTGGTTAGGAAAATACCGAGGACTCCGAGGCGCCCATCGGTGGCGCCTTCGGCAAGCGGCTCTCGCTCTGCGGGGACGGGCTCTTCAAACCGAACCTAGCGGGTCGACGAGGAGTTCGCTCTAGCGCGACCGCGGTGGCCATGCTGACTCTGTATCCTTCACGCAAGTTCTGGACTTTGCTGCCGCTGCACAATTTGACCCGGTTCATGTGGACTCCAATGGCCGGATGGTCTCGGTTAACCTGTCGCCTCTCGGGGGCCCAGCTCACTGCTGTAGCTGTTTGTGTCTTTCACTCTTTCGCCCACAAGGCCTGCTGGTTCTTGTAGTGCGGACGTTTGATTTGAGGTGAGATCCTTTGTTGCCGTCGTGTGCAATACGATGAAATTTTGTGTGGCAGCCCTCAGAACAACAGCAGCAGAATGAAAGAATACTAAAAACAAGAATTAGATTGAAACTTTGAAGTCCTTTCATGTAGCTTTTCTAATGCTAACGTAGCCTCTGCTTGTGGGGGAATGTATAGCCTACCGCACCAACTGTCGTTCACATAGACGCGCAGTCCTCCTCCTCCGCTCTTCCGATTCGCTTCCGATCTCGTCCTTCTTGTTGGCAATAGACCTGGAGGTGGCGAGGAACAGGTTTGGAAGCGCTGGTCTGTACGGGTTAGCCTCTAGCCGAGCAAGTGGCCCGGGCTCCAGTTCAACAAGGGTTGATGATGCTCAGAGGCCCATTACATTTTGCTGACACTTATGGTGTTAGGCCTCCTACCGTTACTGACCCATTTACATAGCTGGGTCATTTTAGAGGAGCAATTCAGGGTAAGTACCTTGCTCAGGGGTACTACAGCTGGAGGTGGGATTTGAACCTGCAGCCTTTGGGTCTGAAGGCAGCAGCTCTAAGCACTACATTTACACGGGGACACTGCCTGCCGTCCCCCTTTTCTAGATGCGGAACAGGACCGAATCAGGAAAAGAAAAGTGTTTCATAACCGCAGTTTTGGCAGGTCAATGTTCTACTGAACATTCTCCGCATCCAGCGAAGCATCAAATGCACCGGAACTCATTCAGCTGCGTTAATCGTCCCGTCTCGCTCCCCGGGCCGCCGCCGCCTCGTCGCACGGACAGTCGTTTCGCTCCAGCTGGGTCGCGTGTGGAATTCGCCTCCTTGTTTCGCTCGTGTGCGTTTCAACAGAGTCCGTCTCCCTTTTCCCTTCCAGTGCACAACTGGACGATGGAGGACACCATCGTGTGGCTGAGGGAGTCGGTGGAGCTGCCCCAGTATGAGAAGAACTTCCGGGATTTCAGAGTGAACGGCAACACCCTACCTCGGTGTGTGTGTGTGCGTGTGCGTGTGTGTGTGTCCGTGCAGCAGCCATGATGCATCCCAGGAAACTGAGGGGTTCTGATTTCTGACACGCTGTGCAAAACGATGGATTTGCGGAAATTATATGCATACACATATAACATATACACACACAAACATGGTTCTGCTTAAAAGTATGAGAACCCTATAGAGGCAGTCATTATTCTTGTATAATATACACACACACACACACACACACACACACACACACACACACACACACACACACACACACACTGTCTGAAACCACTTGTCCCAAGGGGAGTCGTGCCAAACCGGAGCCCACCTGGCAACACAGGGCGCAAGGCCGGAGAGGGAGGGGACGCACCCCGGATGGGACGCCAATCCGTCGCAAGGCACCCGATGCAGGGCTCGAACCCCAGACCTGCCGGAGAGCGGGTCCCGGCCAAACCCGCTGCACCACCGCACCCCCTTGCATAATACACACACACACACACACATTTTCAGAACCGCTTGTCCCTCACGGGGTCACGGGAAACCGGAGCCTACCCGGCAACACAGGGCGTAAGGCCGGAGGGGGAAGGGGACACACCCAGGACGGGACGCCAGTCCGTCGCAAGGCACCCCAAGCGGGACTCGAACCCCAGACCCACCAAAGAGCAGGACTGCGGTCCAACCCGCTGCACCACCGCACCCCCTTGCATAATACATTAAACATTAAATAAATGTTACATATTCAATTAAACATATAAAATTTATAAATGACTGATTTACACCCCTGATTCTACTTACCTATAAAATTATTCTCATAATTAAAATACATTATAATTAAAATAAATAAAATAGTAGTATTAAAGTAATATTTTAATTTTTCATTATTAAAAATTAAAGTGTGCGGACCCTAATTATTCTTGTCTAAAACATTACACCAAACTTGTAAAATCTCAACTTATAAAATGTATAGATGACTGACTTACACACTTGACTCTACTCACGTACTTGGTTTAACCGGTTCAACTTGTGTGTTTCTACCACACACACGATTTCCTCTAAAGTGACATGTGGAATTGGTCATTACACACGTAATGTGTCACAAGAGAAACACTGTACCTCGTTAAATGACCATTTCATGGTAAAACTGAGACAGAAGGGCTTCCCGCACTTTCAAGCCCCACTCTGTACTTGTTGCAACTATTTCAATAAACAAAAATAACATTAAGAGAAATGAACCCTGGAAGCGGGTGCTGCTGAAAATCCCAGGCTTTTCTTTTGTTTCGCTGGAAGTGTTCGTGGGAAAGGGGGGGGATGGGACGATACGAAGACGGCTTCGCGCATTTCCTCCTTCCTTTATTTTCTCTTTTGTTTTTGCTCTCAGTGGCTGTGCAATTCCGAGAAAATCAACCGAGAAGGGTCCTTGTCTTAATTGTAGTCATCCTCAGGCTTGGCAGCTCAATAATTATAATAACAACAACTCTGTTTTGTCTGCCGGTTTGGAACACACACTAAGCCAGTGCCGTCGAAGGGCAAACCAAGTTCGGCGCAGCCTTTCGTACCTCCGGTGCGGCCGAAGCAGACGTGCCGGTATCCCATGACGCATCCCGTGTCGTCTGCTGGCCTCGTTTGTCCGCTGCTGGCTTCGCGGAGCCCTTTTTGGAGGAAAGAGGTTTTCATCCAAGGGCTCATTCAGCTCTGGTCTATTGACTTGACGCTTTTCTGCCGGTCTGAGCTCTTGAAGGAGCAGTGAAGCCCTATTATTGTGTTTGCCAACCCAAAACAGATACGGCCGCCCTGATTGCTGCTCTGCTGTCAGTTTGGGTGCAAAGTCACCCCGTTTCTGGAACATATGAACACTGTAACCACTGTAGAAATATATTTACTGGTAAATAAGTGATATTTGCTGACTAATAGCAGTTTTGGATCGTTTCCCACGCGCGAAAGGTGAAGCGTGAAGGTTCTCGGCTTTGGCTCCATTGCAGCGGAACGACCTCCTCCTCCCACTCAGAACTGCTGAATCTCTGTCCACGTTTAAAAAGGGTCTTAAAACTCACCTCTTCCAGACTCACTTCGCCCATCATCTCTTAAGCTCATGTAAGGTGTAAATGTTCATGCTCTATAACTTTAAGATGATGCCCAGGTAAACCTTTACACAGCCACTCCTGTAATGTACCATAGTAAATATTTATATGTATCTCAGAAACGAAAAAAAATTACTAGGAAGGTGATCAGGAATCGTTGATATTGATAAAGATTTATGCAGCTACTCGTGAGAAGAACGTCGGTTCATACGGTGGAAACAAACAAACTCACTGCACTTCAGAATCACACGTCTGCATCTAAGTGCCTCTTCCTGCTAATGAACACTTTGTATTTTCCACGAGATGTTTGTCGCTTTGGAGAAAAGTGTCTGATAAATAAATACATGTAAATGTTTCTGACAAAGTTTTCTACCTTTCTCTCCCCCATCCCAGAATAGCTTCCAATGAACCTTCATTTATGACATCCCAGCTGAAGATCGTGGATCAGAGACACAAGCAGAAGCTTAATCTGAAGGCCCTGGACGCAGTGCTGTTTGGACCTCCTCTGCGTACGTTTACGCCTGATGGTGACTCTGGTCTCGTTGTAGAACTGCAAAGCTTGTTCAGGTTTAATACGCTGTTGGTATCTGGCAGTCTTTTGGATTTATGTGGCGTCGTGTTTATGCTGGATCATTATAATCAATTATGGAAATTGCACTCGCCGACATTAGATGCAAATTTTTGTTCTTGTTCTGACCGCTCCAGAAGGCTTGGTGTCACCAGCATGCAAAAGTTGAACAAGTGCTCAGCCAAGCGCCCGTTTCCCACGTTTTCGTGTTTTGTTCCAGGCCCCCACCATAACTGGCTGAAGGATTTCATTTTGATGATCTCTATTGTCATCGGTGTCGGGGGATGTTGGTTTGCATACGTGCAAAACAAGTCTTCCAAGGTGCACATTTCACGGATGATGAAGGACCTGGAAAGCCTGCAGAAAGCTGAGCAGAGCCTGTTGGAACTGCAGAGCCAGTAAGTTGCCCTTGGAGCAGTGATTCAGCTTTCGAGAGCTGGGTGCCCTTAAATTTTATGTGGCCCTGAAGTCAGTGAGGGGGCTTTAGAGTTGGTAAGTCCACTTTGCAGTAAATGTCCCCTGAAGGAGAATTACGGCCAGTGAGCGGGTTAACAAGACGGTGACGCAGCCCTGAAGTCGGCGATTGGGTTGAGAAGAAAGGAGGGGGCCGTTAAGCCATTGAGTAGCTCATCGGGACTGGAGGGCAGAGAAGAAGTCCTGAATTCGGTGAGTTCAAGACATTGAAGGAGCCCTCTGGTCAGAAAGTGGATAGTTAGCATAGTGAGGGAGCCTTGAAATCAACGAGGGACCCTTGGAGTCAGTGAGGGACACTTGGAATCGGTGAGGGACGTTTGGAGTCAGTGGGGACCCTTTGGAATCGGTGAGGGACGTTTGGAGTCAGTGAGAGACCCTTGGAATCAGTGAGTGCTTCATTGACACACTAAGGGGACCTGAAGTTACCAGCTCATTGTAACTTATAAAATTAATAACTTCACCTTGGTGACATATAGATAAATCAAACAAGCAATTAATTGATTTCGTTGTTGATGGGCTGTTTGATGGTGACTTAATGTACAATGTTCTACGCCAAGATCCGAAGAGTTAAAAAAAAAAAAAAAAAAAAAAAAAAAAAAATGCTTCACCACGGCAAACATGCAAATTAATAAAAATGAACTTCGGTAATTAGGACTGGAATGATGAAAGTACCGCATGGGTATGAAATCCTGAAAGAGAAAGAAAAAACCAGACTACTGCATCTTTCCGGAAGAATCCCGAATCAGTTGAGGAGGAAGCATTTCTTACAGGTTTTAGAAATTTCTTGAATGTCATTAATTCACTCACTGAGTCTTGAGGACAATAAAAACTGCAGAACCCGACAAAAGCACACGTACAATAGCAAATTTGCGTTCGTTCTCACTCGCAGAATCCATTTCCTTCACTTTTTGATGATGGCGGTGCAAAGCGGTGAACTTGAGAATAGCTACCGCCCCCCGCTGGTCAGAGGTGGACACAACAGGCTTCGGCCGCTCCAGCTTCCTCGCTTCGATAAAGCAAAGCCATGTTGTTATAACATTATTATGCATCGGAATTTTAATATGGGTTGCAGCTGTCTGGTAAAAATGCTGAATTTACCCTTCAAAATGCGACATGAAGTCAAACCGATTATCTGAAGTTTTGTGGAAAGTTTACGGAATGATTAATTGAAAACGAACGTATTAATATTCATCGGTGTAATTGCGCGACTCGTTTCGGTCGCTGCTGGACGGGTCTAATATTTCATTTGTTAATTTACTCATTTATTACCTGATGTTCACTGAATGGCTGGAGAGAGAAGTTGTGTTATGATTGATAGCGATTGGGAAGAGCTGGCGGGATTGGAGCCGCCGTCTTTGGTCCCAAAGGTCGCAGGTTCAAATCCCACCTCCAGCTGTGGTACCCTTGAGCAGGGTACTAACCCTAAATCGCTCCAGTAAAATCACCCGGCTGGATAAAAGGGTAAACGACTGTAAGTCGCTTTGGAGGAAAGCGTCAGACTGATGTTAAACGATGGGAGTGAATGTGCTCGAACCCGGGCCGCGGGGTCTGATTGTGTGTGTGAAGGCTGGAGAAGGCTCAGGAGGAGAAGCGCACGGTTGCCGTGGAGAAGCAGAACCTGGAGCAGAAGATGAGGGATGAGATCAACGGGGCCAAGAAGGAGGCTCACCGGCTGCGGGAGCTGCGGGAGGGGGCCGAGTGCGAGCTGAGCCGCCTCAAGTACGCGGAAGAGGAGCTCGTGCAGGTAGCGTGACGACGAGCCGCCCGGCGTCACCTGGCGTCGCACACCTGTCCACCTGCAGCGCTTCCCAAGTGTCGCGACGGCGGCCGCGGACGGTCCTTATGGCCCGGTGACCCCGAACGACCTTTACACACAGCATCGATAGTCAGTCGTTTTCGCATATGGTTCATTCGTGTACTTTTACTCAGTTAATTACCAACACTTAACGATCGTTGTACTTTTCGGCTCCACGCACAGCGACGTGAAACAAAAAGCGCACGTGGATTAGAAGTAACCCGCGGGAAATACCGTACCCTGTAGGAGGTAGACCTCGGCCTCCGGTAAAAAAGCAAACGGAGTCACTAGAAACGCCGCGCGTCGTTTCGGAGAAAAGCATCAGCGTAACGAATAAATGGACAAAAGTCATTGTGGGAAAAGTGACCCGGGGGGTCGCCGGCCCACTGCGCCACGGAGCTCCTCGCTCGGCTTCCGCTGACTTGTAAAAGCAGATATTTGGATTGCAGTTTAGCTCACCGACTGTGCGTGTGTCACCCGGGAGCGTATTTACGTTTGCGGCGACACACAGCCATTAATAACTGCTATTTACAATTTAGACCTTTCTATACACTGTGGTAAAGTACCCTGTTCGCCCAGCTGTACAGCAGAGCGGTGTAACACACACACACACACACACACACACACACACACACACACACACACACACACACACACACACACACACACTACACGTCCAGTATATCCTGCAACCCCACAGAAGAGCAGATCTCCGTTCGCACACTTGCTGACTCAGCAGTTTTGGGTCGCTGGCACGTCTCGCTTCCTTTCCTGCCAGTTTGGTCCCTTCGGACTCCCTGCAGTTTGTTTGCCTCCGGGAACGGAGCGGAGCGGCTGCGGTTTGTTTGCTCTGGGGGTCTCGCGCCCCGCGTGGCCGGTTCTCCGCAGCATCGAGGCGGTGACCCCGAGGCCACGTTTCCGAACGGTCCCTCGTGTCGCAGGTTCGCATGGCGCTCAAGAGGGCCGAGAAGGAGCTGCAGGCCGAGTGGTCGGTGCCCGAGGCCCTACAGATGTGGCTGCAGCTCACCCACGAGGTGGAGGTCCAGTATTACAACATCAAGAAGCAGAGCGCCGAGCTGCAGCTCACCGTGGCCAAGGACGAGGTGAGCGCACCCGCCGCCGTGATTTCGCTTCCCCCGTTGCCGTGGCAACAGACCACGGGTCCTGAGGTGAGCACCACACAGCTGGTGTCAAGGGCGAGGTAAGAATGGTGCGAGAAGGTTTTACAAGGAAGGGGTTTTCCTGGTAAGTACCTTGCTCAAGGGTACTATAGTAGGAAGCGGGACTTGAAACTTTGACCTCTGGGTCTAAAGGCAGCAGCTCTAACCGCTACGCTACCAGCTGCCTGATCGTTTCTGTCACTGGGCGTCCGATTCCCGGCGACCCTTCCATCTTGGGGGGGGGGGGTTTGAGAGGTGACCGTGGCCCCCGAGGCCTGACGTTGACAGAACGTCCGTTTCACCCCAGCGGGCCGTAAACCCGGCTCTGGTGCGCGGTGCCGGGTTCGAGGAGACGGCGCCGCGTCGACGGGTGATTTATTGCTTACTGGTGACGAATGACGTTCATTAGAGCCGCTCCGTGGAAACGCTGGGAGCCGTCGGAGTTCCAGAGGACAGGACTGTAGAAGGGAGGATCGAACTTTGTGTTTGGGATGAGCATCAGATACAGTCGAGCTCTGGAAGAGAAGCTCCTGTGAAACCGAATAAAGGTTTAAAAAAAAAAATAAAATGAATGAATGAAAATACCGTATCGCTCGCTTATCCTGAGCAGGGTCACGATGGTGCAGGACCTATCCTGGAATGATGCGACGCAAGGCTGCAGGTTCGCCCTAAGCGGGACGCCACTCAGTTAGTTACTGAAACTAGTTTGCTGGCCATGTCAGAACTGCAAGGTAAATTGTTTTTACCTTTTACTTTTTTCCTAATGCATCATATTATAGTAAATAAATAAAAGCAATCAAACCGTATGGTTTCAGACACGAGTGACGAAATATTGTGAAACAGTGACACGTGACCGCCCCGCTCATCCGGGGTGCGGTACGATACCACGCTTACCACACTTTTCTGCGCGCATCTCTGCTCCTTTTCTCCCGCGTTCACGTTGCGCTGTTCTTTACACTTTGGTTTACTCTACTTTCCCCACACGTGACGGTACATGTTGAGTGAGTTTAGAGGACGAGGTCTACGACTTACACCACTTTTACCACAGTGTTTACCAACCACAGACTACCCAATCAGGGTAGCTGGTGGTTAGAGCTGCTGCGTTTGGACCCAAAGGTTGCAGCTTCAAATCACGGTTGTAGTACCTGGGATTTGAACCTTTGAACTTGAACATTTACTTTTTTAGCAGACACTTTTCTCCAAAGCAACTTCCAATGAGCTCTATGTAGTGTTATGAGCCCACACACCTTATTCACCACGGTGACTTACACTGCTAGATACACTACTTACACTGGATCGCTCAATCATACATCAGAGGAACACACACGCTCTCTGTCACTCACACACTATGGGTAAACCTGAACGGCAAGTCTTTGGACTGTGGGAGGAAACCAGAGCACCCAGAGGAAACCCACACAGACACAGGGAGAACATGCACACTCTACACAGACTGAGCACGTCCTCTCGCACCACCCAAGCGCTGTGAGACCGCAGTGCTACTCACTGTGCAACCCCCCCCGCCCCCGTTGCTCAGCCTTGAGCACAGTGTTTACCCTGATTTGCTCCGGTAAAATTACCCATCTGTGTAAATGGGTCAATAACTGTCGGTAGTTTAACACTTCTATTGCGCTTCGGCTCAACGTGAACTTGGCACCTTCTGTCCCCTCGCCCTGTTTCAGGCAGAGAAGATCAAGAAGAAGAGGGGCTCGGTGTTCGGGACCCTTCACGTCGCCCACAACTCCTCTCTGGATGAGGTGGACCACAAGATCCTGGAGGCGAAGTAAGAGGGCGGAGCGACGGCGTCAACGTCGCCCTTGTGCTCTTCGTGTTGGAGGACCTTGCCCTGTCTGCGCTCAGAGTGCAACGCGCACCACACACCTTCCTCTTTGTTCAGCTGCGCACACACTGCCCTCAAACGTGGCTCCGAGTGCCCCGTCCCTGACCTCAGGCCCTTAACCGCATTCCGATTTCAGCTTCCGCTTGGCAGCACGTCTAATAAGAGGTCGGAGAGGTTCGTGGGGAGCGCGTGACCCTCACTGGTGTGTCCACCCGCAGGAAGGCCCTCTCCGAGGTGACGGCCTGCCTCCGTGAGCGGCTCCACCGCTGGCAGCAGATCGAGAAGCTGTGCGGTTTCCCCGTCGTGCACAACTCGGGCCTCTCCAGCCTGACGACCGCCCTCTACTCCGACCACAGCTGGGTGGTCATGCCCAGGGTGTCCGTGCCCCCCTACCCCATCGCCGGCGGCGTGGACGACCTGGACGAGGACACGCCGCCAATCATTCCACAGTTCAGCAGTAAGTCCGGCGGAAACCGGCCCTTCGCTCGATTCCGTCTCGCGGGTTTATGTTCAGCTCGGTTTCGTTCCGTCACCCAGTATTTCTGACCGTGTTTTTCCTTTTCTTCGCGAGAGGGGTCACACGGTCCATCCTTCCGTCCATTCCCATTAACGTCTTGCCCAGGCTGGGCTCGCGGATGGATCACAGTTATGTCAGGTTTCCTCATACATCACTGCGTGGAAGTATGGTAAACCCTTGTGCCCCTTGGTTTTACCATGAAATGGGTGTTTAATGAGGTACAGCGTTTGCCATGTGACACAGTAGGTGTGTAACGACCAATTCCGCATGTTGCTTTAGAGGAAATCGTGTGTGTGGTAGAAACACACAAGTTGAACCGGTTAAACCAAGTAGGTAAGTAGAGTCAAGGGTGTAAATCATGGTCATTTATTCATTTGATCAGTTATGTAAAGATTAAGTTTAGTGTTATATTTTATACAGGAACGATTAGGGCTCACATACTTTAATTTTTAATAATGAAAAATTATTCAAATTAAATAAAATATAATTTTAATACTACTTCTACTATTACTACTGGTAACAATAATAATTTTATTTGTTATTTTAAGTTTATTCACCCCCCCTCCCGGGTGCCCTGACAGTTGGGTGGGGGCTCTGCAAACACACTCCCTGCCAGGACAGTCACGTTCCCTCCATCCCGGGCCCCTCGAGGTGGGCAGTGATCGTGTGGCACTTGGTTTTTACCCCCCCCCCCCCCCCCCCCCTTTTTACCACGCTGACCTCAATGACCTGAGTGTCTCCTCACTGAGGGTTCATCGATGTCCTCGAGGTTCCCTCCCAGGAACGCCACTCTCTCCACGCTAAAGGTCGTCCATCACCATGTTTGCGTGTCCGTCCTCCTCCTCCTCACCTTGAGCACATATCTCCGCCAGGGATGCAGGTTCGAGCGAGGCTTTCTAAACACCGCTCTCCAACTTCGCTTCTGCCCTCACCTTCTCGTGAAGCCCCGCCCGCGAGTGAGCGCATCCGGTCGTGTGTGTGTGCGCGTACGTGAGCATGCCGCTGACCACACCCCCCTCCCACTGACAGACCCTCTGATGAGAACCCCGCTGACCCGCAGCAGCAGTCTGTGCCGCTCCCGCCGGAGTCTCCTCGGCTCGCCCCCTCCCGGCCTGCTGTCCGCCGATCCCGACCTCGTCTCCATGGCCAGCGCTTCGCTCTCCCTCCACGCCGAGGAAGAAGAAGAACAGATCTTCTTCACGACAGACCGTAGGGGGTACGGCCGCCGTGTTCCGGAGGGGATTCGGGGAATGTGCAGGAGTGGTAACGGTGGGATGTGAGCTCTACACCGCGTTCCGTCCGCTGTTGTTGTGGGGCGACACTTTAAATTAGTTGTAAATTTAATTTAAAATCCAGGAAGTTACTGTACGTCTCTGTATTTTTTTTTAATTTTTAGTTTTTTTTTAATTGTAATAACAGTAATGCTGGGTCACAGTGACACAGAGAAAAGGGCAGCGACACACTGTAATATTGGACACTAAAGTACTAAATAAAAAGTATAAACCTAGGAGAGCACATGAGTGCTTCTCAGACGTGATCAAGTGCCTTTGAACGGAAAGTACAGCATGTAGCCGTGTGTTCGTTCAGATCAAATAATTTCACGCGGTAAAAGGAAATTCATCATTAGGGTCCCGCGTATGGGAAGAGAAATACGAGGACAGGCCACGCCTCCGCAGTGCTCTTAATGAAAAATCGAGTTTAAAAAAGAAAAATCTGTAACTGCACTGAATCGCAACGGAGAGGAGGAAAGAAAATAAGAGGCAGACGGAGAGAACGAGAATCTCGATATCTAACAGGAACACACACACACACTTTCTGAACCGCTTGTCCCATGCGGGGTCGCAGGGAACCGGCGCCTAACCTGGCAACTCAGGGCATAAGGCCAGAGGGGGAGGGGACACACCCAGGACGGGACACCAGTCCGTCGTAGGGCACTCCAAGCGGGACTCGAACCCCAGACCCACTGGAGAGCAGAACCCGGTCCAACCCACTGCGCCACTGTGCCACCGCGCTCCCTCTAACAGGAACAATTTGCTTTAAGTACGTGCACTTCCGCTGGGCACGCGCACACACACCCGCACGCACGCACGCACGCACTCTTTCGTGTTGCAACGCTAACGTGCTCCCTCCACCCCTGCCGCTCCCCGCAGCGACACCCCGGACACGTGCTCCGACTGCGACTCGCTCGGCTCCTCTGCCAGCCGGAAGCAGCTGGCCCCGCCCCCTTCGGGCGGCCAGGACACGCCCACCCGCCGCATCTCCCGGGAGGAGCTGCTGGCCCAGGAGCTGTGCGCGCCGGACTCGCCGTGCCCTGGCGAGCGGCCCCTCCGCGGCTCGCCCGACCTCACCCGCGTGGCCGAGTCCCAGAGCATGACCTTCGGCAGCCCCGCGGTCAAGGCCGTGTACAACGGCGTCCTGGAGAAGTCGTACAGCCTGGGCCAGCTGCCCGGCGCGCTGCCGGACCCCGAGGGCAGGTCTCCCCGCGACAACAAGCTGCAGAGCCAGACCTCCCAGGACTCCAGCGAGAACGGCGACAGAGTGAAGAGGTCCTCCTCCAAGATTAAGAGTTTATTCAAGAAGAAGAAGTGAAGGGGGAGGAGACGTTGTAGCCTTAAAAAAATAATAATAATTTAAAACGACGACAAAAAACAGACTCGTCAACAAAAGCCAGAACATCCGATCTGTTATCGTTTTTATTTCTTTCGGAATGGAATGTAGCTCCGTCTGGTTGGCCCAGATCAGAAGCCCTCTTCGTTGCCTTGTTTTCGAGTTCGCTCGCAGCCGACAGCTGTCGAAGGTCAGAGCGCCCCTCCGAGCCCATTTATTGCCGTTCGTCGCATTCTGTTCAACCCAGACGCCACTTCCGCTTCTCTCCTCTAGGGAGGTTCATGGTCTTTGAGCTTTAGGTGAGTTCCTGTTTACTGAGGCTGAAGAGCTTGTGGACTTGGAGTTTCCTGCAGAAGATCACTTTCCACACTTTGTTGCACTACCACCTTCCTGTCCAGGAGAGGAGAGGAAAGGAGAGGAGAGGAGAGGAGCGCTGCTTGTGGATTTGTCACTTATGAGTGGAAAATAATAGGCAGATAGACAGACAGACAAATAAATGTGTGTGTGTGTGTGTGTGCGCGTGCGCGCGTGTGTGTGTGTATATACACACACGCGCACACATACTGCATTATATATGTATATTATATAGCACACATAATATATATATATATATATATATATATATATATATATATATATATATATATAGTTATGCACAAAGATATATATTATATATATATAGTAGAGTTCTGCATTTGTTCTTTGAGAGGTTTTCAGTCATGGGTTTTTCAACAGAGCGAAGATAATCAGGAACATCATGAGGTCCCCTCTGCCCCCCCACCCTTGCTTCCAATTATAACGTTACAGCATATGAAGCTCTTTCGCCGGGATTCAGCACAGCTGAGCTCGTCCAGCCCCGCTGCAGGCACCCCCCCACCCCCCAATACTGACCTGTCTGCGACGGCGTTGCCCCGTGTCGCGCAGATCTGAGGACGTTCGCTGTAGTGGCTCCTTGAAAAAGAGAGGGCAAACCGTCCCGGTTGCGCTTCGGCGAGCGTCGGCGGTGCGGCGCACGCTGCCGTTTCTGAGGGCGACGAGCAGGAAATCTGTTTACAAAATGTTAGGGTTTTGAACATTTGGTGTGTTACTCTTTGTATACTGTAGAATAACTGAATAAAAATGGAGGCATTGTGCACTCTGTTGTGATTGATTTTTTTTTTTTTTTTTTTTTCCACGTCTTTCATGGTTTTTGGTCGACTAAAATTTGTTGCTGGCTGAATTTCAGAGGATGATGCTGTATGTCAGGGCTATGTATGTGCTGTCATGTTACCGCAGTTGAAATATTTTCGGTTTCTCCAGCCCTGCCCCGCCCCTCTGCACGCGGTCCGGCTTAAAGGGCCGACTTTTTCGTCCCTCGGCCGTCGTTAGAGGGGGGCGGCGGCTGTTGTGTACGTGGTGGCTCATTTACCCTGCTAGTGGTGCAATACCGTTCCCCCTCGGGGTTCATGACAACGGAATCGTGTTTCGTACTGAAAACGTATTAAATCCAAGTTTGTGTTGTACAGACGCAACTTTGTTTAGGTCTTTTAATACTAAACACACATTTGCATTCGATCCAGAGACAGTTAACACTTAAACAGCAGTTATTCCAAAAGATTGACAAGATATAAGCTGTACTAGGCATAACAAAGCAAAGCAAAAAAAAAGAAAAAAACTCCTTCGTGTGTCTTCTGTATTTAGCTACGATACATTTGAACATGATACGTTACCAAGAGCATGTGGTGCATTAATAAGATGTATGACGTATGCAATTCTATTAATATATTTCGTCAAGGTAGATGAACCACTATTACTGCTTAAAAATAATTTCTTTTCGTAAACGAGACTTGCTGTGCAATTATTTTTTGTGCGAACACAGTAAACGCCACCTATTAAATGTGTCAAATTTCTTAAACCTCATTCAATACACAGTTTAGCTGATATAGAAAAAAATTGCTCAGTTTTGTTTAGGTGAATTTTTACATTTTAAAATCCGTTTCCTTTAACTGGGTTCAGTATAAAAGTTCTTCGCACTTATTTACTAAATGTTGTGAATATCGTTTTGATAAATTTATATTTTGATTTGACATTTTTCTTATTAGTATATTTTCTAATACAGATCTACACATTTGCCAAATTCCGTATCATATATTTTTATATTTGATATCAATTTTTGCATCTTTTTAATCCTATATTAGTCAGTGGGCTACAGATGCAGGGTAGTCATGGTCAAAAAAGCTAAATTAAATCTTTTTATTAATTTTCTTTATTTCCCTTGAATGCACCGCACTTCATTGTCTGAAAGACTTATTAAAGGGCTCTTTTAAAGGGAAGATATAAAATATCCCAATAGATATATAACAGGGCTGACAAGATTAGTGACATCAAGTCTTTTGTATCACTAATTCTGCCTTCTTAGGTCTGTCCTGCTCTCTTTCACTTTAAAGTTTTTTTTTTTTTTAAATCACTTTTAGGATTACACAGAGCAGTTGGGCTAAAACTCAGACTGTAAAGGACTAACTAGTATGTAAGCAGCTAGTAACTAGTTGAAGGTATTTCCATTGCTGATATTCCCAGTGCTCGATTTTTTTAAGTGTAAAATACTTGTTTTCAAATTTGTTCATATTAAGGTGTGTGCATTTTATAAAAAAACTGTAAGGACCTTTTGCAGTCCTCGACTTTTATTTAGATGCAGTTTTATTTCCCAGTAGAAAATGATCAGAATTTCCTTTGTGAACCACAGACAAAATCTGATTTTTATCTGTATTTTATACATGTGATAAACTGATGTATGTAACTAGACAATTTTCAGATTGTAATTTAGACTGATTTAATGATGTGAACTTTTGTGTACTGCTGGTAAAGGGCTGCTATCCAGGTGGCAACAGAAACATCTGATCAGATTTGTGAAACAGATTTACCAATATTCATGCAAAAAAAACCTTAATGTGATAAACATTATTATTGTGATAAACATATTATTATTATTATTATTATTATTATTATTACTTAGTTGCCACTATGTTATTGAATTTGCCCTGCGTTGCTGTGTATTGTATTGTTCTGAGTTTAGTTTTATTATTTATTTATTTAGTGTCTTTTAAGGATTTGGGTACAAATTCACGAGCATTGATGTAAACATGGACTTAGGGAGAGCCTCGCAGACTGGCATGGGTCATCGCTCCGTCACCTTGTGCCAAGGCCTGGGGGTCTGATCATCAAGAAAGGCACTGGAACATTCTACTGCAGGAGCCAGTGTGGTCAGGGGTCGGAGGTCATCTCGGTGGGGGATGGGGGGGGTCTGTCGTTAACCGTCCCTTCGGGGAGGGCTGTGAGCAAGGGGTGGGGTTCAGCTGTCCCGCTGAGAGGAATAAACGCAACCATTTTCACCCCGAACATGTGCACGTTTTTATTTGTCTGTGCCAAGGATGGCCCGGACGTGTGAACATTGTGCTCAGAATAATAAACAATTTTTTTGCAGAAAGAAAAGCCATAATTAAATTCCGGTTTTGTGATGTCGAATGGGTGTGGTACTCCTGCCGTTTCGGTCCCTCGCAATATTAGTGCCATCCTTGCCATCTGCCTTGTTTTCCATCACCGTTTGCGTCATCGCGGTAATATTTGCGGGGCACGGATGAGACCGAAGTGCGGCGTGACAACTGTAACGTAAATAATATAAATGATGTGTAGCGAGTGAAACGCTCACCATTCACAGCTCAAACTCGTGTGAAGACAGGAGTTGTGACACATCGTTTATAATGTTGACTAGTTGAATCCTCAGGTATAACTGGAGACGAGAGTGACTACGGCAAGAACTCAAGCAACAGACCAACATCAGTTCAGCAGAAATACAGCAGTTCCCCAGCTAATGCGCTAATCGGTGCAAATATTAATGAAAATCGATTTAGACATTAGCCAAAGTGCATTTTACCCCCACATATAGACTCATCTGTGCAAGATTTCCGGGAACCCTCTTAAGTTTTAAAAATTCTTAAGAACTTTTAAAGCCCCGCATAATGTTTGAAATGGTGAAAATACACACTATTTATCAACAATTCACTAATATGAAAGTGAAAATAAAGTTACACAAAATACCTTCTTACCCTAAAGTCATGGAAGTTCATCGGGTCCGTCAGGATGTGACGTAAAATCGTACAAATCCGATTGGTTGCGGGTAAGGGCTGCTGCGTGCCGATTGGCTGAAAGGAGACCGGGTAGCCTGCAATAGGCTCCCTGCTCCATTTGGGCCCCGAGGACGCTCCGGGACGACGACCTGGGGCAGCCGGGCCGGCGGGATGCTAAGAAGGCGTAACGTGACGAGTGAGACGCGAGCCAATCCGGTTAACTGCTGTCGAGGGCAAAAGGTTAGCTGAGAGGACGTTAGCTGAGAGGATGTGTTAGTGGAAAGGAAGTTAGCCGAAAGGAAATGTTAGTCGAAAGGAAGTCACCTGAGAGGAAATGTTAGTCGAAAGGAAGTTAGCCGAAAGGAAATGTTAGTCGAAAGGAAGTCACGAGAGGAAATGTTAGTCGAAAGGAAGTCACCTGAGAGGAAATGTTAGTTGAAAGGAAGTTACCTGAGAGGATATGTTAGTGGAAAGGAAGTTACCTGAGAGGAAATGTTAGTTGAAAGGAAGTTAGCCGAGAGGAAATGTTAGTGGAAAGGAAGTTAGCCGAGAGGAAATGTTAGTCGAAAGGAAGTCACCTGAGAGGAAATGTTAGTTGAAAGGAAGTCACCTGAGAGAAAATGTTAGTGGAAAGGAAGTTACCTGAGAGGAAATGTTAGTCGAAAGGAAGTTACCTGAGAGGATATGTTAGTGGAAAGGAAGTTAGCCGAAAGGAAATGTTAGTCGAAAGGAAGTCACGAGAGGAAATGTTAGTTGAAAGGAAGTCACCTGAGAGAAAATGTTAGTGGAAAGGAAGTTACCTGAGAGGATATGTTAGTGGAAAGGAAGTTACCTGAGAGGAAATGTTAGTTGAAAGGAAGTTAGCCGAGAGGAAATGTTAGTCGAAAGGAAGTTAGCCGAGAGGAAATGTTAGTCGAAAAGAAGTCACGAGAGGAAATGTTAGTCGAAAGGAAGTCACCTGAGAGGAAATGTTAGTTGAAAGGAAGTTACCTGAGAGGATATGTTAGTGGAAAGGAAGTTACCTGAGAGGAAATGTTAGTTGAAAGGAAGTTAGCCGAGAGGAAATGTTAGTCGAAAGGAAGTTAGCCGAGAGGAAATGTTAGTCGAAAAGAAGTCACGAGAGGAAATGTTAGTCGAAAGGAAGTCACCTGAGAGGAAATGTTAGTTGAAAGGAAGTTAGCCGAGAGGAAATGTTAGTGGAAAGGAAGTTAGCCGAAAGGAAATGTTAGTCGAAAGGAAGTCACGAGAGGAAATGTTAGTCGAAAGGAAGTCACCTGAGAGGAAATGTTAGTTGAAAGGAAGTTAGCCGAGAGGAAATGTTAGTGGAAAGGAAGTTAGCCGAAAGGAAATGTTAGTCGAAAGGAAGTCACGAGAGGAAATGTTAGTCGAAAGGAAGTCACCTGAGAGGAAATGTTAGTGGAAAGGAAGTTACCTGAGAGGATATGTTAGTGGAAAGGAAGTTACCTGAGAGGAAATGTTAGTTGAAAGGAAGTTAGCCGAGAGGATATGTTAGTGGAAAGGAAGTTACCTGAGAGGATATGTTAGTGGAAAGGAAGTTAGCCGAAAGGAAATGTTAGGCGAAAGGAAGTCACCTGAGAGGAAATGTTAGTCAACAGGAAGTTAGGTGAAAGGGCGTTAGTCGAAAGGAAGTTAGTTGAAGGGAAGTTAGCTGAAAGGAAGTTAGCCAGTGTGGCTGTTAGCCAGGGGTCCACTGTATATGAGAATATATGCACAGATAAAGAATAATGACTGGTAAAAACTCAGTCTCCATGTGGCTTCTCCCACCACTGCTTCGCCTTTGTGTGATTTCAGAGCAGAGCACTAGATGTCAGCAGTGCGATTTAAAACAATCGTTATCGTTTCCCGCTAACCGGGGTACACGCGTGGTCAGAGAGACGCAGTCGACAGCACCGGTCTGGAAATGAAAGATCCCATATAAATCCATTACTTTGGGAACAGGTTACATCTCTTGCATTTATTCATTTAGCTGACACTTTTCTCCAAAGTGTCTTTCAGTCATTTACCCCTTTCTACAGCAGGGTAATTTAACTGGAGCAATTTAGGGTAAGTACCTTGCTCAAAGGTACTACAGCTGGAGATCAAACCTGCAATCTCTGGATCCAAAAGCAGCAGCTCTAATCATGATGGTACCAGCTGTCCCAGAGAGCTTGGAGAAACATATAGGCATACTTTATTAACCTCTATATGACAAGCAATGATTCAGTCAGGCTCTATTTGCACCCCAGATGGGACTTGAACCCACAATCCCTGGCTTAGAAAGCCAATGCCTTATCCATTAGGCCACTGGGGCCTGCTTTTCAGGTCTAATCTCTTGAGACTGAACCTCGAAGACAAGCACTGCCAAACAATTTGTGCACTTTTATACGTAACTATTCATGCTCAATCGACATCGCAGTCCAAGAGAACTAGGCTATTACAGCTGCCTCATTCAGGTACAATGGAACCGGACGCAGTGCGCTGCTCTCGAAACTACCTGTGAAAGGAGCATTGGGTCAAAACCCATGAACTCTTGAACCGGAGCTGGTAAAGCAATCAGTCCCAGTCTCATGCAAGGGATTGTGGGAGATTCCTGGACGACCGACTGATAAAAGACACTTACGACGAGCGCGTCTCGCCGTACAGCTTGGATTTGAGGACGAAGTTAAGGAAACAGGGAACCTGCTACAAGATGGGCAAAAATGCTCACTGTACACGAGGCCCTGTGTGTTTCATTTCCATCTTCCAGCACTATGTGTGTGTGTGTGTGGTAATCAGCGCCATGAGGTTGTTGCCCAGCTGGGGGGTCTTCATGGTGCCTCTGGAACCATTGACATCTGTTCATTTCGCTGACACTTTCCTTCAAAGCGACATACTGTGTTAAGCTACTTACAGTTATTTACCCATTTATACAGCTGGGTAAGTACCTTGCTCAAGGGTACCACAACAGAGGGGTTTGAACCTATAACTCTCAGATACAAAAGCAGCAGTACTATTTATTACGCTGCCAGCTAGGTGGGAGTACCCCCGCAGTACAGGAGTGTGGCTCCCCAGTGTGTCCACAGGCGATGGACACACACATGCACACGGACACGGCATAGCGCCGCTGTAGTTGCGTAACCATGGCAACCACCAACGTGGTGTTCGTTCGTAAGCAGGGTGTTCGTATAAACGGAACGCGACCTGAGAAATGACATGCAATCATATGATCTCTGCCTCTGTGGACGAAGGAGGGAAGAGCCCTGTTTGAGGATGTGACTTCATGGAGCTTCACGTTGAGAAGGTGCAGAAATAAATGGGACAAAGACAGGTTTCTGTTGTCCTGAGTAAGAAACTATGGACACTTTGATTTGTTTAATTTGGACGTGTCCGGACTGCTGTGCTGTGGGGTCGAATCCCATCAAGGTCGTCACTTTTGGACGCTCCAGTCAGACCTTCTGCATTCGGTGAAATAACTACTGCTTCTAATACTGCTACTATTTATAAAATATCTTCTATGTGTGACTTGCAGCCTCTTTGGCTGCGGTTTCCCGTTTGGCGAGTGACTTATTTCACGTGACAGAACCGAACATCATCAAATGAAAATATCGTGGATACTTTTGCCTGCTGAGGGTTCATTACATGGACAATTAGCTTGATTTCATAATCATTACGTGTGTGAAGCCATTAAGAGGACGACGTTGCATCGGAATGTTGATGAATCCCAACCTGCACTGGTCCACCAGTCAGTTTGTCTCGTTGAGATGAGCTCACGTTTACGAATATAAATAAATATGTTCCTTATGTATAAATGTGTGGAAACTAAGTTTCTAATTGAGAGAATTAATTTGGGTCAGATTATACAGTGTGATGATCTGTGTAATGATCCCTTCTTTCACACCTACTTAACAGGAACGCACATACGGTATATATGTGTATGTGTGCTACTTCGAAGTGTGTGAAGCCCTTGTGTCCCTTGGTTTTACCATGAAATGGGTATTTAATGGAGTACATTGTTTGTCATGTGACACAAGAGGTGTGTAAGGACCAATTCCACATGTTGCGTTAGAGGAAGTCGTGTGTGTGGTAGAAACACACAAGTAGTGCAGCTGTAAAAATAAGTGAAGCCCAAGTTGACCTGGTTAAACCAAGAATCAGGGGTGTAAATCATAGTCATTTATTCACTTTATGGATGTAATTTAAGAATTTAAGAATAGTAATTGTTTTATTTTTTAAATTTACTTTTAAATTATTCCAAGAATAATTAACGTAAGATTCAACATTTAGATTTTATGTTTATTTTAATATTTTATGCAAGAACAATGACCATCCCTATAGAGCTCACATACCTTCAAGCAGCTCTGTATATTTACATTTACATTTACATTTATTTATGGCAAATGTGAACCCCAGAGAGCAAGTATTAGGTTCAAATGTGTTGTTTTTAATCTTATTGCCTCTTATTCCCATAACTGGAGAAGAGAAGCATCCGTGTGGTGATTTGAGCAGGTAGCCGAATGGTGCAGTAACTGTACTTAAAGTGCAGACGTTTCTCTAGGTATTGAACCCGGCACTTTGCTAATTATAAAAACATAACAGAAAATAATTTACCTCCCTCCGGCGCGTCGAGCAAAGTGCGTCCGGTTAATAACACCCGCGCTATTTCTGCACTTTGCACTCATGCACAGCGAAACCCCCAGTGTTAAACGGACTCCGAGGAAGTTTATATGGTTCGAATAAACAGCCCTGAGAGCGCGTTTAGCTCCGAGTCAATTTAAGAGCGGTGCTCTCGCCGCTGCGGACCGCGCGCACGGGAGGGCCGTGAAAGGTGTTGGGCCTCCTGCAAAGTGGCGCGAGGGGATTGACGGTGTGAAACATGGCATCGGCCCTTTTCCCCCAAACGGTCCCTCTCATAATAACATGTGGTCCCATTTCAATTTAATAGCAGGGTTTTATTCCCCTTTGGCCTTTCGGGAGGGAAGCGCCTACGAGGGAACCCATAAACACCCCTGTACATGGTGTACGTCGCAGGCGGTCAAACGGGGCTTTGGTACCCGCAGGTACGAGACGAGGAGAGAGCGAGATAGGGAGAGAGAGAGAGACAGAGAGAAAGAGAGAGAGAGGGTGGGGGTGGGGGTGGGGGTGGGGGTGGGGGTGGTGGAGGAGGTTCACCTTTGCCCCGCGAGATGAGAAAATGTGCGTCGCCCCAGCTCACATCTCTGCCTCTCTTCCTCCAGAATATTCTCAATATATTTTCAGGGTAATTTTTTTTTATTTTTGAATTATTTTTTCACTTCTTCAAATAAGTTCAGCCAATTCCATACATGTCAAACACTGGATTTGATCTTTCAAACAAAGAGCAAAAAGTTTGATTTGAGCAAGTTAAGAGCAGCCTGGATGAATAAAACATGCGCTTCCTTGAAGTTCTCCTCCCTGATTAAATCTGGGCTTCTTTGGTGCCGGCTCCCGCACGTACCGCGGTAAGATGTTGCGTGTTCGCAGCCCAGGTACAAAGCAAAGCCCTGCTGTCCCAGCGCAGCTTGTTTGCTGCGGGAGGAGTATGTGGAAGCCCGGTCCTGAGGAGGTCCGTAGCAGGGTTCTTCTCACGTCCACACATCCCGTGACCAGGGGTGCCGAGGCAGAGCTTCCTTTTCAAACCCTGCAGATGTTTACAGATGTTACTCAGGCTGGAGGGGAGTTCACTTGTCACTGCAGTTGCTGTGTCAGTGTCTCTGTCTCCCTGCAAGTGCAGTATCTGGTCAGGGTCATGGGGGTGTGGAGCCTATCCCAGACTCTCTGAGGTTTGGGTACATCCTGAAGAGGACACCAGTCCATCTCACACACACACACACACACACACACACACACACACACACACACACACACACACACACACACACACACACACACAGCAGTTTGGAGTGTCCAATTCACCTGCACATCTTTGGACTATGAGAGGAAACCAGAGCACCCAGAAGAAACCAGCACAGACACAAGGAGAACATGCAAACGTCACGCACACTGAGCTGGATTCGAACTCATCCTCCGAGTGACCCAGGCGCTGTGGGTGCGGAAGCACTACCCGCTGGGCCTCCCTACATCCCTCCATCTCACTGTGGAAACACACCCCTCTGTTTGTCCCCCTCCAGCGGCGGCCTCTGCTCCCTCCTCAATGCGCAATGTCTCTCTGTTCGTGAAGGTGAGTGCGTCAGCGTGCGCGTGACTGGTCCAAACGCTCCTTTTCGGCGCGCTGCTCAACCTGACGATTCAGCCTGAAGCGGAAGGAAGAGGGACGTACGAGCGCGTGACTCCAGACACAGGTGTGTGTGTGTGTGTGTGTGTGTGTGTGTGTGTGTGTGTGTGTGCGCGCGTGTGTGTGTGTGTGCGCGTGCTCATCTCTACGTTTCATGCAGCCCTCCATCCCCCCATCCCCACCCCCTTGCCCAGCAGATGGCAGGCTTGTTCCGCACGGCGGGTCGGCCCGGCACGGCCCCCTCAGCTGCTGCAGCGTGAGATAAGGCTGCGTTTGCTCCAGCATCCATAATTAATGCTGCTGCTGCTGCTGCTGCTGCTGCTGCTGCTGCTGCTGGTGGTGGTGGTGGTGGTGGTGGTGGCGCGATGGCGGCTACACAGCGACTGGGGGCTTTTATGGTGTAGGGTGACACCCTCGCCCTCCGTCACACCGCAACAGCGCAACAATTACACCTCGCTGAGGCAGGCAGAATATGACTCCATTAGTCCAGTGTGGCGAAGAAGGAAGGAAACAAAAAATTCCCTTGAATAGAGACAGAGGGAAGGATAGAGGGGGGGAGAAGTAGAGAGAGAGAGATAGAGAGAGAGAGAGAGAGAGAGGGAGAGTGAGAGAGAGAGAGAGGGAGAGTGAGAGAGAGAGAGAGAGAGAGAGAGACGGGGGGGGAGAGAGATGGAGAGAGAGAAGGGGGGAGAGAGAAAGAGGGAAAGAGAGAAAGAGGGAGAGAGAGAGAAAGAGAGGGAGAGAGAGAGAGAGACGGGGGGGAGAGAGATGGAGAGAGAAGGGGGGAGAGAGAAAGAGAGGGAGAGTGACAGAGAGAGAGAAAGAGAGGGAGAGGGAGAGAGAGGGAGAGAGAGAGAGAGAGAGAGCGAGGGAGAGAGGGAGAGAGAGAGAGAAGGGGGGAAGAGAGAAAGAGAGGGCGAGAGAGAGAGAAGGGGGGGAGATGGCTGAGGATCAGGAAGCCTGTGGGGTCGAATAGTGGACCTCTACCGTCCTCTCGATGCATTAGTGTCTCAGATCCGCCATCCTTGTGTCCATTCACACCGCTGCCAAAAGGGGGCGCTGTCACCTTGTCAGGCTCTCCTCACACCTGTATGAAGCAGCGAAGCGGAGCCTGATGGGTAACCGTGAGCTGCTCGACTTCTACAGACACGGACGCAGAACGTCCGCTTAGGATACGGATCCGAAAGGCTGCTGGTTCACGTCCCGAGAGGTGCTGCGGCGTACCTGTGAACAAGGTACTGACTTGACTCCATCGCTCGTTTACCGGGGTAACTACTGACAACAGCTGAACGTATTAATACCGAAAGTGTCACATCCGCTCGACACATTGGCTCGACGAGTAAATGTACCCTGACTGCAGTTTGGGGGAACAGCTGCCGCTGTAGCGCTTAGAAGTGCTGGCTTTGGACCCCCGGGTCACAGGTTCGAATTCAACCTCCAGTCAAAGCACCCTTGAGCACGGTACTTACCCTAGATTGCGCCAGTAAGACCACTGAGCTGTATGTGTAAGTACATTAACATCATAAGTGGTTTTGGAGAAAAAAGGTGAGTTAAATAAATAAATGTAAGTACAGACCAGGGAGCAGAGGTTTGGATGTGGCTTTCTGGGTTGAGGACGCAACCTCGGCAAACCAGCAAGCGCAGTGCATGCCCGGGGGGACCATCCGTGGTTGAGCGCATCTTTCGGTGCCCGTCGGCTGTTAGAAACCATGAGCTCGCGCCACCGGAACCGGAGCCGGAGCCCGAAGAAGCTCCGATGGGGCCGGGCTCGGCGAACGCAGCGCCATGCGGAAAACGAGCCCGTTGCCATTAAATGATTCAGCCGCTGTAAATGGCATTGAATTAAAAATGAATGCCAGGTCCCACGCTTCCCAAGTTAAAATTACACTGCTGATTGCTAAACGGCCCAACTTAACGGGGTAGGGGGGTGGGGGGGGGCGATGGAGTTGCAAGCTGAGCAGCGAAGCATTGAAATGGGGGCGACCGCTCCCTCTCCATTCCCGCGCCGCCCCTTCGGCCTCCCGGTCCCCCGGAGGCGTCCGCGTCGCACCCTACCGGTCGAACCCGGGACCGAGAGCTCGGTTAACAAACGACATACGGATCGCTAACGGCTTCCCGAAAAGCAGCTTTAATTGAGTGACGCCGCCGGATTATGGGATGTGACAAATTACACCACAATTATGTGCGGGATATCAAAGCTCGGAGAGATCCGAACACAGGAAGCGATCGCACACGATCAAACAAAGGCTGTCAAACCTTCTCGTCCATAACGCGAGCTGATGTCACGATTCAGAATAACTGGTTATCACATGACAGGGAGAACAAAGCACACGTACGCCGTCATGATGAGAAAGCGCACGCGGGGACCGGCGCTCGAGGCGTCGACGGGGCACAGGATCCCACCATTTCTTCTTTTTCATTGGTTTCAAGCACAGGACTGGTTCGCAACCCTTTAAGGATGGAGATGGTAGGACAGGACAGTCCACGTACGTAAAAGAGGGAGGAAAGGTTTGCGCAGCAGTTAGAGCTGCTTCCTGTGGTCTCTAAGGTTGGAGGTTCGAGTCTCGCTTTTGTCTGCTGTACCCTTGTGCAAAGTATTTACCCCAGATTTGTGCCATTAAAGAAAAAAGTAATAATAATCACCCAGTTGTATGAATAGGTAACAAGTTGTAAGTGCCTTAACATCGCAAGTTCCTTTGGAGAAAAATGTCACATAAATGTGAATTTCCAAGAAGGTGTCCAGACATTCCAACATTCATCTGAATATCCGTGCAGAACAAATGTTAATTTTTCTAGAAGAGCAAAGATCAACGCTACATGTTTCTGATAGAGGGACCTTCAGCTGTAGCGCATAACAATTAAATTCACCGTCAATGAAACATGGTATCTTGTTTTAAAAACACACCCACGGACCCCGATCGCTTCCGACACCCCGACCAGACTGCTACGCTCCTCCGCCTCTGGTCGCTTGGTGGTCCCACACGCCAACGCTCCAACATCAGAAATCCGGAGGTTCTCGGTTCTGGCTGAGATGCGGTGGAATGACCTCCCTCCGCCCTTCAGAGCTGCTGAATCCCATAAAACATGGAAGAGGCGTCTCAAAACGCATCTCTCTCAGATTCACTTCTCTTCTGATCATCCATGTGCTCCATAAACATGTACTGTGCTGTCTGTTCATTAAGAAGAAAAACTCTATGTGCAGCTACTGGGGTAATGTGTAACGTACACTGGTTTATACCATGGTATGAGACAAATTGACTGCGCTCCAGAATCACGTGTCTGCATCCAGATCTCGGTTTCTGAAAACCATCTGCTGGATGGAACAATGTGAAGGTAAAACCGCTCTGCAGCACCACGGCACCATGGGTCGGTTGCCCGGAGGGAGTCATGTGACTTTGTCAGCTTGGGACTATCGTACCTTCTCTGAGACGCTCTTACCGGAAGTGGCAAGGCGTCCACCCGTCGATGAGGGTACGGCGAACGTGCTCAACGTGTTCATGGATGAGGAAAGCAAGAGGAGAGAGCTGCGCAGCTAGAAGGAAGGATCTCAATGCATCCAGCAGTCGTGTCCAATGAGAGCTCAGCAGGCATTGGGCCGCCGGCGAGAGAGAATGTCCTTCACAAGATCACAAGGTCGCCGAAAGCGTTCGTCGGCCGTGGGGCGGAAAACGAGGACCAGGAGACCTCGTTCCCTGTGATGCGAGCGTGAGGCTGAGGGTGAAGCCCGGAGACCGAGAGATGCGTCAATGTGACGATAGCCATCTGCTAAATTCCGCTGAGTGAAGCACGGTGGCACAGCGAGTAGCAGTGCTGTCTCACAGGGCCCGTGTGGCGCGAGAGGACATGGGCTCGATACCCGCTCAGTCTGTGTGGAGTTTGCATGTTCTCCCCGTGTCTGCCTGGGTGTGCTCTGGTTTCCTCCCACAATCCAAAGACTTGTTGTTCGGACTCATTTCTCTCTGTACGTTCTCCTTAAAGTTACATTAGTGTTTGTGACACTCACATCTCTTCCCCCAATCTTGGAATCGCAACAAAATTCCACCTATTTACTTGCTCTTATGCATAAAGTGTTTTGAGAATGAATTTTTGTCTCTTCAGTCTCATCCGTGAACTTTCTTCCCTTCTTCAGGACCGAAAGGATGGACGTATCACCTCATGTCTTCATCTTCTGCACCACAGGGTGAAATGAGGAGAAACGGGGGATTGTCCCGTGGTGTGGCTGTTGTACCCTTCTGTGCTGCGGATTTAGGGAGAGGCTCGGCACACTGGGTTCGCGACCCCACGGTCCGGCGGCACGCAGCCGGCACGTCGCTCAACTCATCGGCATGTGTTGATGTTGCCGCTAAAGAGGACGAGGATCATTCTTCTCACGAAACATGTGGCGTAGTGGTTAAGGGATCTAATTCTGGACCCAGAAGGCTGTAGGATGAAATCCCAAAGGAATAGTGGCTCGTCGTGCAGAGAAATTGAACGGACGGATGAAGAAGCTGCTATACGGAACCGGCGTGGTCATTGGGGGGGTGTAGAGCGAGGAGAGGGAAAGACGGGGAGAAAGATGCAATTGATTGAGAAAAGCAGGCTGTGGTTTAACATCAACAACAAAAACAACAACAACGACATTCCCAGAATGCTCCTTAGAGTGGAGGTGAGGGGGGGGTCGGGGGGGTCTGCCAGGGCTCCAGTAGAATTCCACCATAGTTTCTCCCACTGATAATACCTGTGGGTGTCACTCCCAATTCTGCAGCTCCTCACTCACTTACACCTCTCTCTCTCCCCCCCCGCCGCCCCCATTCCGACACCTCTGGCTCTCACCGCGAGGCGCCATTAATGCTCCCGTCCTGATGTTACACTCACTTTTATTCTGCACAAACACAGTTACACCGGTGTAAGAGATGGAGGTAAAATCATTGTAATAAGAAATATTTATTAAAAATAAGATTAAAATAAAATTTGTCTGTTTGTTAGATATGTCCCATAAAATAAAACTAAAAATTATAATTTATCAGTGAGACAATTATGAGACTAATATGGACACACCTGTATGTGTGAAGTTCTCTAAAATCTCAGAGCAGTAATAAATAATTCCTCTTTTCCCTTAATTGATAATCAGTTAATTTGTTCTTCAGTTAAAGATTAATTAAGGAAATGCAGTAAAAGGTACTTTTTATTCTTACTTATTTTCCCGCATCTGGGGACCCATCGAAACGGCTTCCTTCTCATACACTACGAGTACAAAGTGACACGACTGGGTGCTTCGGGTTTCTGTGTTTTTCAGGAGTTGCGTGGTGATTAAC
The DNA here is from genome assembly GCF_900964775.1 of Scleropages formosus. Classification (NCBI taxonomy): domain Eukaryota; kingdom Metazoa; phylum Chordata; class Actinopteri; order Osteoglossiformes; family Osteoglossidae; genus Scleropages; species Scleropages formosus. The sequence continues at coordinate 28,767,977 of NC_041816.1, forward strand.
AAGAGAGCTTCTTAATCTTACACATTTATTCATTTAGCAGATGCTTTTCTCCAAAGCAACTTATAAACTTAAGGTACTTATGACTAATACAGCAGGGTAGTTTTTTTTTACTGGAGCAATTTAGGGTAAGTACTTTGCTCAAGGGTACAGCAGCCAGAAGTGGGGATTGAACCCACAACCTTTGGCTAGCTCCTACACTACCAGCTGTCCCCATAGTGTGATATACATAGGAAGAGGTGCAGCAAAAGGCCACTTAATAGTAGCAGAATATGCATACACACACACTTTCAGAATCACTTGTCCCATACGGGGTCGCGGGAAACCAGAGCCAACCCGGTAACACAGGGAATAAGGCCAGAGCGGGAGGGGACACACCCAGGAGAGGACAGGACAAGACACCAGTCAGTCACAAGGCACCCCAAGCAGGACTCAAACCCCAGACCCACCGGAGAACAGGACTGTGGTCCAACCCACTGCGCCACCTCACCCTCTCACATGGCAGAATATTGTAGTGAATATTAAGATGTAAAACAATTCAGGTAATTTAAAAAAGTTTTGTTTTTATATCATTTTCTTCGTGTGGAAAATCCCAAAATGTGCAGTCATGGGTGTGACAAAGTTGTTATCCCTTCACAGTCAGTCGCTGCTTGTGTCACCTTTGGACTGTGGGAGGAAACCTGAGCGCCCGGAGGAAACCCGCGCAGACGCGGGGGGAGCATGCAAACCCCACCCCGTTTCAGAGGGGGTCGAACCCACACCCTCCAGCGGTGGGGGGGGTGATGTCCACGGCACCCGCATTCCACCAGCTCCGGCGAAGCCTCGACTGAAGTCTAAAACCTCAAGCCCCCAGTTTCCAGGCAAACCTGCTTCTTTCTCGTACCCCGTTCCGTACCACGGTCGCCCTCTGGTTTTACTACTGCCCCCCCTTCTTGGAGCCCTGTGAGAGGGACAGGTGACGGGTCCAGGGGACACCACCCCGCTGTCCAGCTTCGGAGTCCCCCAAGCTCCCTACACACACACACACACACACACACACACACACACAGAGAGGTTGCCTGTACACACATTTTAGGAAAATGACATTTTAAAGCCCCCCCCCCAACACACTCCATTCTTGTTTCAGACGGTTTGGAATTATTAAAGGTTAATATGTATGAATCTCTCATATTCTCTCACACATAAACTCTGTTATTTTATACAACGGCCTGCGATGCACGTCGCTTCTCCGCAAGCGTCACGAAATGTCAAAGGCCATCGAGCTCCTGATTGATTCTGACCCTTTGTATTAATAAGACGTCAAGAAGTGATTCGTCGCCTGATTCTGGTCATTTTAAAGCTGTTTTCTCAAACCCTCGAAACACTAACAAATCATTTCTGGATAGTCACACTTAACTCACGCAAATATGAAGATTAACGAGCGTTTCAAGAACTCGGCCTTATCCTACGGAGATGTCCTTCGGACGTATTTCGAAGCGGGAGCTTTGGAACGCGTCGTAACGCAAGTGCTGGAATTTGCGGAAAGCGGCCGGTGCGGAAACGCCGAGCGGGAACGAAGCGACGCTCTTTTTAACGTCCCGTCGTCGAAGCATTTCGGAGCGGGATTACTAAGTAGAGTAGGGGCGGCTGCCACGTGCTCATCCGAGTCGCGCTCTCGGAAAAGGCGATAAATACACGAAACGAGCGTGAGACGAGAGGCGCGGCGGAGCTTCGCGTCTCGTCTCGACGGTGTCTTTCTTCGGCGCGTCGGCCGTCGCGTAAATGCAAACTTGATCGAAATCAAAACGCGGAAGTTGTCGTCCGCCGGAAATATTTGCACGCCTTTTTATTTCCCGCTCCCTCCACGTGCTTCCGAAGCCGCGCGTCACAGTACTCGAATGCCACCGATTTTTTATTTAGAGTTTAAAATCAAAGCCGCGTATCGAGTTCTGTGTGCGACTTACGCTGACGATCGCTTTCGATCGACAATAACGCCCGTGTTTCCTGCAGCAGACGCCAAATACGAGGCCTCCGCGCTACAACGTTACCGTTTTTTTTTTCGAGGAAACGTCTGATGCTTTTCTTTTAAAAAAGCATCAGATATTTCCTAAAAAAAGCTACCGTAGCCAGCAGGGATGACTGATAGGGTAGAGGTTACATCTGCTGCCTTTGGATCCAGAAGTTGTAGACGCAAGCCCCACCGCTGGCTGTAATTCCCTTAAGAAAGGCACTTACCCTGCAGTGCTCTAGTAAAAATTACCCAGCTCTACGAACGGGGAGCAGGAAGGCGCTCGGGACCCGTCGACATTCGGATAAAGTTTTACGCAGCTATTCGTGTGATGAACATTAGTTCGTGTGGGGGAAAGTAACTAACTGCACTTAAGAATCATACATCTGCATCCAAGTGCCTCTTCCTGCTGCTCTAACGAACACTTTGTATTTTCTACGAGATGTTCGTCGCTTTGGAGATAAATCAATGTATGTAAATATCACTAATAAATATGCAGATACTGAACGTGCACGTGAATTTTAACGCGAACGAAAGCCGCAGTGCGTCACCGCGAGAGACCGTTAGTGAACGCGAGAATCCGGGGTCGCCGAGGTCACGCCGGCAGGTCCGCGGTTCGACCCGAAGGGCCCCCGTCGGCGCGGCCCGACACGTTACACTCGCAGAACAACGGTCCCTCCGCTCTCGCCTCTCCTCTCCTCTCCTCTCCTCGCCTCGTCGACCACCCCCCCCGGGGGGGAGGGGGCGAAGCAACGGCGCCGTCTGCGGCTCACCCTAACTAGACGCGACCGTTCCGTTTCACGAAACGTGATGAAAATGCACCCGGAACAGACGGAATCCTTTCATCTTCTTATTTCTTGTCATGCCAGATGAAACATCTTGGGACGTACATACGGGATTTCGGGAACCTATGTCTTCTCACTGCTATCAGGGAAAAAATATAAGTGTATCTCCGCGCCTTTGTGTTCTTTCAAGTCATGAATTTTGCAGAGACCCATCCAGAGCGCTTACCGGAAGGGAGAACATGCAACGGCAACATTGGCTCTTAGTAAAAACAAATCCTTCCCTGTTTTCATTTACCGTCAAGGCTGTTTTTTTTTATTTTTTCTTTTTACAATCTTTATCCTTTATTCCTTTCTCCGGTATGTAGGCCATAGCGGCCCGCGAAGCGCCGGGTCGGATCGGGCGCGAAGACCGGAGAACGAGCCCGTCGCCCACCTCTGAGAATATTTAGCCAAAGATTGTTTTCCGAATTTATTGCCGCGATGGCTCCCGTGCGAAATTCGTCAAGGCAAAAACGCGGCCGCGCGCGCTCACACTCGCGCAATATCTGCCAATGAAAATATTTTCCCGGAAACGTCTGGGTGGCGTCGTTCGCGGTGCGTTTTCCGCCGCTCTGCTCGCACAGCTCTTCTGATCACTTTCCTGACGCCTCTTTTCTGTTTCTGCTTCTCGAGTTTCCTTCCTGTGTAACGATGGCGGTATGAAGTCACTGTCACACACTCACAGGTTCACACGCGCACTCACGCACACGCGCAAAGTGCATGCAAGCACGTCCCCATCTCTCGCAGGAAGTGACGGGGGGTGGCAGCGGCAGCCTGGGGGGGGCTTGGAGCTCAGTTGTTTTTATGTTAGATTAAGTGTTTCCATGTAGGTGTGTTTAAGATTTACGAGGAGCCCCGTTCCCCCTGCTCCCCCCACATTCGCGCTCCCTTTCCACAGTCAGTCCTGGGCCGCAGTCACCCCCCCCCAGGAAAGAAGATCGCAAGATCGCTCCAGTCTCGAACTTTGAAAGCGACAGGAGAGATCGAGAAGTCGTGACGGACAGGCGCCGACTCCCCCCCGGCCCTTCCTCCCATCCCGATGCCACGAGTGTGAATAAAAGAAAGAAAGAAAGAAAGAAAGAAAGAAAGAAAGAAAGAAAGAAAGAAAGAAACAAACAAAGCGCGTTCACTCATCGCGTCGCTTCGCTGCGAACACGGTAAGAATAGAGGTGTCCGCGTCCGGGCAGATTAAAAACCCTTCCCGTCAGGGTTAATAGCCGCGGGGAAAAGGCCACTTCTCTGCCACAAATTGTCTCACGGATCGCCTGCCCTCCCACGCACATAAGCCGGGGGGATTCGGAGAGGAGGGCTCTCATGACAGGCTGAACATCGGGCCCAGATTGCTGTCACCGCCAACTTGGGGAAAAAAAAAAGCCGCTTTGGACGGGAAGCCTTTGCTTGGTTTCTCGAGTGCTTTTTAGTGGCAAACATCTCCTCTCTTCTTATGTTTCCTTCACAGCTCACAGTACGTATGTTATTTGTGTCATATGTGTCTTTTATATATGTTTATATACATATATAACTATATAGAAGAGCTATATATATACACAGAAACCCCTCGACTTATATATAGTTATATATTTGCATAAGTCGAGGGGTTTCTATATATATCTATATATAGAAACCCCTCGACTTATGCAAAAAGGCCGTTTTTCAACGCCTTACATAAGTCAAAAGTTATGTATGTCAGATTCCACCTCCTCTCCCACCATTCAGCATCATCACGTGCTCCTTTATCGGTGCAGCATCGGTGCAGCATCCTTCACTATCGCATTCACGCTCGATACGGCAAAACCTGGTTCCCGTGCTATAGACCGTAATCTTTGTCCACCTTCACGCTTCCGTATTATTTTCAATTTCATCTCCAATCGATTGCCGGACGCTCGCAAGACGGTTCTCGTTTCCCTTCAAGCGCGCGTTTAGCACCAGGTATCGTGAATAATGGAAAGGGTAAAACATATGTGAAAAAAGCACTAGGCTAACGAGAAGAGACGTGTTCGCGGCTCAAAACTCGCCGGAAGCGGGAAGATGCGGCTTCCCGCCTTGTCTGGTTACGCCGACTCGCGCTTAACGTATTTCAGATGTTTTGCGTAAAATAAAAGTGCTATCTGTAAATAATGTGCATAGCGGGATTTTTTTGAAAACGGTCCAGAGATGCGTTTGGTGCCGCAGCAGCCTGAATGAGGGCATTTTCCCCACGAGGGTTCATAAAATGCGATCATATCAGCATTTATTGATGCGTAATGTACTGTCTTTTTATTTATTTATGGTTCAGTCTTCATTTAGTGCTTATTCATATTTATATTGCTGAAAATTAACATTTTGAAACCTTTTACCTACAGTACACAGTGCAGCTCTGCACACACTACATTAATAAAGTAATTATTAACTGTCATTTTCTATGCGTGTTTCATGAGAAACAAAGTGACAGAAACCTCATTTAAATTCAGCGACATTGTAACTTTCGGGGTGCGATCAATGGGTGTACGGTGAGATCTATTCCAACTCATGTAAATTTCAGTTTTTTCGAAAAGACCCTTTTCTCACGTAAGCTGGAAACTGTGTGTTTACCCTCAATAAAGCTGGTTAGTGATGAACAAAAGTTGGAGTGTAATGTATTTCTGGCTGTTTTTCTCACTGTCACGTGAAATCAGACCCGTCGAGTCCATGCCTCGGTGACCCGGGTCCCGACAGGAGCTTTTCAAATCCGAGCCCAGAGCCGCGGCGCCGCGCGCCGGGGATCGTCGCCGACCGGCTGCGAACAACTGGATCGGCTTCAAAGCCTCGTCCCCGTCCTCCTCCTCATCACCCTCCGCCTGCGGCTCCTGTCCACTCTGAGGATTTAGATCCGGCGTTCCGGTGTGCTCCGCGCTTGACCTTTTGCACTCCACGGGGGACTTGGTTGGGGTGGGGTCTTTTTTTTTACGTCTATTTCACTACGTCGGCCAGTCGGGCCCGCCAGGCTCACCGGCGTATGAGGAAGATACAGATGGGGAAAAAAGAACATTCATTATTACATTAAGAGATGCAAACAGGATTTTCAACGTGCCACTCAAGGACATCGGCAAAGCGGAACAATGAACTGCGGCCTTATTTGGCAAAATGGAAATGAACACTCTGTAGTAAACGAATATTTGAGGTACAGCGGCAGAATTACCAAGTATGGCAGAATAGTGCTTATAGCTGCTGTCTTTGGACTTAAAGGACCACTTTCAAATCCCTCCTCCTGCATTCATACCCTGGAGCCCAGTATTTATCCTAAATTGCTGTACTAAAAATTACCCAGCTGTTCGAACGGGTGAAAACCGAGAAAAGCATCGGCTGAAAGAGTGAACGTGATGTAAATGTACTAATTGCCAGCCAAGTGACACCTTCTCCTGTATGCCTGTTAGAGATGGGATCAAGAAATGGGCTTTGCTTTCAGATGGCGGTAGGCATGGGGTACACATGCTTCGCCAGTCACGTGCCGTCAAGAGAGACGGTGAAGCGCCCGCACCGCGCTCCCATCCGAGAGGATCGAGGGGAAGGTGGTTTCATCTGTGACGATTGCGACCGGTTGGGGGGGACCTGACATTTACCCTCCGGCACCAGGCTGGGAAAGTGTTTAGTGAACCGAATTTCATTTTGCTCCTCGCGCTCTGAGAAAGCTGGTCTCCGGGGGCTCGGTTGCCCCGAACGTGACGGCCCTCCAAAGCCACCGCTAGTGGTCGCCGCTGGGACCCCCTACAGTCTCAGCTCAAATGGTTGGCAGCTCTATCCTGTAATAACTGTGCACAATTTAGTACCCCCTGCCCCCGCCCTGGTTCTAATTAGCCAGCGGCGCATAAACCAATTGCCCAAGCCTGACACCCGAACAGGAACGGCCATCCCAAGGTTACCGTGAGAGCATTTCGAGCCTCTCTTCTTCCCCAAGGTTTCTCCACAAAGCGCCCAGAACACAGCTTCACCTTAGTTCCTTCACTGAAGATCGCGGTCCACGTTTTCCTCGGTCTGTAGGTCGCTATCAAGTCCGAGGATCGTCGCGGCCACCGTCGTCATCTGCATCACCACCACCACCAGCACCGCCACCAACACGTGAGTTTTCCTGCCGGTTGAATCCAGGCCGCTGAAGGCAGATAGCGGAGCGATGATCAAAAGCTATAAACGAGCCCGGTGAAACGCGGCGACGCGACGGCATGGTGGCAGTGGGGTGGGGGATGGGGTGGGGGGCGGGGAAGCAGGGCCTTGCAGAAGCTCAGAGAGGGATAATAATAACGGAAAAACAATAAAAATGAGCTGAAGCGGGAGATCTGCGATCCAGCCTCCCGAAAACAAGCTTCCGAATCCCTGGCTGCTGGGAGCCTCATTAGAAAGCCGAAAGGAGCGAACGCCAATTCCGTCGTCACCATCGCACCGGCGAGAGGAACTGTCATGGCCCGAACGCGCAGAAACCACTGAAGTGATGGCTTTTTGATGGACAGATTTAAGCGGGGGGCTAAAATAAACCTTTTAATGACCCGATGCAAGAACAGCACGCGCCGCAGCAGCCCTCCGACGGCACCGATGCGCACCGGGCCCATCCCTCGGAAGCCCCCGGAAACCGCCTCCCTATCTTCTGCGATCTCCAGATGGATGATTCGCCTTTAATTGTAGGTAGAGCTCCGCAATCGTGCTGCTCCCCTTCCGACAGCAGGAAAGACATTCATTTCGGTGAAGGAAGCGCGCCGCTTCTCCATCTCGCCGGCTCCATCGTAAAGGCGAGCAATAGCAGTAAGGGTACCTTTGATTAGAATTTAATAACTGCGAGGTGCCATAATTATACCCCCATCAATCATGAACTTCTGCCGCTAATGAATGCCGGGCTCGTTATGCAAATTAATAAGTAATATTCTTGTTAATAGTTTCACAATTAACCCACTTTCAGGTGCTGATGAGCGAGAGCAACCTGTGACAGGTGGCCGAAACGTAACGACACCGTGGCTGTGAGAATCCGTAGGAATCCATAGGAGTTTGGAGTGAAGCGGAGTGGAGTGGAGAGTGGGGTGGGGGTGGGGGTGGATTGAGGACTTGCTAAGTGCGACGGGGGGGGCTTGAACAGTGTGATGTAACACTCAGGGCTCAAGAAATAATTTGTAGCACTTCTTAAAATCCTAAATCCAGACACGCAGCCCAGATGTGAAGATGGATGCGCAGCAGGACTATGCCCAGGACTACGATCAGGCCTCGTTTCCTTCTTTTGCACCCGGCCATCTTTACGAGGGGCGCTCTCCAGTTATTAGCGCGAGGCGTGGGAGGAGCCATTCGTATTTTTAGCTCGGACATTCAACCTGGAACTATCCTATACAGCTGCCCGGAGAGAGGCTTCCCGCAGACCCGCTCTCCGTTAGATGCGTAGGTGGGTATCTCTGCAAACATCATCAGCGGCTTCGCACACGTCTCTTAAGCAGCCTCTTTTATTCGCCGAAAGCTACACCGGTGGTTACGTCCGTTGTGCATTTCGGCCGTTCGCTCCGGCGCTGGATCGGCCCCCCGCGCGTTACCGCATCGCAGGCTGCCGACCCCGGACCGCCGGGGCGGGAAATGCATGTTGGGTGCGCGAGGGCAGTTAACGGCCCAATGGGTTTGTTGTCCTTCTGATGAAGGTAAAAAAAAAAAGCCACGGACAGACGCCTTTCGGCTGCCCCCGCAGCACCGAAGCGGCCACGCCAAGCGCGGGGGCCGAGGAGCCGAGCGCGTATGGGAACGTTCCGGTTCCGAGGGAAAAAGAAACAGGAGCGCTACATCAATACGAGATATAAACAATAGCGAGCGCTTCTTTAATGCGGGCCGCTCACGGTCGACTCGGTTCAATACGCATCGATTAGAGACGTTTCTCCCAAGTGGCGTCCGGGCTTACAGAGGATGCACCCTCAGATCTCGACCGCTTTTCATCTCATATTTCAAGCAAATTCCTCTCTTTTTGTTAACATGCAATTTGTCGCAGGTAGTGCAGCCACGGGTCCGTCCGTCGCGTCTCCGGTTTGCACCAAGGTGCTTTGAGTCGTCTTTTGTCTTCTCCTCATTCGCACCCTTTTGGAAACCGTGGGGAAAAAAAAAAGAAAAAAAAAAGACATATTCCGGCAGAGACTGAGCGCCGCCGGAGTCGACGTTTTCTCGAGTGTTCCGCACCTTGTAGGTTAAGCGTGAAGCCCTAAGAAAGATCAGGAGGTGGAGGATCTGATCCGTGTGCTTTGCTCCGATGAACCGACGACAAGCCGGTCGACTTCGTGCTCTTCCTGGAACGCTGAACATGGTGCCGAGGTACTGCGGCGCGGCTAACGAGAGATCCACCCGTCGCCGTGCCGACAAGCCGCAGATTCATATTTTAATACAGACAAACCTCTCCTTGCGTAAATTCGACTTACATAAAATCCGCGTTTACGTGAAAAATTCCCACATACGCATTCTTTACGGACGGCGCTCACGCAAAACATCTGAAATATGTAAAGCCAAGTCGGCGTAACCAGACGAGGCAGGAAACTGCATCTTCCCAGTTCCCGCGCGTTTTGGGCCGTGAACGCATCTCCTTTCCTTAGTGTGCTCTTTTTTCTTTGCACATTTTTGACATTTTCATTTACATTCATTCATTCATTTACATTTATTCATTCTGTTATTTTTATTTTTTAAAATTATTTTTATTATTTTATTATTTCATTATTATTAACCACCTCATTATTCACAATGCCTGGTGCTAAACGTGCACTTGAAGGAAAACGAGAACCGTCTCGCAAGCGTACGGCGATCGATTTGGGAGATGAAATTGAAAATTATGAGGAAGTATGAAGGTGGACAAAGATTATGGTCTATAGCAGGGGAACCAGGTTTATCCGTATCGAGTGTGAATACCATAGCGAAGGATGCTGCACGTATGAAGGAGCACGTGAACGGAACGGCTAGCGTGAAAACAACAATAATAACGAAGAAACGTCAAAGTGCAATAACTGAGATGGAAAAATTTTAAATTACGCAACAACAGCACCCTCTTGTGTGCCAGCATACTACTAGATGTAAGGGTAAACAAGCACAGTACAGTACCGTACACTACCGCAGTAGTCTATTCTCTTAATTAAATTCATGCTTTATAGAAATGTAACAATTTATTTAATTGACTAGGCCTATAGCTTATTACTGTAATAATTCTATTTCATATGTCTGACATTTACTAGATAATTATATTGTGTAATTTTTTTTATGCTCGTGTTTGCAACATGTGCAAAGGAAATGAAACGGCTTGGCTCTGTAACGGAAGGAGAGGAGGGGGAATCCGACACACGTAAATTTCGACTTACGTAAGGGGTTGAAGATCGGCCTATTTGCGTAAGTCGAGGGGTGTCTGTGCTTTTGTGATCCCGGTGCAATGAAATCGCCGTAGTTCCTCTGTTACCTTAATCCTCTAGTGTCCCATTGTCTACAGTCACTTTGCTGCTCATATCTAAGTAGCCAATAACTGTATAATGGCAGCTGTTCCAAAGCGCAACAGCTGGCAGGATTAGGCCTCTCATTAGGTCCCGCAATGGAAATTAGCCATAAAATGAAAAGGAAGAAAAGGAAAGAAAATAACGGGGAAATCGTTGCTGCTCCACCTCCATCACCATACCCATCGAGAGAAGCGATCAAAAAATACAGGTGCAATATGTATCGAGCGCTTTTCCGCAAAAGTCACTTTTTCGGTTCGTTTCCTGTGTGGCTGCAAAGGATGATGTGCAAGAAGGTTTAACCATTTTGACTCCTACCTGTTTATGTAGTACCTCTCCAGATAGGTGGGCTATGGAAATACTGCTTATTGCTATTAGTGACTGAAAATGAACGGGACATACTGGTTTACACCATGATCTACACCAACACAGCTCGCAGGGGTGAGGGATGCGTTTGAACTTTACTTTCCGTTTTTGCTCTTCTTTCCTGGCTCCGATGTGGTGGAAGGAGCTCCCTCTCTCCCCTCAGAACTGCTGAATCCCTGAATCAACATACAAAAAAGGTTCACGAAACACATCTCTTTTGGATTCACATATCCATCGATCTCCTATGCGCTCCATAAACGTGTACTATGTTATTTGTTTAATACTGTATATATGTAATATATATATATAGAGCGACTTGTCTAGTTCACACTAGTTTATGCCATGGTTTGAGACAAATTGACTGTACTCAAGATTCATGCGTCTGCATCCAAATTTTTCCTTTTTCCTTTTTTTTTTTTTTTTTTAACTCTTCTCGGAGAGGTGGAAAAGCACCTGCTAAATGAATAAATGTAAATGCAAACATAAATTCCTGTCCCTGGTGGACATGTTAGACACACACACACGGCGCATGTGGCTCTCCTTTGTTTCTCATTAATTTACCACAGAGTGAAGGAAAGCGCACCGGATGGACACGGGGATCTTTGCTAATTGAAAAATTCCCCTGAAATAACAAAAGTCCAGATAAAAGAGCGTCCACTCGGCTGCGGGCAAACGTGTGATTGTTTGTTTTTCTTAAGCACCATTGTGCCCTGGAGAGACCATAAAGAACAGGCACAAAAATCAATAGCACGCTCTACTTCTTCTCATGAGTTATATAAACGCTTTGCAGGAATTAATATATTTAAAATGTGCTGTCATAGGACAGCAGCTAAGGACTGGACCCGAGCATCTGCCCGTGCTTTTGTCAGACGCCCTGCGTTTGTTTTCTTAAGCAATTGTTTGGGCTGCACCAGACCACGTATATTTTATATTATGTTCCAGATACAGTTTCAACCGACACCCCCTTCCCACACGGCTGGGAATAGAAATAAATATCATTTTTGAAAATGAAGCTCAGGGTTTGGTATTATATTCTTAACAGATCCATGAATCTAAAAGGGCTCATGTAGTGAACACTTTCAATCAATTATATAGTGGGAACTTTTTACTGTGGCATTGAGGTATTTTTTGTACCTCTTCTGGGACCTGATCCAACAACGTTTCGGTTTTCAAACCGAACGTAAATTCCAGGTGAAGCTTGCCATCCGGCGTCGGTATGAAGGAGCTCGGCCCACGATACCCAGAGTCCCTTTCGCACACCTGCATTAAATTCCTGGTTCTTCTTCAAATCGAGCCCCTTTGCGGAACATCCTTAAAAAAGTTTAAACATCAAAGTCCATTTTCCCTCATCGTGTCGTTCAAGTTCCCGCCACCCTCTCCTGTGCACAATTAACGTGATGTTGTGAGCGTCACGACTATCTCTCATTACCTTGTCAAGCTGAAATTTTTGCCTAGCATGACTCTTTACCTTATTTTCGTACCATGTTTCTTCACCAGGTCTAATTAACGTCTCTTGATACCTTGCGCCATTACTGTGTTTAATTACCGTGTTTCGTTATGTCTTGTTACCGCATCCCATTGCTGCGTCTTTTTTTTCCCCATGTCTCATTAATGTGTCTCATTTGCATATCCATTAGCATTAGTTATTCTTCCTGGTTACCATGTCTCACGCGGCGCCGGAGTAGCCTTTGATTCCGTACCTGCGTACTGCACCATCGCCATGGCTCCTCCACGACCACGGGAGGCTGCGACACCCCTCCTTGTGGCCCGGTGGTTCGACGGAGACCGGGTCTGGCCGTGCATCTCCCACCCGAGGGCCTCCCCCAGCAGGGACAGATAGATTCCTGACTCAACCTCTGTCGAAAAGCCCTAGGGAGGAGCGGGCGGCTGGCGGAGATTGCCGAGCACACCCCCGGGGCTCTCCCTGGCAAGAGATGGCTTTTAATTTATGGAGCTTTGATTGTCGTCAGATGTTGGCTCCCTATCAGGAAGCAGTGTGCCACCCCCCCCCCCCCCCCCCCCCCCCCCAACCCCCGAGCCTGCCCGGTATCACAGCGCCGTCAGGCATTACAGCGCACCCCTACACGTGTCACTTTTCTTCCGTCGGCCTTGAAAGCGCAGAATCTTAACTGTCAGCGCGGAGATAAAATGCCTCTCTCCTCTCTCTTTCGCTTCACTCCTTCGTCTCCTCCTCTCTATCCCTGTCTGTCTGCACCGCCTCTCGCTCACCCGCTCCCTTTCTCTACCCCTGCCATCTGTTGGTTTAATTGATCAAAAAAGTTCCAGAACATTCTTTCACAATCTCTTGGCATTTGAATCTCATGCAGCTCTCACTCTACCCCTCTCGTTCTCAGATCGACATGCATACCATTCAACGGAGCGCGGTAATACATCTATTACTTTGCACGAATATAATGAGGCAAAAGGAATAATATGAAATAAATAGAAGCGTTAAGTTCAGCACTGGTGCAGTGAATATTACTTCTGGAACTTATGTCTTATTATAAACTAAAACTCATCGTAACTTTCTGAGTGGACCTCAGAGGTACATAGTGTACTGTGTTCGATTCACTATGTCAGTGTAATAAATTAACTTTGGATCCCTTTAATAGTACAGTATACAAAAATCTGTGTACCGTGGTTAGGACTGTTGGTGGTTGGGCAGATGTGGGATGACTCAAAGTGATTGCAAATACGGAGAAACGACATCTCGTTCTACTGTATACAGGCAATTTAGAGGAATGACAATAAAAACGCACTTGACTTGAGTTGACTAGTAGCCTCCCTAATGCAACTGTCATGGCAAAATGAGGCTTTTCCAGGGATTAATGTGAGGGGTGTGAATACTTATACAAAAACCATACTTCAGGGTTCAGTTTATTTTTACTGAAAATACTTTCTAACCTATAAGAGTGCCACCCTGAAATAATTAATTCTGAGTTTCAAAATTTCACATAAAATGTCTTACCAAAGGAGGCGCGGTGGCGCAGTGGGGTGGACCGGGTCCTGCTCTTCTGTGGGTCTGCGGTTCGAGTCCTGCTTGGGGTGCCTTGCGACGGACTGGCGTCCCGTCCTGGGTGTGTCCCCTCTCCCTCTGGCCTTACGCCCTGTGTTACCGGGTAGGCTCCGGTTCCCCGTGACCCCGTATGGGACAAGCGGTTCTGAAAATGTGTGTGTGTGTGTGTGTGTGTCTTACCAAACAGTGCGGTGGCACAGTGGGTTGGACCAGGTCCTGCTCTCTGGTGGGTCTGGGGTTCGAGTCCCACTTGGGGTGCCTTGCGACGGACTGGCGTCCCGTCCTGGGTGTGTCCCCTCCCCCTCCGGCCTTACACCCTGTGTTGCTGGGTAGGCTCCGGTTCCCTGCCACCCTGCATGGGACAAGCGGTTCAGAAAATGTGTGTGTGTGTGTCTTACCAAACAAAATACCAATTGTCCTTCAGTGACAAAGAGTTGGTCATGGGTCTGAATACTTTTGCAAGACACTGTATGTTAACATAGGTTGGCACTCATGGAGTACGTAAAGGGAGACTGTAGACTGGATATGTTATGAAACGTTAGTAAGTAGTAAATATAAGAATTCCTTTCTAAAAATTGTCTGTGTGTTTGTACTGAACCCTGAACCATAAAGTAGCAGTAAATTCAGTACAAAACTACTGTCTAATACCACATAACTCCCATTCTTGAAAACCACGTAAATATAAATACAGACATGCATCGCTTAACGACGGGGTTACGTTCTGAGAAATGCGTCGTTAGGCCATTTCTTCATTGTATGAACATCGTAGAGTGTACTTGTACAAACCCAGATGGTATAGCCTTGATCATAGAGTGTACTTATAAATACCTACATGGTATAGCCTCGATCACAGAGTGTACTTATACACACCTAGATGCATAGCCTTGATGCGGTCAAAAGACGCAGTAAACACGAGATTTCTGACGCTGCTTCATGTGTAACACAGCATACAGTTTTACAGTTCAGTTTTTCTATAAGTAAAAAGAGTACACTGTAAAATAACAATAAAAAGTACAGTATAGTAAATACATAAACCAGTAACAGGTGATTGTCATTATCAAGTATTATGTATTGTGCATAATTGTATTGTGCTATACTTTATACAACTGGTAGTGCAATAGGCTTGTTTACAGCAACACCACCATGAACAAGTGAGTAACGCGTAGCGCTACGGTGTGCTGATGGCTAATACATCGCTGGTTGATAAGAATTTTTCAGCTCCATTATAATCTTATGGGACCACCGTTCTATATACGGTCAGTCGTTAAACGAAACCTCAAAAAGTGGTGCATGATTGTACTGCAGAAGCTTCTCTGACAAACAGTCTTGGACCTGTCTAAGAGCACTTCCATGGCCTTAAATATACAGCCGCAACTTCTTTTGTTGCATTTTGACTGCATTTCAGTCATTATTTCTACAATAGTTCAGTGTGAGAGTCACAATAAGTTGGGGACCAGCAGACTGGCATAGGCTGGAGAAGAAGATGATTACAGGTTGTACTTTCGCTTTCATTCTATTTATTTGCTTAGACCATGAGTAAGTTTGTGAAGTTAGTGGAGGTAGAGTGTAGAGGTCCATGCACTAAGTCCGGTGTCAGTCACACACCCATCAGAACAATTATGGATAAGTCGACGGTGATGACAGAATTAGGTTAGTGTTTTGACAGCAGTTTCAGGGATTCGTCAACTACTGAAGCAACTAACCAGAAGTTGGTGGGTTGGGTAGCGGTAATAGACAAGTAAAAGTTTCCAGTTAAGTTTAAAGCATAGGTACATCAGCGTGACGCCCTGCCATGAATTCTCTAGCTCTGTCTGATTTATGAAGTCGCTTTAAAACAAGTCAAGTCTTTTGAGAGAAGAAGACACTGCTGTCTCTCAAGGTGCCTTTGTCTGTACTGGAGCTTGAGCAGCATTTCTTTTTTTTAGAGTTCAGGATAACATGGGTGAGGGAAGCGCTACAGTAGAAATACTTGGATGATCTAAGGACTGCGGGAGCTGGTATTAATGTGAGGTCAGGTAAGAAGTGGAGTCCTGACTCCAGCAAAGCGTGGTGATGGGTGAGGTGGCACCTGGAAGGGTTGATAGGGGCGACATTCCGTCACGACGATTTGACAAGGCCCAGCCAAAGGAGACGTTCACACAGGTTCAGGAGGAGTTGTGCTCTGCAACTGAGGAAGGATGGATGACTAGGATGACAGGGACAACTGGGGACTGACACTGGAATGCAAGGATTCTTGTGAGCAGCTTAGGGGCGCAGAGTCTCATTGTGTAAGTTTTTGATCCAGGCAGTCTATGAAATTCTTCCAAGTCCATGTAACCTGAAAAAGCTGATTTGGCACAATGCTAATCATGTCCAAAGAAGGCGACTTTGGATCACATCCTCAGCAGCTGTTCAGGAGCGCAAAGTGAGAAGCGCTATTGTTGGAGCCATGACCAGGTGCTCGAGGCTGGGACAGAATCTATCAGTGTGGGGAACACAAAGCAGGACCTGCTGGCTGTGAAGGCACAGCATAGGATTTGTCATGGAGGGCGAAAGGGTAGAATTTCACCCAGATGCAGTTCTGGGCTTTGATGACGGCACCAGATTGACATCTGACAGCCAAATTAGATTTCCAACTAGAATCACAGAGACGCTGCTAAGACCAGACGCCGGGCTGCCGTTTGAAGTTTCCACAAAGGTTGTCTTGTCTGAGCTCGCAGTCCCATACGCAGAATACATGGTGGAGGCTGAAGACAGGACGAAGATGAGGTACAACGAACCAGTGGAACAGTATCTTTAGAAAGGTTGGAGGACTAGGTGTGTGCCCCTCAAAGTAGGTTGCAGGGGCTTTGTTACTGTGTAGGACTTAAAGTGTCACACGCAGTGAAAGGATGAAGCCTATTAAAGGCTGTTCAGAGGGCATCTAGAGGACTGTGGATCATGAGAGGTGGGCTGTGGGTTCAAGGTACCTGCGCTAAATGGATGATCAACCTGGGTTGGGTCATCTCCGCACACGTGTCTGATGTTGAAAGACCCGAAAAACCGAAAATAAATTTACATCACCGGTGATGCATCCAATGGCACCACAACGGGTGTATAATGACAATTAACAATTTGGAGATTTTTTTTTACAGTTTGAAAAGACATATTTCTGTTGCTAAATAAATGCATAGACAAAGAAAGCAAAAAACTGAAAGAGTAATGAAATGCAAACCCCAGGAAGTGTCATGAATTTTCTGTTGCCGGATGAGCGAGACCAACATATTGGGAATACAGGAGATTTTCGTGTGTCTGAGTGGTGCTGCTGGTGGTGGCGATGGTGACGGTTCTATCGTGGGTTATCTGCCTCTTCGGTATTAATTCCCGCCGGTCTGTCGAAAAATGTACTGAATTACAAAGGCGGGTTTCGTTTGCTGATGGGCCATAGTGGTGCTCTGAATTCCAATATCAACAATGTCAAAAACCATCGGTCTATTTTCTGAAGTCTCCCCTGGAGCCTCAGCGCTTTCCGTACGCTTAGCGGTCGATCTCAATGGCCAAGTGCCCCTTTGGCTCACGAACTGGTACATGCAAGCACTCTCCCCCCCCTCCCCCATACCTGCTGCCGTTGCACCTCGCTAAATGGGTACGAGGTGGCCTTTGGAGCAAAGCAAGTCTTGGCAGGATTTTTTTATTCCCAAAGCGGAAGCAAACACAGCGCTGGCCAAGGGAGTAACCCGCAGCACCCCCATCCCCCACCTCCGCATACCGCTCTCTCCTATGAGTCATTTCTCCATTGCTGTCACCGTCATGCTGATCCTGAGAGAAAAACTATGAAAGACCCCCAAACCAACCCCACAGTGCCTAAGTTTCCTAATGTTTCCCACCCTTTGCCATCACACGGAAGCTGTTTTTAACCAACTTGTCCCGGACTCTTAAATGAGGTCGGTGCCATTGATCATTTTTAACATCCGGACCGGGGACACCGTGATCCGTGCTGGATCTTCTGCCACGGCGCCGGCCGGCTCGGATCAACGGGGTTAACGCACGCGGCCTCCGACGGCGAGCGGCTTCCGAGGCGACAGATAGCAGGCGAGGATATTCATGAGAGGGGGGAACAATATCTGCACACCTGCCACAACCCAGTTCGTTTCTTATTCCGCTCAGCAGACGACCCTATTGAAGGTGACTTCCCGAAAACAATTTCGGTTAAACGCCTCGACGACGGCCGCGACCGCAGCGCGCGCCCTCATATTCGGACCGCTGACCTCCCGGCCTCAAGTCCGGTCACTTAACGGCTTCTCCTTTCCACTACCCGCCCCAGTCGCGTACGACCCGGGGCAAATCCTTGGCGCTGCTGCAATTTAAACGATTCCTGCTGGTGTATTTTAATTTACTGCGAGTCGCTGTGAGAGCCTTCTCCCCGCAGTAAACCTGCTCCCTCCGCACAAATGCTTTTCTCTTTCATTTACCAAATTGTAAATGGGATCCCTATTAATGTCGGCAAACATATCAGGGAGAAGGAGGCAATCAGTGTAATACTGTAGCGGAGGATTTAGGTCATGCGAGACAGAGGGCTGAGTCAGCAGCCTGGACGCGCTGCTGCTGCTGCTGCTGCTGCTGCTGCTGCTGAGCTTAATGTGCTGGAGATTCACACGCTGGTGCCGGCCTGGCTCTGACGCACAAATACGTACGCACCACACACATATGCACGTACAGTAACAGCGATACAGCCGCACGCCAACACCAGCGTCTCCGAGCACGCGCAATGAATGCACGCGCAGCCATACGCGCAGATGGAGGCACGTATGCGCAGACACAAAGACGGGCGCATGGAATAACGCATAAGGTCGCGGGCAGGCATGCACACTCTCTCTTGCGCACGCACACACACACACACACACACACACACAGTAATTATTCCAATTATTATTCAGGGAGAAAGAAAAAAGAGAGCCTGTCTCTGGAACCCGCAGGAACCCAATGTTTTATTTAAGAATTATGTGCATACTAATGAGTAAATACAACATTTTAATAAAACATAATGTATAACGGTAAAGTTAACTGGAAACATCTGTGTTGTAAAGAGACAGAGGCATTTACCTGGACCACTGCCGCGAACACAGCACGTCTACCTGCTCCACCACCAGGGCGCTACCGTGGGTGCAGCACGGGGAGGGCGCCTGCATGCACGCAAACACGCATACGGCTAAACGCATGTCTGCACACACTAATACATACACGCGCAAGCAACGGCTTCGATGACAGAGAGCGACGGAAAGGTGATAATTAATCCGATACTACATATAAAATCAGACCCTTCGCTCCGGTTTCCCGGACAGAGGACTGTCGATTATGCGTAATGGTCTGTCTTGGCTACGCGTGCGGCGTGTGCAACTTGAGCCGAGTGTGGGAGAGTGGTAGAGAGGGGGGACAGCTGAAAGTGTGTGTGTGTGGGGAGGTCTAGACCCCTGCACCTTATAAGTGCAACATACAGCCTAAGAGACCATACAGTTTGTTTGCTTGGTTCTACCCCATCTTGTCATTAGCGTTTTCAATTATTGTTTCATTTCTGCAGTTGTCAGTGACACGGAGATCAACGCTGTACCTTGAACAGTCAGGCCAATAAAGCACATTTGAATGGAATATAACTGAGAGAGCAGTGAGGAAAGGGAGGTGCCGGAGAGGGAAAAGAACGACAGAAAGGGGAGAGGAGGGAGAATAATCCAGCAATAGGGGAGAGAAAGCAGAGAACGTGAAATACAAGACGGGTGAAAGGGTGACAGAGGAGATCGGGTAGGAACGGCGGGCGAGGGAAAAGGCAGAGGGAAGAGAACAAAAGGAAGGAGAGAGGAGTGGCGGGCTGCTCGGATCCATCCGGCCTCTTCCGGACCTCTTCGGGCTCTGACCTCTTGCTGCGGAAATGGTGGAACACAAACAGTCATCAGCCTGCAATCCACACATCGCTGTCATCTGTCATCCCCGTCGGCAAGTCAGCGTTGAACCCGGGGTCTCTGCTATAGTTCATATACCATTTCTATTCTCCAGCTCGGGCTCGCTCTCTTCCTCCTTGCTGTATAGCTCTTCTGCGCTGTGAGAACGAACGAAAAAAAACAAACACTTGTTTACCGAACTGCAGAAACCAATCAATGTGACGCTTTGTATTTGTTTATTTGTGATGAGTTTGATAAAATGATACAGGAGCAACATATCTGTCGTTACCGAGTGATTGAAGCACCGTTCTAAGAATAGCTCGTCTCTCTGGCAAGCTGATATCCCCAGTCGGCGGTGTCTCGTGGGGCAGATGAGGCGAAGGGCCATGTTAGAGGCTCTTCCGGTACGCGCTCTCAGCTCTGGCTGCCCCCCGTCCTCAGCTGCTTTTTCGTGGACCACCTGCCACTCCCACATTCGGCAGCAGATGGCAGTGAAACAACACACAAAAAAAAACCTCCAAGGTACCTTGGAGTTTGATGGCACCTGAAGGCTGTTGTCTGTAAATCACGCAGGAAGAGAATGTTCTTCTCCATCTATTGTTCTCAGTGGGAGAAGGAAGAGAGGGGCAGGAACTGGAGGTCAGCATGGTAGACCCCCTGTTCACCGACCTGAGTAGGGCTCATCCGAGGCGGGACTTAGTTCACCTCTCTTTCCTGGGTCAGCTCTCAGCTATCCTCCGAAAAAGACAGCGCTTACAAATCAAAGGTATTCGCTACGGTGAAAAAGAAAGCAATGACACAAAGAACCGCTCACATGATGAAAAACAGTCAAAGAGATAAGGTACAGGAAACATACTCAGTGGCATCAGAGACCGTCTGCTTGCCCGTCTCTGTGTTTATCCATCCATAAGACTGTTTGTCTGCACATTCATCTGCATGCAACCGTGCTGCAGAGAGCAGGAAACCTGCGCTCCGGCCCAACGGGGCACAACGGGTGCACCCGAGAGTCCAAATGGTAGCGCTATTCGTTCGTAGAACCCAACCCCTGAGTGCTGCTGAGGGAGAAGACCTTTCATTTGCTTAAAAGGGATGGGTGAGTCATTGGACCCGCTCGATTTAGAGATCATTATTTCCACAGAGTGGCAGACTGTGTAAAGAAAAGCACACTGCAATAAAGAATCAAACTGGCTATTCGCTAATGCATATTTGAGTATTTATATGTATTCGGCTCCCTCTGTCTGTCTATCTGTCTGAATATTTAATTCTGTGAATGTTCACTGTATCGGTGCAGAAATTTAATGTATAGATCCAAAGAATTGGTGCTGTTACTCATGAGTAATTTTGGGGAACAACGTATCACAATGTTTTTGACCTTTGCAAGGGAAATGCACTATGGTTTTCAATATTAAACGGTTTTATCATCTTTTTTCCTCCAACAGTCTGTGATTATGTACATGCTTTGTCATGGATGGCTGCGAGGCTGTAGCCCTGGATCACAGTCTGGCATGAAGACATACACAAGCTGGATGGCGACTGAAAATAGGGATCTTACCTCTCTGCTAGTGACCAAGCTGACGGACATTTTCATCCTATAGCCCACTAACGGCGCGTGTGTGGGTGGGAGTCTCTTGGGATTGGGGATGGGGGCTCTGGACAAAAGGACGTTTGAAACCGCTCCGGTGTCTCTCCCCGACACGCGGCTCAGTGTCGCGACGTCGCCGAATCCCACTTCGGCAGCTGGAGCGCAGCACAAAGAAGCAGCTATGAGCCGACGCAGGAAACACCACGTGACCGAGACCGAACGAAACGAAGTGGACCGCCGCAGCCACGTCCCCGACCCCCTTTCGCCCAATTTACGGTGCGGCCCTCCCGCCCCGGTGAAGCAGCCATCCAAATGGTGTTCCTGGACTGCTGCCGGGCTGGGGCTGCACTCCATAAATAAACATCCGGAGAGGGAGAGCCACGCCGGGGTGGGCCGTCTGCCCAGGCCTGGGAGTCGCAATAGTTTGCAAGCTTATAGTTGCAGTTATACGCTGTAAAGCAGAACTTTGCCTCCTTTATACAATACATTAAACATTGATATATCCAGAGTGTGTGTGTTTTTTTTTTATCAGCCGCAAAAGCCATGCTCTGCATGGAAATCAGTCCCAGGGTACCTTGCTGCTGCTGGCTGGGCTGTTCTGCCCCAGAACACTTTTCCACACATCTCCTCATTGGCCATCCCAGCCTCTGCTTGCCTCATCTCTGTGTCTGACCCCTTTTTTGATGGAAGGCAACATGAAACCCTCATGTTAAATAGACTCTGAGGTTCACACTCATTGCGCACCATACACACATGTGCAAATTCAGCATGCCAGTAGATCCACATTTGCATGCATTCACACACACATGCACACACACACACACACACACACACACACACACACAGAAATATAAACACTATAGTATTCTCCCCAGGAGAAGGAGGGTTTGATTTTCTGTGGCTTTTTGGATTTACAGTTTTTGAACCACGTGGACAGCAGGACTGGAGGCTCGCAAAGTGGAATGATTTATGTGGCTTATGAAGAAGGAAAAAGAAGGAAGAGAATGAACCAGGGTGCAAAATGTAGATGGATTTCAGTTTCCCACCAATTATGAGCTGCCCTTTATTACCCAAAACATTTTATGAGGATAAATTATCCACTTTAAAAGGCCAGATCTAAAAGCCAGTGTTGGTTCCCCAGCAAGGACACAAACTGAAGAGAGAAAGGAAAAAAAAAATCAGGAATGCCATTTTGCTGAATATATAGGATCTCTGTCGTTTACATTGACAGTAGTGCAATTATCGAAAGCTTCATATTTAGTATTAAAAGCAGAAAATACTCTTATTCTGATAGGCACTCAAATATATTCATGAGAACAACACGCACAAGGGCACACCTAGAGCAGCCTACTGCAACTGCTCTCTCTCTCCATCTCCTCTTCTCTCACACACACATTGAATCGCTATCATACACGTTTTCGGCAAACTGGCAAACACATGAACAAGATTACCCGCCCATCTCACTACCAACCCATGCAGGCACACACGCATGCACGCGCGCACGCCCGGAGCAACACCTCCTCCCCCTCTTCCTTCTGTCCCACTACAATGCTGGATTGAGAAGAAGATAAACACCGAACCCGCAGTTCCACTTAATGGTTTGTGTAGGAATTTATACACAAAGCTGGAAATTCCAAACTTATGACCTTGAGCAGCATATCTGCTTTAAAGTCCATATCCATGAGCAGAGAGTTTTATGGTTTTCTGTTCAGCAGAATTTTAAAAACCAAATGTCGCCCCATACGTTGCAGCGTCCGATCTGCTGAATCCACAGTGTCTCAACTCGATGACAATGCATATCGTTGAAATTGTCCCCATGTGTCACGTGGAATGTTCTCTCTCTACAGATTTTCAGCACGAGATTCTGGAAGAGTGCTGTCAACCAACTGCGGGATTTTTTGTTTGTGTGGGAATCATAGCGGTCAATATTGAGGCCGACCTTTTGACCGCATTCCAAACACGCATCATTTGCCTGCCCGGCTTCAGATCTTCCATTCCAGGTTCTGTGACATACATACACTTGTCTGTAACACCGTTTCAGTGAAACTTTGACATGAACCAGGGTGACAGAGCATTGTGGTAGATTGGAGTATCACAGCCCCCATGTCACTTTTGCCATTACTTCCTGAAACAAATCGACTGCTGCTTAATTTTTCACAAAGATTCTATTTTTCAGTCTTTGGACAAACAAGGCACAATATCAAAACTGAAAAACAGATCAGAACACAAATTTCCTTCTAAAAACAATGATGCATACCAGTTTTTGGGAACATGGGAGCCCTGAGTGTCAGGGTGAACTGCAAGTCCTCCAGCTGTACTCCCAGGAAAGGTGGTCCTTACCCTGGGAGGTCTGTGTCTACTGGAGGCAGTCACTCTCTGGGTGCTGAAAACCACCAACTAACTATATGTACATTTACACTTCCAATGAACTCTACTGTATGTAGTGTTATCACCTGAACAGCATGTCTTTGGACTGTGCGAGGAAACCAGAGCTCCTGGATGAAACCCACGCAGACACGGGGAGAACATGCAAACTCCACACAGTAAATGTATCCCTTCTGGGAGAAACTCAGAACTTATAAGAAAACAGACATAGCATATTTGCCCTCTTAATACTGATGTGTATATATATATATATATATATATATATATATATGTGTGTGTGTGTATATGAATGCAAAAAAAAAACAAATAATTTTAATGTAATGATATTTTCATATTTTATTTAATACTTTAAAGAGATAACAATGTCTTAACTCCATGATAAACCAAACTTTAACCTGTGCACTTGTGAATTTGGAAGCTATGGGCTTAAAAGAGAAGAAAGAGAAGAGGCAAGAAAGAATACATCTATCTTGCTTGTAAAAAATGAAAAAGTAGAAGCAGCTACATATGCATCAGCTAAAACTGACACAATGCTAGCGCTGCGAGACTTAAATGCTAATTCCTGTCCAAATGAATAAAATTTAAATCCTTCCACTAATCAGGCTGCTCGACACACACAGTGGTAAAAGGTTTTGTGTAAATTACGAAAAGATTAGCTTCCTTCTACCTTTTATTTTCAGGTCCAAGCGAAAAAAAAAAAAAAAATCCTTGAATATCTTGAGGTCTTCAAAATAATCTGTTTTATGCTCGTTTACGATTCCTACCTGCAATTCTAAATCCCCCGATTGTCTCTGTCAGAAACCATCAAGACAACATCTAAAGGCAGTACTGCAGAACATAATACCTGATTTCTCCCACGTTTTTAACCAATGAGATACCCGAGACCCAGCTAACCGAGTCAGTTTGAAAGAACAAACGGAGGAAAAATACATACAAACGTACATATATATGCAATTGCTCATGTTTTTTTGCTTTTTTTTTTGCATTGCCCACACAGGGGTGTTACAATTCACTGTGAAGATTTACAGTAAAGTAGTAGGAATAGTCCCTCGTCCAATAACATTTGAATCAGTCAAATATATTTATATATATATATATATATATATTTCTTCCTGCTCATTTATTGGATTAAAGGTTTTTCATATTTCCTAAACCGTGGAGATATTCAGAAGGGGCTGCCAATTTTCTAAGCAATCAAAATGCAGACGTATTTCTGATGCTACCGTTTATGAAACCGTTCATTTCATTGTTATCTATATCAAAAAGGCTGCAGAAACATTGAACTATAGACCTTACTCTTTCACAGTAAATGGATTCGTAAGAGTGCGAGAAGATCAATTAATTTCCTGCGCTACGAGATTTAGTTAGGTACCAAGCTGAAAATTAGACATTTGGTCTAAGTCAGTGGTCAAGAACAATGTGGAGCCTGCATTCTTTCAGCCCAGTTAACCAGTCCCTGTAGGCTTTCATTAGGATGCCATAGTGTGTGTTTACAGCATCTCCTTAACCAGAACAGAGAAGACCCGGGTTTGATTTATTTAATTGCGTCGAAATCAGCGGATTCAAACGGACACGGCAGAAGGCCATTAGCCGCTTCCAAATGAAGAGCTTGTTTCCTACCAATAGATCCGCCTTGTCCTTTCGCTTTCAAACTTCCAAACAAAGAGTTGGAGATGTGTTTTAAATTTCATGGCAGCTTTCTGCTGGCAGGAAAAACCAGTGGTGTGTTCCAGGCTGTACAGCTACAGAGCTATAGGCCCTGGTCAAAGCAATTCTTTTTTTCTACTTGCAACTGTAAGAAGAGAACTGAGGACCCCTTTGCCTCACAGTGACACCGGATGACGCTGGGGAATACTGAACGAGAGGCAGGGAGATGAGAGGGAGAAGACGTACACCGTATTTGACGCTGGGCGTGTGAATGGAACAACTCTGCATGAGTGCAGCAGCGCTGATTTGTTGTCGGAAGAGAAGAGTCTAGAGCAAGATGGGTAGCAGGGTATTTCAGCTATGGACTTGCAACCCAAAGGTAGCCAGGTCAAGACCCAGAAGGACATCCAGTCCACTGTAGTGGCCTTGTACAAAGCACTTAACCTGAACTTAACAAAATGCCTAGAGGTGTCCTGTGAATCTATGAAGTTATGAGCCTATTTTGAGAAAAGAGTCAAGTAAGAAGCAGAATAATAACTGTTCAAAGTTGGGAAAATAGCACAGACAAATCTCTGAGAACCATACGAAAACACCAGCGAAGTGTTAGATTTCAAATTTTCTGCATGACAGTGGTCTTCAGTAATTAAGCATGCGATCAGTGCAACTCAACTCTCTAATACATTCATGACCGAATACAGCGACAGACATCAGAAGCAGCAACCAGGTTATCTACGGAGGAATATATGTCAAAATGTTTAGGTTCCAGCAAGACCCGAGTTGGGGGAAGGGGGCTTCTTTCTGTGTGTGTTTACGTGTGTGTGTGTGTGTGTGTGTGTGTGTGTGTGTGTGTGCTGACAGGCTCTCATTGAGCCCGAGTCACAATCAATAGCAGGCCATTGATCTGCGTGTGGGAAGACTGGGGAGATAATTGGGGCAAATGAAGGACTCCACAGTGGGTGCTCGGGAGCCCAGGGCAACCAGTATGGAGCAACAGTGCAAGAAAACTAAGGGTAAAATCCTCACCTACCTGTTGAATGGCAACTGCAGGAGCATATTGAGGACTGGAGTCACCAAAGGAGGGACGCAAACATCTAAGTACTGCCATGGCCTCATAATTACCATGTAAATGTAATTATTACTCTAGTACCCTAGTGAGTACAATAGCTGCTAGATGAGAACTGCATTGGCCTTATGAGTACTATTTAAGTATAATAATTACTTTAGTGCCTGAAGTGTACTATAGATGTCTGATGAGTACTATAGTTGCCTGTTTATTATCTGAAAAATTCTGTAGATATCGAATAAACCCTACGGAGACCTGATGTCAGCTGTTGTGATTAGATTACTGTAGACAGTGGTAAAAAAATCAGTCTCCTTAATTAGTTATTTAGTCTTGCAAGACAATAATATATATTTTTTCCGCAGCACAGAATGGTGTTTATGACATTTTTGCTTTTGCTATTTAATAGAGTTACTGTCACAAGACAACTTAATTTGTGAATAAAACAGAAACTCATTGTATTGTTGGCATAAGACCCTCTTAACGTGTAAACAATCTGCAAAAAACACCAACTGGTCTGAAAGAGCGCGTGGGAAGGAGGGTGAAAGTTTGTGCTCCGTGGACCCAAACTGTGCGCGACACAATCAAACCAGCCGTGCTCTGCCTGGCCTGACCCGACCCGACCTCGCATTTCTTGGCTTTCACCTTTCAGAGCCTCCGCCACATGTCACGAGTCGCGTCTGCGTTCATCGAAACGTCTCTGATATGCCGTGGCTGAGCTCAGATCGGAGTTTCCCAATCCACCGTTCCCGCAAACGTTTGCGCAAGAACCTGAGTCCGCATCATGTCTAGCACCCCTCCCCCCACCTCCATTTATTTCATTTGCAATTTTAACAAGCGTGCTTATGTGCCTCGTCATCCAGATAATTTATGGAGATAGGACGGCTGGCGCAGACCCCCTGCGGCTCTGCCACTCTAAGCGAAGGCGGCGAAGCGGGTGCGTCTTTCAGCAGCAAGTGCCTAAAATTAGGCGCTGACAAGGAGGAGGGTTTTGGAGGGGGTGGGCAAAGGGGTGAGATGGGGGGTGGGGTCGGGAATAAGCTAAACTACTAATTACAAAAGAGTCGTCTTTCCATGGGAGGTGCAAATGTTCTTTGGCAGCGGGAGGTTTTCAGAGCTTTCCAAGGCCCACCCAGGGCACTGGATAGTGGTCACAGTCTTGATCCTCTAAAATCATCACCAGTCGTAGCCAAACGCTCAGAGGAAGCGCAAATTAATTTTCTAAATCATGGCTTTGGAGACGAGAAGATCCCTCCTTGAGCTGGACCCCTGTCCATGGTGCCGAACCGAGCCGACCGCCCTCCGCCTCCATCCTTCCCGCGCTCCAGCCGTTGAGGACACGTCACCCGTGGCACCCGTTCGATCACTTGACGCAGTCTTTTAAGGAAAGTGTTTCTAGCTGGCTGAAATGGATGCTTCTTTTGAAAATTCCTGCTTTGTAACTATCTTCAAAGCTGTCACCTGTCTCCTGACCACTAATCTCCGCACATTAAGAGCAGTTTCCTTCCGAGTACGGCTCCTGTTTTCTCTTCAGCTGGTGTCAGACAGTGACTTATTTTACTTATTTTATCTGTGAATCACGTACGCTATTGTCCCAAGAGTGCCATCGCTTAACCAAGTCAATCAAGCGATAACGTGTCACCCGAGAATTTAACAAAATCCGATGGGTTTAGCAAAAGTCGGTCAGTGGCGATTCTTTTAATGAACCAGTGCTCGTCTTCCCTTGACAGAATAAGTGTCCTCGGTATGTAATTTTTCCAGCGTACGTTTTTAATCGTCACTCGTTTCTCTCTGTCTGTCAAACGGGCCTTGACGCGTTTTCATATTCCGAATATGGATTTAGAGGAATGCGCTGCTCGCCGTGCGCTGATCGGAGTGGATGACCATGACATCCCCACTTTGCTGGTCTGTGGACCAGTGACCCAGCCTTCAGCTCTTTGTGCTGCTCTTCACGTACTGACTGTCCTTGTGGTCTTCTCATCTCCTGTTTACATCTCCTCCCACTCTCTTTTTAGGGTTCTCTCTTGCTTCCAAGCCTCCAGCAAGTTAGATATCCGAGCGGCGTTATTTGCATCCAAATTAGCGGCTAGACGGCTGCGTATCGATTGGTTCATGTCGGTCCCTCGCTATTGGTCACTGCGTCTCCCCAAGAAGGTGTTCAGTCTTGGTTAACGAGGGAGGAGAATGCCACGCTGGCAAGCTTGGCGACTTTACTCTGACACAACACATTAAAACAAATTGGGGAGCAGGTGACAGATGGAAAAATCATTGTTTCACGGAGAAATCGATGTCGGAAGTTCAATCATTACAATTATAAAACATGAATAATATAACTGCTATGATTGATGATATGAATCGATGAAAATGTCTCACAACAACAGCAACAATAATAATAATATAATCGCCATGATGCGTGCTACCGAGCTGACACGGCACATGAACTTTTCTGTTTAACATCTTCAGTCTCACCCTTAACAGGAGGATCTCATGTCCAGCTGCAAGCAATGCAGCACGGGGACAAATGTTTTATGTTAATATTGTAATAAAACCAGTCTTTTCTTAAATGGACCTAAGCTGGTGTAACAAAGCGTGCATCGTATGAGCGGCCGAATGCCGAGTTACCGCAGCTGAGCGAGCGAACAGACAACGGGGTGCGTAACAGGCAAGAAAATGCGCGAAGGGCTGCCGCCAAAGGCCAAAACAAGCGCCGAACACGTTATCTGTCCTCGTGACACCGGGCGGAGGACCACAGAACCGCGAGCTCCCTTTGTGACGTGGTGCCGAGCCATGAACTGCACTCTCCGGCCTTGCGCACCAGCAGTAATTACCGCTGAAGCGGCTCGCGTGCCGCTGAGGTCCTGCACCCCGCTGCGATAAATGATGGGTGCAGCCCATTGCATTCTGGGTAGGCATGCTCTTGAGGCTTGAAGGCATCTCAGCTACGTGAATTATTTTACTCCCACTTTCTTTTATTATCAGTTGACTTATTTATTTATTTACTGGCCCAGCATAAAATTGTGAAATTGTGAAAAAGTGAGTGTTTTTGATTTTTAGCAAAACACAGCCTACAGACCGAGGTGATTTTAAACGGTGGGGAGAGCACAATAATGTCTGCAGGTGGTGAGAACCGCTGTTTATTCCGAGGCCGTTTCAGCTCAACCCTACGAACGGCAGCCACTCGTGTGGGAGTTTAATGTGCCCTCCCTCTGTCTTCGTTTAAAACAACAACTGCAGGTACGAGCGGAATTTAGAAGGTCTTGGCCATGCAGGCGTAATGCTGTCCAGATGTTTAGGGCTCACACATCGAGGACTAATTGTTGGAAAAGTACAAGCCTGGATGCTTTAAGCAGCAACATGGATTCAAAATGTCAGCTCCGATATCGATTTCCTTCCCAAACCTGAGCAGACACAGAACAAAAACGATAGAGACTCGAAGATTGTACAAATCAATCAGGAGAGGATTGGAAGTCACGGAGCCAACAGCATTCAGAAAAAAAGAAAACTCATGTTTCTAGAAGCTTGATTTTCTGCCTTAAACCTGATTCTGGCTGTTGGAGCCCATTACAGACTGTTTATTTGACACGGAGCTAATATCACCTGTTTACATTACTCTTGTTTAAAGGAAAAAAGAATAAAATATATGGATGAAGGGCACAAAGAGGATTCCTTTCCCTGGATTTAATCCCAAGACGTACTCCGATTCAGCCAAAACTCAACTTGCCCAACACGCTTAGCTTTACGCCGTGAAGTTAATTGTTATGGTGTTAAAGCATTTAACATACATGCCAGCCAATGACCAAAGTGATCAGGGCAGCTAAAATGCAATAAACCCACATTTCTCTCGACGGCATCACGGCGCAAAAACAACTCGCCGCCAAATTTACAGCGTCATGCAGCATTTTTTTGAGAATAACCTGCCGGCAGAGAAGGGCGGTCTGCGCAGCTCAGCGGGGCGATTCCAAAAGGTGCGCATCAATCACGTCCATGACTGAATTAAAACGCACAAATTAACGTCTGATAGTAGCTGTTATGGCACAAACGACCCGGGTTCTGTGACCAATTCGATCCTCCCTGCATCCATGATCAAGAAAATCAAAATCAATACGGGCCGCTCGCAGAAGAGATTGTGTTAGTTCGTGCATAAACACCAGCCACCAGAAGGTGGAGACTCCATTTACATAAACTGAAATGGAAAGGGGTGTGGGGGTTGGGGGGGAATTAAGTAATTATCCTTTCCAACCAAATCTGTGGTGCCGTTTTGAAATTAACCTATGCAAATGAGGGACTAAATCATATCACGAGCCCTTGTGACTGTAAGAACATGCTAATTTCCTTAAAAGTGAATGCTTTTGGACAATATTCCATTTCTGATTTTCATCACGCTCCACGGACGGTGAGAGTCGTTAACCATCTGTACAGAGAGGCATGCAGGGCAACAGATAAAACCACGCTGACTTGGTGTGGATGTCGCAGGTGATCAGTTCATATCGATCCAGCATAAAAATGACACCTTCTCTCCACTGTACAGAGCATATCTGTTTTGTCACACGGTGTTGGGGCGTCCGCTCTACCACCTTTATAACACCACATTTGTTGTATAGTTACATTTATTTAGCAGATGCTTTTTTTCCGAAGCGACTTCCAATGAACTCTACGTAGTATTATGAGCCCACACACCTTATTCACTGTGGTGACTTACACTGCTAGATACACTACTTACAATGGGTCACCCATCCATCCATACATCAGCAGAACACACACACACACACACACACACACACACACACTCTCTGTCACTCACACACTATGGGTGAACCTGAACAGCATGTCTTTGGACTGTGGGAGGAAACCAGAGCACCCAGGGGGAATCCATGCAAACTGCACACAGACTGAGCAGGGATCGAACCACATCCTCTCTCACCACCCAAGCACTGTGGGACAGCAGTGCTACTCACTGCACCACTGTGCCACCTTTAATGACCCTAAGCATATTTTCTTTCCTCTGTTTTTTTAAGTTTTTGCATTGTTTTTCTATCTGACCATTAGGAAAACACAGTACACAGGTAGAGATGTAATGTCTCATTGAAGCTCACTGTACGGGGGAGGGGACACACCTAGGACGGGATGCCAGTCCATCACAGGGCGCCCCAAGCAGGACTCAAACTCGGACCCGCTAGAGAGCAGGACCCGGGCAAACTCGTTACGCCACCGCAGCCCCCAAGAGTCACCACAATAAGGATAATGATGAAAACTTGAGGAAAAATAAAGAAATGTAAAGGAAAAGAAAGCTGGCGAAGAGGTGGGTGACGAGTGAGACACCAGATCAGGGACAAGGGTCAGTGTCCTCCAGGACCTCTGTAGCTCGGCTAGTCCAGGCTTCCTGGGAAGTAACCATATCGAAGGCACGCAGCAGTGTCCTCTGACACCAGCAAATGTAAATATTACATATGAAGAAACAATAATATGTCTCTGTGATGTTGCACCAGGAAGGTAAAATAAAAAATATAAATCTGGGATTCTAACAGCAGGTAGAAAACAAGCACATTATAAAAACTACTGAATGTTCTCATTCCTGTGTACTGGTGTCCCATCCAGAGCGTATCACCCTCAGCTTTGGGCGCAGTGATTCCGGGATAGGCTCTGGACCCCCGTAACCCTGAGCAAGACAAGGGGTTAATAACAACTTATGGATGGATGAGTGTTATTATTTCTGACTGTCATTAGCCTGTTGAGAAGATCCACGACCCCCTTTTAGTAACTGCTCGTCCTGGTTAGGGTTAGGATGGTCCGGTGGTCCTGTGAGGAAGGAGCGATACTTGCTGCAATACAGTGCTGCCTTCTGTTGAGAAAATTGTTTTATTTAATAATAATAATAATAATAATAATAATAATAATTTTATTGATTCAGTTTTAATGATAGTAATCAGTGGAAACCCTTTGAAAATTTACCATTTCCTTTGAACAGCACTCATAGTGGTACTAATGACCCCCAGGTATGCAGTAACTACCCTTAACTGGATTAATTAAAATTGAAAATAAAATTGACGGGAAAGCCACGCATCTGCTCCACGGGAGTTTCCAAGACAACAGACAGGAAGCTGTGAGCAAACACGGAATCAGCACTGTGGGGTGGGGCGGGGGGTCGGGTTTGGTGAGGGTGTCCTGCAGATGCTCGATGTGAACTGAAGCAACGGCACAAACGAAGAGAACGACACCCTCTCCTCACCTCGGTCGACGTCCCGCAGCTCGCACCTGCATCGGCGCCACTCTCTCCATTATTTATTCTGTTAAACTGCGTGTATCAAACTTTCCCATGGTTCCGAGTTCCTCACATCATTTATCCATTATCCTGCATTAACCACAGGTTCTGTGGACACATTATTACCCGTTTACTTATGATCCGCTCCTGATTTAAATGCAAATTTGCGTGCGCCGAGGCCGTCTTCCAACTTATTAACTACATGGATGGGTTTGATGAACCCCTGCAGCCGCAGAAATAAATTGTGAAGTGAGGCCACTGGAGTGATGTAATTAAGTAAATTAATTAGTCCTTCAATTTCTTTCTTCAACCTTTAGTGATCACATTCATATTCATTCCAGAAGGGTGTGTGGGGACCACTTTATTTATTTATTTTCTTTTATTTTTTTTTAATTTTTTTTTTTTTAACTCTGACACTGGGAATTGAGTTGTGATTCTGTAAACAGAGGTAAACACTGTCACAATGTGTTAAGCGCACAACTGTGTTAGGCGCACAGTGGCGGGAATAAAAGTAGAGGGATCACACGTGACTAATAACAGCACAGGATCATCACGGGGGTGCAAGGATTGTGGTCATGGATGAAAGGCGGCGGGACGAGGACTTGAACCGGTGGCGGGATCAACCACAGCGGTAGCAGAAGCTACATGATGGTAGGAGCACAGCTGGATGTTAAAAAACAGCAGCAAAACAGCTCAAAATACAAGCATAATATAACCAAATACACCAATCAGCCACAACATTAAAACCACCTCCCTAATATTGTGTAGGTCCCCCTCGTGACGCCAAAACAGCTCTGACCCGTCGAGGCTCCGCAAGACCTCTGAAAGTGTCCTGCGGTATCTGGCATCAAGACTTTAGCAGCAGATCCTTCAAGTCCTTTAAGTTGCGAGGTGGGGCCTCCATGGATCGGACTCGTTTTACCAGCACATCCCACGGATGCTTGATAGGATTGAGATCAGGGGAATTCGGAGGCTAGGTCAACATGCTGAACTCTTTGTCATGTTCCTCAAACCATTTCTCAACAATTTTTTTTTTAAGTGTGGCAGGGCCACCGTACATGGCATACATGGTTTGCAACAATCTTTAGGTAGGTGGTACGTGTCAAAGTGACATCCACATGAATGCCAGGATCCAAGGTGTCCCAGCAGAAAATTTCCCAGAGCATCACACTGCCTCCGCCAGCTTGCCTTCTTTCCATAGTGCATCCTGCTGCCATCTCTTCCCCAGGTAAACGACACACATGCACCCGGCTGTCCACATGATCTAAAAGAAAAGGTCATTCATCAAACCAGGCCACCTTCTTTCATCGTTTCATGGTCCGGTTCTGACGCTCACGTGCCCATTGTCGGCGCTTTCGGAGGTGGACAGGCAGCATGGACACACTGACCGGTCTGCGGCTACGCAGCCCCGCATCCAGCAAGCTGCGATGCACCTTTGTATCATGACCAGCATTAAGGTTTCCAGCAATTTGTGCTACAGTAGCTCTTCTGTGGGATCGGTCCAGACAGACCAGCCTTCACTCTCCATGCGCATCAGCGAGTCTTGGTTCACGGGTTGTCCTTCCTTGGGCCACTTTTGGTAGGTACTGACCACCGCATACCGGGAACAGCCCACAAGACCTGCTGTTTTGGAGATGCTCTGACCCAGTTGTCGAGCCATCACAATTCGGCCCTTGTCAAAGTCGCTCAGATCCTTATGCTTTTCCATTTTTCCTGCTTCCAACATTTCAAATATGAAAACTGACTGTTCACTTGCTGCCTAATATATCCCACCCCTTGACAAGTGCCATTGTAACGAGATAATCAGTGTTATTCACTTCACCTGCAAGTGGTTTCAATATTGTGGTTGATTGATGTATGTTTATTAATTTAAAACTGCTTGATAATTAACAAACAAACAAATACATAAATAAAAGAGCAAATGAACAAACGCATAAGTAGACGAACAAACGAATGGGCAATCAAAAAAGCAAACCAAATTCTGACTTTTGCCACTGCTCACTGGAATATACGTCGGTGGTTCAGCTTTGCCGGTCTGAATATGAAATTCCTGACTCTGTCAGCAATGTCAAAATAATAATAATAAGAACCACTTGTTTGTTTTGCTCGACTTTTTGCCTGATGCTGCCAGGGAAGATGAGTGAAAGTTTACAGCCCGGCCCTAGGGGGCGCCCTCCTTCGTCCCGCAAGGGTGTTTGGCAATGTCATTGCAAAGAGGCTCTCAACCCTCATGCCCATGACAACTGATCAATAAGGCGTGGTGGCCGTGTCAAGCGGAGACACCGCGCTCGTCCGCCGGGGAGACACGTGACGCACGAGGCGACGTGGCGATGCGGCTCTCTTTCGTCGGAGCGCGGCGGGTGGCACTCAGCAATGCCGAGACACAGGCGGCACAAGCGACACCGCTGCGCTGTCGCAAGCGACACGATCCAAGCCGGGCAGAATCCTTTCAGGCTCCGAGCTCTTGTCACATGTCTGATTTCAGACACAATGTCGGGAAACAAAGTTTGCAGCTTGAGTCCCAGCACCTTCCTGCTCTTACCTTGCACAAGTTACTTAACCCTACTACCCTACCTTACGATGCACGATTCCCCCCAAAGACTGCTGAAGTGCAGCAGTAATAAAGCAATGGCAATGAGATGTTTGCATTTATTTATAATGAAGTGATATCTAGCGTAAAACTGGCAATAACAAATATGGATTGAGAAGTATGTAGAATGTACAGGAAGTGCCGTGTTGTGAAACTGTCAAACAGAGCTCTGTGTATATATATATATATATATATATATATATATATATATGTATAAAAATATATATGAACAGAACAGGCTCCTACCAGGCTGAAAAGAATATGTTTTATACCAGGCATCAGTGTGTCAGT
Organism: Scleropages formosus; assembly: GCF_900964775.1. NCBI lineage: Eukaryota > Metazoa > Chordata > Actinopteri > Osteoglossiformes > Osteoglossidae > Scleropages > Scleropages formosus. The sequence goes on from NC_041816.1 coordinate 28,803,305, forward strand.
GTCTGTCTGACTGCTCACTCCCTCCTCATAAAGCTAAACCGACTATTAACACATGCAGGTAACATGTACATACTGTGTATCTAGTTTGCTTCCTTGGTGGGGATATAAAGAGTGGCTGAAGAATCCAGCTGTAATGTTACTTTAGGACGTACATTTTAAAACCAAACAACCATTGTCAATAACTGCTGGTTATTCCCAGAAAAAGGGGTGGTACACCCTGGATGGGACACCAGTCCCTCGCAAGGCACACATCAAGAGAGGGACAGAGATGGCCTGCCAGGACCCACCTCCGCATGTTGGGGGAGGTAAACGCAGGGAGAAACAGAGCCACTGCACCCCCTAAGAAGGGCTCAAACCCCAGACCCACAACACAGAAAGGCACTGGTCACACCCACCACATCACCACACCCCCTTGCTTACCCTTTTACACACACACACACACACACACACACACACACACATTTTCAGAACCGCTCATCCCATACGGGGTCACGGGGAACTGGAGCCTACCCAGCAACACAGGGCGTAAGGCCGGAGGGGGAGGGGACACACCCAGGACAGGACGCCAGCCTGTCGCAAGGCACCCCAAGTGGGACTCGAACCCCAGACCCACTGGAGAGCAGGACCCGGTCCAACCCACTGCGCCACCGCGCCCCCCCTACCCTTTTACAGTTCAACACAAATACACACACTGTCTGAACCACCTGTCCCAGACAGGGACCTGGAGCCTAACCCGGCAACACGGGCACAAGGCCGGAGGGGGAGGGGACACACCCAGGACGGGACGCCAGTCCGTCGCAAGGCACCCCAAGCGGGATTCGAACCCCAGACCCACCAGAGAGCAGGACCCGGTCCAACCCACTGCGCCACTGTGCCACCTCCCCCCGACACAAATATAGAAGGTAAAAAGTGCTTATGAAAGCCAAAAAAAAAGGCAGGTAAATGAAACAAACTAAACATTGTTCGAATACAACCACCAAGGGCACATTTTTTGAATGAAAATCTGAATGAAAATGAAATGTTAAATATGGAGAAAACTGAACGTATGCTGGTATAGCACTGCAGTGATAAAACCAGTGAAAAACAGCCTCTTAAAGCATCTTTTGGAAAATAAAAATGCCACCTTACTGCGAAACAGGAGAAATAAAAGCAATCGTTATCTTTTTCAAATGTAAATCACTGCTGATTTCGCAACACTTTCGCAGAAATCATGTTACTCAAACCCCAGTGCCGACAAGCAGCGCCCACTGATACTGACTTTAGAATTGTAAATGTGGACATTTTTCAAATACATTTTACTTCACATTCATGGCTTTCACTTTCCTGACATTCTGTCTGTGTTGAGGATTTTTATTTGGAAAGGTCACTGTTTTTCCAATATGCTCACATTAATGTCTGCATTCAAGTAATTATTCATTCACAGTACTGTATTCTCATCATGACACTTTGGGTATCAAGACTTCTAAAGGCACCTGAGGAGCTCTCTAAGAGCAGTTCAGTGAACGAACACACGCACACACACACACACACACACACACACACACACACCCATCAGTGTCCACTCACCACTAGCATTAGTACAAACAGGGACCACCATTCATATCCATGTGTTCTCCTGCCTCACCCTGATTAGTGACTTCATTCTACAGGCACTTCTTCCCACCTCAGCCTACAACAATCATTGTTTGCAGGATCGGGATCAGACAACAGGAAGCAACAAGCAACAAGCTTTATACATTAAAGAATTGTAACGCAGCCGTAAGGTAGCCTGTTCAAATTCCAGAGGAGACTTGGGAACAATGTATTCCATCCGTCCATCGTCAATAACCACTTGTCCCAAGCGGGGTCGCGGCGAGCCGGATCCTTCCCGGCAACACTGGGCACAAGGCTGAGGGTGAGGGGGTGAGGGGGTACACCCTGGACGGGACGCCAGTCCAGGGAGCATCGTATTGTAGAGCAAAATTAGAATGATTAGAATTACCGCGTAGAAGTAGATATCCGCATAAAAGGGAATGAGTGCAACTTTAAAGGACATGTGAAAGGACCTTCCAAAACGCTCCAGTGGAGGGACCTCCACCTCCCCTGCACCAGCCAACTTTGACTTTAAATTGTAGCTTATGGCTAAGAGTGGGATGGGAGGGGACTTCCGATTCTAGAACTTTCCCCAAACTCCAAAACCAGATGGATATTTATGATTTCCCCTCGCACAATCTGAGGGGAATTCAATTTGCCGATTTTTGGGACAAAACATATGCAGCTGTTGGAGGCTGTATATTAAAAACAGATTAGAGCGTTGATCCGGGCACGGAACATGCTAATGACACTTTCTACCAACGCGCTCTTGTTTCATTTATATTTTTAATTACGAAGGCCATGAGCTATCAAAAGGAAATCATACTTGTAGAACAATTAAATTATCATTTCTGTGCAGTTTTGCCGTAGAGTTCAAGCTAGTGGGCATGCAGTACACAAGAACTCCCATTTAGAGCAGCACAGACGCACTTTGACAGAGTCACGCGCTGTTGGGGTTCTCCTGTGTGTCACCGCTAAATATTAACAGATTAATTGTGACGTGTATATGAAGTAAACAATAAATTAATAGCGAAGTACAGATAAAGAACACAGCTGATGGATCAGTCCGTATCCACACAAACTAATTACATTCTGAGACCAGCGCTGACCAGGGCAATGCAATCTCCCCTAAAGGACTCAGAGGTATATAAAACAAATAAGAAAGCAAACAAAAAGTCAATAAGAAGTCCAAGGCAACATTACTTTTCTTAACTTTTATAGCCTATTTTGGAAGAATCGATGGACAACTTTTGATTAAAAAATAACACAACCATAAATTCATCCCCAGTTACATCCTGGCGTTTTGGTCTCTCACTCAATCTCTGTTAGACTCCTCCCACTTTTCCCCAAGCGAGAAGCCGATTGAGCGGCGCTGTGATTGGCGGATGGCTCTGCCCTCTGGCCTGTGGACATTCCCCTTCCTTATGAATGCTGACAAACCAAGGCCGGCCCCCTTTCTTCCAGAACAAAACTCAACCGCGGTCAAAAAGCACAAGAACCTTGGTAAAGAGACAAAAGGAAACAAAGCAATAATTAACGCCGGTGACAACAGCAATAATAAAGAACACTTTGATAACTGACCTTTTCACTGAAACTTACTTTTTTGATTTTTATCACAGGCATCATTGTTTTTAGGATTTATTTATTGAAGAAAGATTTTAATTGTCAGAAATGATGAATGGAGAAATTTTTACCTGTCGCGTTGGACAGTACGGGGGGCGGGTGGCAGTAGCGCAGCGGGTTTGGCCGGGTACCTCTCTGGCGAATACCACTTGGGGTGCCTTGCGATGGACTGGCATCCCGTCCTGGGTGTGTCCCCTCCCCCTCCAGCCTTGCGCCCCGTGTTGCCGGGTTAGGCTCCGGCTCGCGGCGACCCCGCTCGAGACAAGCGGTTTCAGACAGCGTGTGTGAGTTGGACAGTACGTGAAGCCAGACGCCTTTGATGGGCTCGTAATCTATTCTGATCCGTGAAAAAAGAAACTGAGCTTTTAACTTAAGCTGAACGGTAACTATTAAATTGAGCCAAGAACTGACCTCAGTAAGTATTTTCTACCCAAACTGGAGGGTTCCCGTTCCATAACTCTTCCAGGACTCAGCTGACGATGAGAAGCTGGATGCTGTTTTCTGTGCAAGTCGAGACTCCTGCGGTCAGACTCCACCCTTTCAGAAGATTTAGCTCAGACTGGCCAAAGGATTAGCGCTCGGTGCACTTCATTTGGCAAATCCCTTTATTTGGATGGGTTTTGGCACTCGTGCTGTACCCGGTGTTTCCCTTCACCCTGTCCATTTAACTGGCTAATCTGCAGACTATTAGACCAGAGTAGACTTCCTGCTTCCCAAACCCCTGTTTGCCGAGTGCTCCAATTCCCTATTTTCCAAATCTCTGCACTTTTGTTCTATATCCTTCTTTCTCTCTGACATATTCACTTTCTGCCCGCCTTATATAATACACAAGAACAACTAAATGTAGGAATTTTTAAATCTGGCTGCGTTGAGAAAAACCTGCAGAAGCCTCCACTATTTAGCCCAGATGGCACAATCAATAAGTTCTGAGACAGACCACCATGCGGCACTGCTGTGGTCATGGCTTGATTAAGGCTGTGGAAATTGTGAATGAGATCCTCTGAAGGGTACTACATGTGGGCCCTGTCCCATCCCGGTCCATGCTCACCACATTGCCCTGCCCCTCATTCTTTTGGGTGCTGCCAAACATGTCTCAGGTCACAGGAGGCACTGGCCAAATTCAACAACAGCAATGAAACCAACCTTAATGGGTGGGGCATCTATGGTGTGTCACGTGCAACACGGGGAGTTGGGACGGCTGAACCCAAGCGCAGCGTTGTTCGTCTGAAGTTGAGGGAAGAGGCAAGTTCTCAAAACACGGGACAGGCGAAGGGTCGGTCGATCGGCGAACAGGACAGGAACGAGGATCCATGGATGTGGTCGGAAAACGAAGCAAGAAGTCAAAAAAACCGGAGATTGCGAACAGAGAATAGAGTAGATGTGTGTGCGAAGTAACGCGAGGAAGGGCGGTTGTCCCGAACGAGATTCTGCAACGGTACGGGAGCTGGAGAGGGTCTTTATAGGGTGAGCGATTAATCAGGAGCAGAGTCAGGTGTTGACGCTTGTGTTGTGGGTGTGGACGTGACATGGTGAGGTTTAACATATGTATGTCAATATGTTTGCAAGAGTTTAGCATATAGACCTCAACCCCGCTTCCTCCCTCCTGCCACCCATCACAACCAACCTCTTTTTCCCTTGGGGAGGAAAAAAAAGATCACAGTCTGGGAATCAGGACAAGTTAGCATCATAAGCAATTAATTTTACTAGAGAGGAAAATTATTTTCATTTATCTACTCACTTATTCTTTGGCAACAACAGAACATCTCTGTCCACAGACAATTAACACGACCGGGCATGGTCGTAAAGGAACCGCGAGAACATTATTTTTTATAGCTCTGCTAGAAAACTAAATTGAAATAAACGAGTGCAGGGAGCAGAGGACGTGCCCTCCCTGGGTGCGGATTGGCCCTTTCATGGGGAAATGTGGAACAGCCCTGTCACCTTTGACCCCACCTTTGGTCAGCTGATGACATCGGGGATGTTGGTGTGCCGAGGTTTTTCAGAATGGTTCGACAGCTGATTAATTTCCCTTGCCCTGTCGTGTATTTTTTTAAACAGTCGCATTTTAGTTGTCCGTCTCTAAAGAAGTTTGCCGAGACAAAGGACAGACAGCCGGCATTGCAGCAACACCTGGGAAATCCGTAACAGCCCACGAGCTCTTCCACCTCAACCTCTCGCTCCTCCTGCTTTTCGGATCTCGGCTGCAGTCGAGCTCAGACAGCAGCGGTGCCAACGTCCGCGGCAGAGGAAGTCCCAGGAAAAGCGACACGGAGGCAGATGAAAGCCACGACTAGTCGAGAACGTGACCCCTCTGTCAGCACCGCAGCTCAGTGGTGTGAAGGCCAAGCAGGCAGCTGCGGGATGACAGCTCTGGCAGGAGGGTGGGGGATAGGGGAAGAGGGGAACGACCGTCTTCCCGCGACGCCACCTTCCCCGGTCATCTGTCTGCGGCTGCTGCGCTTGATCGGCGGCTCGGCGGGTGGCGATCGCGTGCCCGCCGTGACCTCGACGAGGCTGCCCCGGAACACGGACGGGTCGCGAGTCGTGCTGCGGGGCCCCGCTGCTGACAGTTTGTCAAGAAGCAGGAAGGAGCGCGCTCTACGTGTCCCTCCTGTGGCATTAGGCATGCGCATTTCGATTGGGCTGGAGAGCAACGGACCCTGTGGGGCGGCAGAGCGCCACACGGCCCCTACGACAAACAGACGTTTCCACAGCCGCACAGACTTGAGAACTTTTCAGAAACTTGATCATAACAAAAAAACTCCTCACTGCGTACAACCTTTTGACTGTACTATTTCATAGGATGTTTAAATACTTTATGGATATATTACATTTCTTCATTTAGCTGACACTTGTCTCCAAAGCGATTTACGATGTTAAGGTTATAATTATTTATCCATTTATACAGCAGAGTCATTTTACATTTATTCACTTAGCAGATGCTTTTCTCCAAAGCAACTTACAATGGATACTATGTAGTGTTACTAGCCCACACACCTTATTCACCGCGGTGACTTACACTGCTAGATACATTAGTTACAATGGGTCACTCATCCATACGTCAGTGAAACGCACTCTCTCGGTCACTCACACACTATGGGGAACCTGAACAGTATGTCTATGGAGTGTGGGAGGAAACCAGAGCACCCAGAGGAAACCCACACTGACATGGGGAGAACATGCAAACTCCACACAAACTGAGGGCGGCTCGAACCCACATCCTCTCACACCACCCAGGCACTGTGAGACAGCAGTGCTACTCGCTGTAGCTGAAGTTCACCCTATTATTATACTGGGATATTTTAGACCATTATGTTACTCTAAAACAGTAACTCACACAAAGGTACAACAGCAGTTCCCTTTGCTGGTCTTCATATTGTAAAGGGCACAAGCGAACATGTCACCTCTGACTTTAAAAGGACAAACACTGAAGCTTGCATAATGATTGAAGTGGAAGATGAAAAATAAATAATTTTTAAAAAAAAATGAAGCCTCATTAAAGGCAGGTTGAGCAATGTGAAACTTTTATGCTTAGCTCAGTTAATGAAGTATTGGCCTGGATTCTGCAGTGACTTCCTTCCTTTAAACTCACAACTTTTTCATCCACTTTCCTTTTTATCCCAAACGGAACAGGCGCCGAAAAATAACCAGCAAAAAAAAAAAAGAAAAAAAAAAAAATTGCTCCCTTTTTTGCCCCTGCTGAAAAGTATTAAAAAATAAAATGCAAGGGTGTTGAAAGGGAAAATACTGGAGAATTACAACACAAGTCGATTAACCTCCCTGCTAAGCAAATAATTTTCTTGTGCCTTTAAAAGGGAACGAAAACAGAAGATCGCTGCAGATCTGAGAGAGATACGGCGCTGAGCGCTTCTGTGAAATGCTAATTCCGTCGACTTGAAAGAGGAGGCGGCAAAGCTCGCGTTGCCCCCAGTTAGGTGTGCTGCCAAAGGAGCGTTTAAAGGAATATTAACAAGAACGTCGGGCACCCTGATGAAAGGGACGAGCCAGAGCCCTGTGCCCGGGCGCAAAGCGCTCCCCTCCCGGCGCGCTCCGTGACAAGGCCCATCCCATCCCATCCTGGCCCGGCCCGTCCCTGGTGCTGCACCGCGGTGTTCTTCTCCCGCACGCTTCGTCCTCCTTGTTTGCCTTCCCCCAATTACACAGTCGCTTTCGATGGTGGAGAAACACAATCTGGCCGGAGCCACGCTTAGTCCTGCGGCTCGGCTAACGCTCGGGTGCCGGATCACGTTCAGAACAACGCATCTGATCGCTGGACACAGATAGTTCAAGATAAAATGAAAAAAATAAAATAAAATAAACCTGGACCTGTTTTAAATCAACCCGCAAAAGTGAATTAAGATCTTCTGCCAGGCTGGACTCGAGATTGGACCCAACGCCCTGAACTGCAATCCTCCTTTCCTGAGTGCTTTGCTCAACCTATCATTCCAAAGTATCTTCTCAAATAAATGAACAAATTGAAATTTGAATGTATTTTTTATCACTTTGAAGTTCAGTTTTCCCTCATAGGCTACTTATAATGAAGAAATCAGGTCCTGCTTTCAGGCGTGTTTGACAAGGTTTCCTTTTGATGCATATTTCTGGTTGGATTATTAAATTAAAATGCCCCCCTCGCCACCCACCAGCCAAAATGCTAATGCATTCTTCTGCCAGAGAAGAACAGTAGTAGGAACAATACACGTGTTGACTGGAACTTAATTGCCCCTTGACCAATCGCTTCTGCCACGTTATCGATGACCGGAAGGGAGTATGTTATTTTTAACCTTGGCCATGCAGGGGGGGGGGGGGGGTTGGAGGAAGAGGTGGGGTTTTATGGTCATAGAAGGAAATGAGAATATGATTGCTTTTCTTATAGGAAGGATTGGGTTAAATGAGTGGAGTTTGGAAGGTCCCGTAAGTACAAGCTGGTGCAGCGGGATGTGTGAAGCTTTGATGTCTGCAGAGAAGATGGACTCATGATGCTGAGAGCGTTTGCATCGCTGCGCTACGAGCGATCTCGTTCCTCGTGACGTCACGTTAGCCGTATCGTACATTCAGCGAGGTCCACGGTGCACGTACCGTTCGCGTGCGGCTGATTCTCGATGGCGGTTTTGCACATTGGCTCTCTGGCACCGCCTCTCCACCTACAGCTGTCAAGTTCCACCTGTACGTTTACGTTTACGCACACGTCCAGCCGAGAAGTCGTCCGCAGGACCATAACCAGGTCAGTAGGGGTGGTCCCCGACTTACGATGGTTCGACTCACGATTTTTCAACTTTACGATGGTGAGGTGGCGATAGAAACATTCAGTAGAAACATTACTTTGAATTTTGAATTTTTCTTTTTTCCCGGGCAAGCGATATGCTGTGTAATACTGAGCAAGGGCAGTGATCCGCATCTCCCCGTCTGTCACTCAGAGGTGTGTATTAGGTGTATTAAATGCATTTTCGACTTCCGATATTTTCGACTTACATCGGGGACCACCTGTAGCTTCACAGAGGTCACGAAGGGTGCAGATCAGCACCTGGGACACATGCAAATGTATACCTATCCTCAGTCAGAGTAGAAACCTCAGCACTGATATTTTGAACAGTTTCATATACACACATTGTGACACAGCAGGTGTGTCCCAGTTAAGAGAGGAAAAATCACTCTTTCGTTCCACAGTCAAGCTAACTTAACGGGTTCACACACAGAGTTGGCAATATTTTCATATCATACACAAACACTCAACTCCCCTGTTATGTCTTTTAGACGTGTGTGTTATGTTTGTGTTTTACTGATATATCACTTACCCAAGAGCACTGTTTGCTTTTAGGACTGGCAAAAGACCAAGGTGCCTTAAATTTTGCCTGTTGTAGTGATGCACATGCTCAGTTTGAGGTAAATGGGAAAACTCATTACAAGGGAAGCTTGTCATGAACTGGTTTTCATTAATTACTGTATTTTATAAAAATGGCTAGTGGTAACATAAGGGAAAACCATATTCATGCACAAATATATGCAAAGGTCTTGTTGTGTCATTTAACATGTACTGCAGGTCAACATTTTACCTGGTTCATGTCTGTATTGATACCCCTTGTAGTGTAAATGGTTCAGTCCTTCCAAAAAGGCTGAAGGCAGGGAGGGGGACTATTTAAAGGACTAATTTGCTCTTTGCAGGAAGGGTGGTAGAGATGTATATTAGTGAAACTCATGGTATGTGAAGTGTTGTGGAGTTCTGAAAAATATTGAATATTGTTTGTTTATTTATGTATTTATTTATTTTTTTGTGCACACTTTCTTTAGCACTAAAACGGGTTTTTCAACTTGCCAGTAGCCACAGAAATACTCATACCAAGAGGCAAGGTGTGACAAAGGTCATAGGCTCTATTGGTTTACTGATATTGTTCTTACTGTTCCCCAGGTTTTGGTTCTTTTTTCCAAATGAGCTCTTGTTTGGCTAATCGTTATTAAACTCTTCACTGAATAAATCTCACAATTCAAACAGAACCTATTAATTGCATATTTACTAGTAGTAATTGTAGTAAATATGCAATTAAATACACACACACACACATTTTCAGAACCGCTTGTCCCTTACGGGGTCACGGGGAACCGGAGCCTACCCGGCAACACAGGGCGTAAGGCCGGAGGGGGAAGGGGACACACCCAGGACAGGACGCCAGTCTGCCGCAAGGCACCCCAAGCGGGACTTGAACCCCAGACCCACCGAAGAGCAGGACTGCGGTCCAACCCACTGCGCCACCGCACCCCCCACTGCAATTAAATAATTAGTAATAATTTTAGAAAACTTTGCTGTATGATACTGTATGACTGCAAATAAAATGTCTTTTTTATTTGTTGGTTTGCGGGATTTAAACCAAAGAGGCCGATATCGAATAACTGAGCCCACAAACACTATGGTGAACTGTAATTAAGAACCCTGTATCTTTTGCATAGGGGGGCGCGGTGGCGCAGTGGCGCAGTGGGTTGGACCACGGTCCTGCTCTCCGGTGGGTCTGGGGTTCGAGTCCCGCTTGGGGTGCCTTGCGACGGACTGGCGTCCCGTCCTGGGTGTGTCCCCTTACGCCCTGTGTTGCCGGGTTAGGCTCCGGTTCCCCGTGACCCTGTATGGGACATGCGGTTCTGAAAGTGTATGTATGTATGTATGTATGTATGTATGTATGTATGTATGTATGTATGTATGTATGTATGTATGTATGTATGTATGTATGTATGTATGTATGTATGTATCTTTTGCATTTTAAAGGGTGAAAATAAAGGCATTTAAACATCCTTTCACCAAAACTGGTATGAATGAAAATAGACACAACAAATACAATCCTACAATTAGATTATGATGTGCATCACGTAAGGTGTTCAATGCATGGCTCAGTCAAGGCTAATTAATTATAAGGTAAAACAGAGAATTCACACGACTCCAGTGCTGATGTCCTTGCCCAAGGTGACCCGCACTGTCTCTGTTATTACAATACATGAAGCCCGACAGCAACGGCGGCCTGATATACCAGGTTTGGCCATGTCTGCAGAAACATAGTTCCCGACTGCATACAAACTAAAACGAATCTGTTCTTCTGCAGCAACGCAAGCATTTACTCGGCCGTCAGACAGTCCTGTTCTTTATCCTTTAACCTCCTTCCTTTCATCTTAGCACAGCCAGTGTGATTCTCATCACTATAACCTTAACCACGAGCTTGTGCTCTGGTCCGCGGTTGGACACAGAAGATTGACGAAGCTTTGCTTGGGCTTGCCTGTCAATCACATTCTGTATCTGGAAGACAAAAGTTCTGTTGCCGAAATGTACACTGTCTGCTGGCTGATGAAGCGTCATGTACCCCTTGGGAGCAAAGGGAGGAGGTCTGGGGACCACAGCCTCCGAACCGCTGCCATACGCTGCACGTTCAAATGGACCGAGAAGAACGGCCAACGCGGGAGGCTGCGCCGGGCTCAGGCTATTAAACCGCTCAGCGTGCCTTGGCGGAAATTCAGCCCGCAGTCGGATGCTGTTTAAACCAACGTGAGCAGCCTCTGTAGGAATAATTAAAATGGCCGGATGCAGGAGGCGCTGGCTGCTCGGTGCAGAAGTGCTCCGGAGTGAACCGGGAATTACTGTTCTTACTGCTTGATGGCACAGTGTGCTCTAAACCATTTACCTCGACACAGCCGCTGATGGCCAAGGGGGAGGGAAACGATGGAACAGCGTGGATTACAGCTGCCGGAGGTGTCAGAGTCCTGGCCTTTTACCATCTTTTACTGAACGTCAGTGAATGTGAGAGATAGAGGGTTATTGCTGCTTGTCCAGCTCTGATACTGTCCACCCCAGTCAAATGCCGGTGTTTATCAGATGACAGCAGAGCCTCCTATGAATGTTTGGGTATGACTGCTCCTCTCACTAGGGCTTCCGAACCGACACCCTACCTCCTTACAGTGAAACAGACAACCCCGCCACCTCTTTCTGAGATTCCCTTTCGTCCCTCCGCCTTATCGGTCGATCGATCTGGACGATCAATTCCGTTCTTTCAATGTTCCATTGAATTACACTTTTCTCCAAAGCGATGTTCATCTCAGAAAACAACACAACAGTGTATCGTACCAACAGAAGGAGAGATTAGGATGCAGACATGAGATTCTTGAGTACAGTCAATTTGTCTCATACCTCAGTATAAACCAGTGTTCATTACAAGAGTAGCTGCATGTACAGTTTTTTTTTAAAGTATTAAACAGATAACATAGTATACGTTTATAGAGCACATAGATGATAGGGGAGAAGTTGGTCTGAAAGAGGTGTGTTTTGAGACTTTTCCTGAGCGTTGAGAGGGATTCTGCAGTTCTGCAGGACAGAAGAGGTCATTCCACTCCATTGGAGCCCAAACCAAAATCTTTCTACTTTTGATATGTGAATTTTTGTGTATAGGTCCACCAAATGGGCAGAGGTGGAGGAGTGTAGCAGTTTGGATGGTGAGTGATCAGGTCTTGTAGAAACCAGGCAGCAGATCCATTGACAGTTTTGAAGGTCATAATCTTGAGGTGAGAGTCTTGATCTTGATGCAGGCTTCTACAGGAAGCCAGTGGAAAAAGACAAGGAGAGGAGATACATGGAAACCCTTTGGTAGGTCAAACGTTGTGTAGAAACTGTAGAATTAAAGACTTTTTTTCTAGACTGTGGTTTAAAGGAGAGTTCCTGCTCACAAGGTCCATAACTGGGTTTCTAAAGGAAATGAATCCTGTGCAAACACTGGAACTAGCAAGAACAAGCATGGCTAAGGAAGTGGACCTGTAGGTAGTTGATATCCAAAGAATTTTTGTTCAACACTGACGTTTTGTTTGACTCCTCAGAAAACAACGGTCTCTGTCCGCACGCAAAGAAAATGTAACTGTCCATTAGTCCAAGGTCCCAGATAATCATGTGTACAACACTAATCATGCGACTAAAGTACACAGCTGAGCTTCAGTACACACAGATACACCATGACATCAGCGAGAACCCAAAATGTAAGTTCATAAAGTCAAATAATTATCAGTAATTATACTCATTAACCCCCAAACCTTTTATAAAGACTGAAATTACACTTGACAAATTAGCGTCTTACACAACAGCAGCGAACTATGGAGAGGCTCCAAGCAATTACAACTCAGCCACAGCCCTCAGACTGTACAGTGGAAAAGCTTTAATAAAATAACGTACAAAGAAGAAAAATATGACATTTTATGTGATCTCTGTTGACCAGGGACAGCTGGTAGTGTAGTGGTTAGTGCTACTACCGCTACCTCCAATAGTCGCAGATTTGAGCCCCTCTCTGGTTGTTGTGCTCTTGAGCAACGTGATTACCCTAAAACTGCTTGAGTAAAAATTACCGAGTTGAATAAATGGCTAAATAATTGTTAGCTTCTAATAACTGTAACGTGAACATTGTAAATTACTTTGGAGAAAAGCATCGTTTAGATGTGTCTCAAAAAAAAAAAACTAGGAAGGTGATTAGAAATTGTTGATATTTCGATAAAGTTTTATGCAGCTACTCGTGTGATGAACGTTGGTTCATATGGTGGAAAGAAAGAAACTAACTGTAGAAGAATCACACGTCTGTATCTAAGTGTCTCTTTCCGCTCATGAAATGAACTCATTGTATTTTCTATGAGATGTACGTCGCTTTGGAATGAATACATGTAAATGAATCAACGTAAATGTACAGCAGCACACAAAATGTATAGCGCACGTGTCTCGCAGCACACCGTCCAAGTGTGTCGTCATCAGTTCCTATTGACGGTACCATTGCAGCTACGGAAATGAAAACGAAACGACCGGAAACGAAATGGAGAATTAACACGTAGCTTTCTTCCCGAGCCGAAGGATAGCCATTCGTTCCATCAGCATGCAGGGCCGTCCTCTTGTTCCTCAAGTTCCACAAACGGGCCTTGTCGTTTTTCACAGGTCGCTCTAACACACAGTCGACGGCGCTAATTAGAGCACCGAGAGAGGACCCACAGGGTGCTGGGGTCGAGTCGATGGGCACTGGAGGCAGGGGGTATAGTTTGTACAAATTGAAGCCCAAGTCTCGCCTGGCCTGACTTGCACAGCATAATCAACATATCCCTAATGTTCCTAATGCTTCAACGTCCTTGTAGATGCTGTAACCAAAGCGTTGCTGTTAACTGGTCTTTTATTAGCTCGTTGGCCGAAGAGTCGGATTTAAATGAAACACCGCGCTTAAACTGCGCGCGATCTCTCGTCTGACTTACACACCGCTAAATCATATTATGCAGTAATAAACGCGCCGGTTTTGTATATCATCGGTGAAGTCTTCACTGGTCTTGTCTTACACGTTATTTTTGTTTCCGATATTTTTGTAAACCATTAGATACCAAATACTAAATAGAGCAGATTTCCAAAAAATGTCCTGTCTGAAACATTAAAATACTGTCTGAAACTGGTTTGGCTACAACACATCAGGAAATTGTTTACACCCCAGTCACATTCCACTGTGATTGAATTTACTGCCTGGAGAGCAAATTCGGTGTTAAATCAATCAAACCAGACCAAAACAATAGTTTACTGATTGAATATGTTCAACCTGCTTATCTGCTTGCATGGTAAAGGGATATTAGGGAAAGAAAAGAAAAAAACTGTATTTGGAAAAGTTAATTGAATAAAAAAGAAAGCTAACAAATTATTTTTGGAAGTAAACTGCACTCGTAGTTCAGAAGTACCATTAAAATAATTAAATGAATAAATACATAAATTATTTGAAAAAAATCCCATCATTGCAATTGAAATGGCTCCCTAAAGAGGAGTTTAAAAGAAAAAATGAAAACTCTAAATGGATCATTACAAGCATGCACCACCCCCCCAACCCAAAAGCATGTTTATTTAAAAATCAAACTGCCCCCCCCCCCACGGCTCTTTAGGAGAGAACTGTGCATATCACTTCTTGATCGATAAGTCACCAAGACAGCTCTCGGATCGTCTCCCCCCCGTCTTCCTGGAGGGGTGGGTCAATGTCAGGTGAAAACGGTGATTTACTCCAGGACTTTGGGGCTACGACTGCTCCCTGCCAGTGTCCCCTGTGGACCCCCACCCTGATTTGTTTACTGCATTTCCAGCTCCATTACTCAGTCTCTGTGCCTCGAACAGAGTCCAAATGAAAACTTACTGCATTTCCAACATATACACGGAGTAATTAATCCATAAGGAAATATGGAATACTTCAACACCACTCTAATTGATCTGAAAATGGATGGATGGATAAAATGTGAATTAAAGTCCGGGATATTGATTTTTTTCGATGTAAAAGCAAAACAGATGGTTTGGAATGGAATGGTTTAAGATCAGCAAATCTCTCTCTCTCTCTCTCGCTCTGTCACACACCCACACACCTACACACACACACACACACCCACGAACACACACAAAGCTATTAGTTAGAGGAACCACGTGAATGTATGAATGAATTTGTTCAGTAAGGAATTCAATTTAACTTAAAGTGACTAATTTATTCCTGAGAGAAGAGGAACAAAAACGGAGATCTAAGCAATCTAAGATCTCAGATTAAAGTCTCCAGGTGCGAACTTCCATCTTAAATGTTAATTGGTTTCAAGATCAAACATTTCCAGTCAGGCTTTAATCAAAACACGTCTAATACTGTGGCTTATTTGCAGGTGTCCAGAACACACATTCACGACCACATTCATTACCTTCATTAAAGCGTCGAGCAAGAGAAAGACCTTCCGGCTTCATGCTCTGCTTGTCCTAATGGCTGTCGCTGTGCGGCAACGGGCCAGCGGGACGATCTCATAGCGACATTGTCCGCTTCTTGGGGACGGCCACCTGCCGTGGACATTTGAGGTGCGGAGTCTGTAATTTGATCGTAACGCCCTCGTGCGTCCGCTCATTCGGGGTCCACCTGGACGTCTTGTTCCGGCCCAACGCAACACCACCTGATGTGAATAATAAGGCCTCCGCCTGAAGCAAAGCAGGTATGAGCTGGGTTAAGTTTGAAAATGTTAACCGCAGCCCAAGGGGACCGCTACCCTAAGACTTCAGCAGCCGGGGGAACCTGGCACCGGCCTACGAGAGGTGTTGAGACACCCGTGGCCAGGACTCCGACAGGTGTGCCTTGTCAATAATGATCTCATTATAGCCACAGGACCCAGAACCTCCGACAGATGGGCTTTCTGCGATTCGGTCCAGACCGTGCTGGACCGAGGTTCTCCTTTGTGAGGGAGAACGCCACGTAACGCCATGAGGAGCTGGCTCAACACCGGCTACGGAACTTTTTTGAAACTTCCAGCCAATAGCCATCTATTACCTTCTGTTCACATACTTTTCTCCTCGCTTGCCTTTGTGCAATTTATAAGAGGATAATAGATAATAATCTCAATGCCACTGCGAGTGACACTAAATGTGAAAGTGACGATATTGAGAATTTAAAACGTCTTGACTAACCTTCATTTTTAAAAACAGTTCATACTTACCTTCTGAGTTAAAATTTTTTTTACATCGCGGTGTATGGAATACAATTGCATTAGCATGAACCAGATACACAGCGTAAAATAAACAGCTAGATGATATTTTTAATGAGTTATGGGTTGTTACAAAAGAAAATTAATTTGTTTGTATTTGATTCATATTAGTGGCATTATTTTCAGATTCTCATCACTGAATCGCTGCAGAAGAAACCATCAGAAATGCGTGTCGGATTAAAAGGTCATAATGCCTCAATTACTACAAAAGCGAGTGTTTGGTAGTGAAAGGTGCAGATTAAATTCTTTAACGTCTCTAATTTGCTGCACTGAAATGCCATAGAGAATTTAAATCGTCAATGATTGCGATTGTCTTCATATAATATGGTTTTAACTGCTTATGCATGACAGGCTAAATTAATCCAACTTTAATTGGTAGGATTGCGTGTTGCTGTGTTTTGGAGCCGCGCAGATAAAATGCTCCGTATTTGCAGAGACACGCAGTCGCCGGGCTACACGGCATCTTCACGGTGTCCAAAGCCCCTCTGATAAGGGAGATGTTTACGTTTGTATTTGCGAGGATCTGCGGCCGAACGGAATCCGCAGCAAAAGCAACGCGTAGAAACCGAGAAAGGGGCCCCTCCGAGCGGAAGTGGTGGGCGGTCCAGCTCTCGAGACCGGTCCGCCATCCATCCTTCTGAAAACTCTCTCCAGCTACAGCGCGGACCCCGAAACCATGGAAACCCAGAGCCCTGAGCAGGGGACCTGTCAAGATGCTCCAAGTTTGATGCGGGTCTTGCCACGCGTCCTCCATCTCTGCCTCTTGAGGACGTGGGTGACACCCCCGCTGCCCCCACCCTCCGAGCCCTCTCATTCTCTGTCCGTTCTTGAGCCTCCCGGCCAGTCTAATTACAAAAGGCTCGGGGATAGACAAAGAGAAAAAAAACTGCCTTGAAAGTTTAAGGTGTTATGAAGCGCAGACTCATCTGGATCCCACATGGTAATTAGACAGCGTGGCTAACACGGATTTCTGAATATCAGATTAAACACTGGGGACTGACCTGGCCCAGATTTTACGCTACATTGAACTTTTAACAAATTAGAGAAGAGTTGCCCATAGACAGCCTAATTGTAAGGAGCATATGGAACATTAGCTCATAATCGAGACTTAATAATACACTTCCAGCTAATATGTGTTCTCCTCAGCCCCATCTTGCACCATCACAAACAATCTACTTCCAGTGTGAGAAATGACAAGTGTACAAGCCATTAAAACCGTAATTGTCTGGCCCAAAATACGGTGCTGACACCTCAACGTGTTTGATAAATATTCCAGACTTTCCCTTGAAAAGACCTTAAAACTGGGAAAAGTTTGATGAAAAGGAGGCGAGGAGCCAGATGGATGGACTTGATCATATTTAAAGTGTATATGTCCCCCTCCAGCTTAAGGACATGAGTAGGACAGATTATTCAGGAGGCTGTCTACGTCGTTGCCAAGAATCTACTCAAGAGACTCAACAGAACATAACCGCATTATTGCTAATTACAAGCAAAAAGTAAAAGTTTCAACTGAGACTTTGCTTTCAATTCCAAGGCTTAAGGACAATAAGTACACATAACTGTGTGATAACTTTCACTTTTCTTCAGCACCGTAGTGGTGTTCTCCAAGGACAGTTTTGAATTTTTTTTTTTTCTTTTTTTTTTTACCAGCAGTTATCACATGCAATTTAAAGGTTTACACTCCTGCAAGGAAACATTGTGTGGAAGATGGTTTTTTTTTTTTTCCCCATAATGACATAATACTCAGCTTTGGACCAGCAGGTTTCAGATTTAAGTCACAAGAAAGGATGGTGCCGTGGCACCCTGGAGCAAAGCGCTTTCACGTCACTGCAATAGACGTCCATCTCTGAGACAGAGTCAAGAGCGGCGCCGTGACTCGTGTGCAAGATGTGCGCCCTACATAAAGCTGTCTGCTAATCCAATAAATAATAGCGTCTCTCCGCCAGTCACAGTCGCCTTGCAAAGAGCAGGGTCTCATTTCACCGGGCCTCAAGGTTTACGCTTTCTTCTTGTGCCGTCTATTGTACGTGCGCCGCTGGCCGAGGTGCGTGTTGCCGACTTGCGGAAAGGCAGGATCCCGACCCGGTGCTGGGCGTATTGATTAAACGACACACGCGAGCCTATTATCTGGTCCAATTAGAAGCATCGTGATTTCTTGCAGAGTAAATTACATTTCTAATTTGTGTGTAATTTCAACCGCTGCCTCGGAATTACTCTCTGCTAAATGCTGCACTTATTGAATAAAAAAACATGTTCATTTGTTATTATGTGGGGTAATACTGTACTTGGAACGTACTTGTCCTCGCCGACCAAACGGGCGTTCGTGCAAGCATCAAGCCTAAGGGCAGCGGCGTGGCAGGTGCGCGCACCCTGGGGCTCAACGTTACAAAAGCAAAACGGGCTCATCGCAACAGCTGAAAACGCACCAAGAAAGAGGTGCTCAGCGTGGTTTGGATGTGTGAGTGTGTGTGTGTTAATTAAATCGGTAATAAAGGAATGCGGCGGAGGGAATTAATGCGCTAAGAAGGTCCACCTTTGTGGCGTTAATCCAAAACTTCCTAATTATTTAATTTAGTTTTTTTTTTTTTTAAAACAGCCGAGACGTGTGTTTATACAACGTGATACTGCACCGAAGCTCTTTGGGTTCAGCACAGCTGTGGGGGATCTTTTTACATGTTAACCGGAAACCTTTGGGTCAGAAATATCCTTAACCACTGCGCCCGGATAATTGTAGCGTCTCTTCAGGGGCTGCAGGGAAGACACAAAACATTTAAACATGTCCATTTCACGCTTTTGTAATGTGATAGGAGCCCCACAAAAGGGTCTCGGTTTGTTGCGTTTTAATGGCCTCTGAAATGTATTCGCCCTCCGTTTAGACTGTGACACACACACACTCACAATGAAAAAGCCGCAGCGGCTTGACATTTCAGCAGCACAGATGGGCATACGACCGGCAGGAGAACGGCAAAGGACCGAACCCTTCCCGAGGCGAGCGCCCGTGAACAACCTTATTGGCCGCCCAGGACCAATTCCGTTGACTTGTTCTCAAGCACAACCTTTGGGGGAAAAACGGCTCCTTCCATGGTGACGTGCAGGAGTCCTAGTGTGAGCTTGTTATTGGAACGGGAAAGGACTTTAAACGCCAGAAGGGCAGCTCCTTCCGCAACAAAGAGCTGCGGGAGAGAGATGAGATCGCTCTCTTCCGGCCGAAAATCGGAACGTTTACGTTTCCGCGGTCCGTGAAAGGTCACGAGGCCCGAGGACGGAATTCTGTTTAATCCCAGCGTATTCGGGCAGCCCCCTGCATACCAATAGACCTTGCTGAACAGCAACTCTCTTTTTCTCTTAAAAGTCGTTCTTTTTATTTTTTTTCCTCCTGGAGGACATGCAGCTGGTGCCGTTGGTGACAGTGGCTGCATGCTCACGGGACTGGCCGTCCAATCATTTTTACTGGTGAGCTACTGCCCATAGCCTGGAGCGCACGTTACTGCCCGCGTCATCATCTCACAGGTTCACTGTGGTTAGGGGATAGCGGGGCTGGTCTCTGTGTGTGTGTGTGTGTTTGTGTGTGTCGGGGGGGTATGACGAAGCGGAAGGACCGAGAGCTGCGGGCATGAGGACCTTCATTAATCTCCCACAGCTCTTAAAGGAGCTGGGATGAGTAAGAAAGTGCCGGAAAAGGTTCCCGGAGTGATCTGGTCACGGGTCGCAGCAGCAGGGGTCCGCGGAGCAGGAGGTGCCCCGAAAAACCCGGAGACACGGGGAAGCAGCAACACCACGAAAAAAAAAAGATGACTTGCCAATAGACCTGACATTTCTTTCTCCCGAAATAACAGATTGTTAGCAGGATTGTAATTATAGGTGTAATTATGACTAAATATCTGGAGCGAGGCCAGTGCGGCACCCTCCTCTCGCTGCCTTGCATCTTCATTTGCCAGCCCTCCAGAGGGAAGAGGAGGGCAGCTCGGGGACGGCGATGGCACGGAGCTGTGATTGCCCGCAGGAGCAGTCTGCTCGGCCTTCCAGAACCCCGTCGCACAAACACACCCACGCGCGGGCACCGTTCCCGCTGCCGCGGCTGCTAGGACGTCCGTTCGCCGCTCTGACAACTCCGTGAGAACATTTCCATAGTCCACACGCCGCGCCCCTGCTGATTAATGATAATTCCGCACAGTGTCGAGTCCCTCGGACAGGTAATTTGTTATTTCAGCACATATTTCTTGGGTTGGGGTGGGGTGCGTTATTATCAAAACTTTGCAGAGAGCCCTACGCTGTTAATCAATAGTTCACACGGCCCTTCTTGGCACCCGGTCACCGCTTCACCGGCTCAACCTGGACCCAAACCGCAGGCCGTGAGAGCTGCAGACAAGCTCAGCGCACCGCTTGGCTTCCAGCTCCGGTGATGTAATATCACTTGTAAGTACAGACATTGGTTCAGCCGGACAAGTTCAGGAACAAGAAAAATCCCCATATAACCTTTGCGAGAATAATAATAATAACATAGCAACAACAACAACCTTAAGGCTAATACAGCCATTTTGCAAGTGACCTTTTTCTGCGAAATACGGAGTCGCCGAGAAAAGAGCCTCGGAAAAATAGCTTTGCTCCGTTTGCTCGGTTCACCTGAGGGGCATTTTCAAAATGGGCAGCGGCCACTGTAGTGGCTCCAGAATCCCACCTGTGACCAGCAAGGTTGAAGGATCAAGTTCTGCCAGGGGCCCTTCTGTTGTATCCTCGAAAAGGGCTCTTAGCCTCAATTACCTTAATACGCATCCCTCTATAGATACGGCTGCGCGAGTTTGCCGAAAAGCGCATCTGTTCCACGGCTGAATGGCCTTCTATTTTAACCAGCGGCGGTAACGAGGGCAGGAACGTTCGCCAAATTGCCATCGCTGAAAAGAAGGGGTCCTGGCCGAATTCTTCCGTCCCCGATCCCCTGTCTCCCAGCCAGGTGTAAGGCGAGGTTTTCCTCGACGAGACAAGAATGACAGCATTAGTCAGGTGAAAGCCCACAGTGGGGAGGGAGAGCTGTCTGCCAGCGTTCCCCCTCTCCCCCCGTCTTCCTTCAAGGCACCAGGGATGAACGCCTTCAGAGATGCTTAATTTGTTTCGCGCGTTTAAAGCCGGAGCGAGACGGGCTGCTGTCTGTGGTGCTGAACCCGGCAGAGGTGGTGCTGAACGGACAGCTGCCCCCGCAGTCCCCTCCCCCACGGCGCCACACCGATGCATGAAAATAGCATGTACTGTATGCATAAATCAATTTGAAGGAAATAAAGTAAGTAAACAATCTAGATAATTTATTACTTGTACTGCTACTACTACTATGTAATAATAATAATAATAATAGTAATAATAATAATAATAATAAGAAGAAGAATCATTTCATAACATTTTAATTGGAAAATCAAATTAATATCTTTATCCAACAGAATACAGGCAGCATAACAATGCTAAGATAATTATCTTAATCTTGTCTTAAAGGGCAGCAGGTGGTGAGGCTGTTTTTTGACCTTCTGATCTGCTGACCTCCTTTGC
This sequence comes from Scleropages formosus, assembly GCF_900964775.1. Lineage (NCBI taxonomy): Eukaryota > Metazoa > Chordata > Actinopteri > Osteoglossiformes > Osteoglossidae > Scleropages > Scleropages formosus. The sequence continues at coordinate 28,825,052 of NC_041816.1, forward strand.
ACTTGAAAGACACAGATTGAAACCCACCTCTCGCTGAACCCCCAAGTATCGTACCCGTCCTAAATTGCCCCAGTGGAAATTACCCTGCTGTGTAAAAGAGAAAATCATTGCAAAGTGCTTAACATTCTTAGTCGCTTTAGGGGAAAAGTTCCGCTAAATAAATAAAGGCAGGAGCCACTGGTCCCTTTACAGGGCCCACGCTTTGTGTGGTTGGGTTGATGTTAGTAAAAACTATCATGGACGTAGAAGACTTCACAGTGAAAGCAACACCGATCCAATAACATGTTTTCCGTTGGCTTTTGTTGTTACTTTTGACTGTCAGAAATGGTTTACAGCTGAAATTTTCAGCGCTGGAGGAGGAGTTAGCTGATGCCAGGGCAACCAGCGCCTAGGGGCTTGCCCGGGTTGTTTTCTGTCGGACCTCTAAGCTCCCCATGACACGGAAAGCCCGGTATACATGATCTGATCTGTGACGGGGGCCTGAGTGCTGGGAGCAACCAGAAGGACTCACCCAAGAGAAGCCTCTCCGTCACCGTGTTCAGACAGGGGCCAGAGCTTATCGTGCATTTTCCATATTCTGTTGTCACATTCAGGTGTCAAACTTTTATGGCATCTATAGCACCCAGGGTTTGGGTGCCGTCTGCTCCTGTAACACTAAATTCCTTTAGCCCGTCGCCGTGTCCCTGTTGCTAGGCAACCCCATCTTAAGATCCTCCCTACAGAGTTTTCAAGGTAATAAAACAATGTTCCAAGACAAACAGTGACTGAACACTTGGAGACAGGGCATAAAATAAATAAGAGAGGTTCCTCCCCAGCTCTGTGCCTGCACCTTCTCCTTCTCTGTCTCTGAGTTTGGGAAAAAGAAACAGGGAAACATGGCTGCTGACTCTGAAGGTTCAGCAGCTCTTCAAGAATGTATTTCATTTTTGATCTATCTATCTATCTATCTATCTATCTATCTATCTATCTTTGTGGTTTGATGATGTCATAAACAGTTTGAAATGGGCCATGTGGAATGTTCCAGCAGCACTGCAGAGGTCTAAATGTCACATGCCTCCAACCCACGTGACGTTTTCCTCCCGTACATCTTCACACATCATGTGTAAGTGCAGCACACATCTGGAGAGCACATCTCAGCTGCAGCGATGCTTGTTGAGTATGTGAAACAGCATGGAGACGTCTGCCGCAAAGCATCGTGGGAAAATCAAATCCCACTTTGGAAATGAGAATCGTTACCATCGGCCCGCATTAAACACAATGCAAACAAATTAGCAGAAAATCGCAACCAAATACACAAAAAGATGAGTGTAACTCCAGGCGACAGAAGTAATGGCAATAAATGGGGGAGAAGAAACTTTTGTTTTATTTCCTTGCTTGTTTTTCATCCCGCAGGAGTAGACAGGGACTTCAAAGAGCCGCTGCTAATATGAGCAATAAATAACTCCCTGTGGCTCACGCCTGAACTTTCTTTCACTCTCCGGCTGCCGTGATTGACAGCGTCTCCTCGCCGAGCGCCGAAGCGGTTGTCTTGGCTCTGTGTCCGAGACACATGACGAAGTGTCACCCCGTCTAACCAGCCCACAAGGAAACATGCAGGCAGCTTCATGAGCTAAAGAGAGCGGCGCGTCTCCCCTTTAAGCTGAAACCACTTTCGACCGAGAGAGCACAACAGCACGGTTCAACACCAGCTTGTAAATGTCTAGGGTCTTCATTAATTCAGACATGCAAGTACATTTATTTATTTATGAGACTCTTTTCTCCAAAGCGACTTTCAATGAACTCTATGTAGTGTTATCAGCCCACACACCTTATTCACCACGGTGACTTACACTACTTACACTGGGTCACTGATCCATACATCAGTGGAACACACACACACACACACACACACACACACACGCACACACACACACTCTGTGTCACTCATCTGTGAACCTGATCAGCATTTGGCCTGTGGGAGGAAACCAGAGCACCCAGAGGAAACCCACACAGACTGGGCAGTGATTGAACCCACGTCCTCTTGCATCACCCAGGCGCTGTGAAAGAGCAGTGCTACTCGCTGTGCCGCTGTGCCGCCCATTTGCATTTTATAGGTACATATACCTTGTTTTCCTGTTTCATTTCGCTGTTCTGTTCTCTTTGGATCTTGGTGTCATCCTCATTTTGAGCTTGAGATGTACATTTCCCTGATCAACATGCAAACCCCGTGCCTCGTTCGCCCGTGAAAGTCTCGGAGTAGCAAACACTGATGAGTGCTAGTTTGTGATGAGCGCAGTGAGGGCCAGTCTAGAATTGGTGGGGGGGGGGCGGGGGGGCGGTGGAAAAGGCTGGAGACAAGGGAATCTTGACGAGTCGCAAACAGCATTTGGGACAAGTTGTGGTGGAGGGGATTCGAAGAAACACAGTGTGATCCCTTGTCCTGGAGGGAGGAGGGGAGCAGAAATACCCTCGCTGTCTGATCCCACAACACTCTTCGCTTTGATAGAGCAGGTGAGGAGCGTACCACTTCGGGGTGGGCGGCTGGATGGCTGAAGGGGCCGGGGGTGGGTCGGGGGGTTCGGGGACAAATGGGCACGTGGCTGGCAACCCCCGTGTCTTTCGGTGGCGGTGAGAAGCGGAGCGGCCCGTCCCGTCTCATCGAGAGCACGACTCCTCTCTTCTGGTCTGATATCTGATTCATGCGGGGGTAAGAAAGGACCCCCACGAGGAACAACAGCCTGAGCGCTAAACAAACACCCTCCCCCCCCAAGGGGTTAAACGTGACTTTTAGGGAACGCCGCCACATACTGTCACCTGTGAGAAAAGCAGGCGGGAGTGCAGAGAAGGGAAGCCCAGGATCCCCACTGCCCGCATGTCATCGACTTCAGTGTCGCACGGTATTATTGGAAATTAATGCACATAAAACTCGAAAAGATACGCGGAAAAACAACTTTTGTAACCGGCAAGGAGTCCTTTGATATTTTCTGAAATTAATTATAAAGTCGTTTTGAGTTTTCCGTAAACACATATAAGGTTCCGAAGCAATTTCTTTATAAAGTGAATCTCAAGTTTTTGTGTCAAGGTTGTCATGGCATTCATTAAAAGTAAATTAAAAATAAAGTAAAACCTTTTTGTTTTTTTTTTTTTTTTGCCTCAGCTCAAATTCAGTAACTGTACATGAGGACAGGCAATTTAATGAACTGGATGTGTGGAGATAAAGAAGGTGTGCTACTTTTTGTCATAACAATACCTGCTCTGCCTCTCTGGGTGTGTGTTGAGTAAACTATAATTGTTACTTGATCAGATGAAAAATTGCATCTATTTATGCGCAGGGGGAAAAGATCCATTTTCATACAATTTTCCATTTTCTCCCTCTTCGTAGTATTTTGAGCGATTACTGCAATATTCGCAGTCATTACTTACAATTACACAGTCTGTCCTAAAACACAGGACGGACCCTAATATGACATGATTCATACAGGACTTCAGCGATGTAATATTTAACAGTTCAGAACCGCTAATTGTTTGGGCAAAGCTATTTCCTCTATAACGAATCACTTTAGTAAACTTTCCCAATTTGATATCTGACATATTTCTCAGAGCGGCTCAGTGGATTCCGAGCGGAGGAAGACGCTCCGAACAGTTTCCCCGGACTCCTGCACCGCAGCGAGGACAGAAGCCGAGCGCAAATTCCAAACGCTTTCTTTCATACGAGTTACTTATTAAATGCGGCGTTTTCTTGCCTTTTGTGTGCTGAAAACGCAGTTCCAGTTTTTGAGAATAAGCGCGGTTAACAAAATTAAACAGAGTGCATTTAATTGGGCTCCCAGTGAGAGTTCAGCCCTGATTGGTGCGTTGAGTTTAAGGGCCCAGGACACACAAGCGCTTTTGGAATCGCTCACTTTATTTATTTATTTATTTATTTATTTATTTATTTAACACCCAGTGCTGTCTGACCCTTCGCCTTTTTCAGCACAAGGATCTTCTCCTGCCTTTGAAAAAATAAATAGGATGATAACTCAGTTCCTTTGAATAGACTAATGGAAAAGTGATTATCCAAAGGATCAATTAACTACTGGAGATTAAACCTTTTTTTTTTCCCCCCCATCTCTTTCTTTCTTTCACTCAAAAAGGTCTGAATGTGAGGTTCTCCTTTCAGTCTCTTCTACACACACTCAAGCGCACGCTCACACACACACACACACACACACACACACACACACACACACACATATCTACACCACCATTTTCCGGTTCACTCTTCAAAGGCCCTGCGCTGACCTTCACTGGAATACTATGAATTTAGATAATTGCTGCTCTCTTGAAACATCTCACTGCGTAGATGGATCCGCGGATATGAATGCCGCATCCGTGCCGTTTAGGCCAGCCGTGCTACGGGCTTTATTTTTCCCGTCATTTACCTTTTCTGTAGTCGCGTTACGTTTTAGCCAGCGGCGTACGGTACCGTACCGCGTGCCGACTGTCTCCCGGCAAGCACAAAGCGCGCGAGCGGCTCCTCGCGTGAAATCTCCTCGGATGGGAACAGACACGTCCTGACGGTAGATTACCCGTTTCTAGGCCCGTCGCTTCATTAGGATGCACCGAAAGCTGGATTATTTCCCTTCGCCTACACTAATGACGTTTAACATTAAAGCGGCGTGCGCAGCGCTAATGTCCAATTACTTCAGCGGGGACGATGACTCATCTATACTCTCAGGACTCGACGTAATAGGAAGCAACAAAGAAAATCATATTTATTTTTCCAACTCGTGTAAATCCGAGCTCCCGTCAGGCTACGCAAACGCCTCTACTTAGGGACTAATAAAGGCTCGCGGTTGCCGAGAGCGATCGCTAACTGCAGCCCTACGTAAGGAAGCTCGTGGAAACGGAGCCAGCTGTGATGGAGCTTAATTACTTGCAATCAAGAGCAGTGTTAAAATTAACTCGTGCAATTGTGGAGTGACCCCTCAGCATATGGATATATTCCGGGTTTTGTCTCAGCCAGCTGTCACACTCCGGGAGTCTGACAAAGGGGTCACTCTGTTTACATCGTCACTTCTGATTACAGTCCTGATTACTCTGACAGCATCCCGTGTTTCCAAGGTGAACATCAGAGGGACCATGTTGCCAGGTAACACCATCTCCAGTTTGAGATGATGCTTCGCAGCCGGCGCCTCGCAGCCAAACCGCACGTCACCACAGGTGCCATTCAAAGGCTAATTACCTCTCAGGCTCTTCCGCTCTCAAACTCGGCGCATGGCATTGATTTGAAAACCTGTCCCTTTCCGAAAATCTGAGCAATGGAGGAAGTACACAGACTCAACGGCGAAGGCAGTCGCCTGGATGTCGTCATCCGGAGGTCGTGGGAGGTTTTGTCATCGGCACGTCTGCCCTGGGACGGCGAAGAGTCCACGCGGCTCTCGGCGCTGGACGAGCGCTCGGACGTCCGCGGCAGAGGGATGAAGGCCCTTCCATTCGACAGATCTGATCGCCTGTCTTTCTCAAGTCTTGCCTTCTACGTTCATTCAGACTTTTACACCGTTTCTCCGTGTTACTGGGTTTGTGCAGAGCCTGAGCTCACGGTGCGACTCCTGTTTGACGCGTTTGCAGTCCTATAGACACAAAATCCTCGCCGTGCCCGGGATTTGAGCCCACGATGTGCCGTTCGCACTGCAGAAGGCCATCGAAACAAAATGTAAAGGAAAAAAATAATCGTGATATGTCATTATGTCTCTTGGAGGAGATATTTTTGTTAGTAGAGATTAAAAAAACATAACCTAATATAGGTTCACTCAGCCTATATTCACCTCACTCATCCAACAAATTCCCTTGTCATCAGTCAGTCGGTCATTATGAGTCACTGTCCTGGAAGCCCAGACTCCTCAAACACATTCTGGCACGAGAACCCACCGGGTAGGTGATCACACACAGGAAGGTGACCGCACACTCTAAACAAGGTCATAGTCTAAACAAGCGCCCGATAGCTGGAACAAACGTGGGACAAAAATACGTTCTTCATACCACGGTGTCCAGCAGGAAGGCTTCTCCGGAGAAGCGAAGATCCAGAGCGTTAGAAGAAGGATGAGGGGGCAGCCGAAGAGCTGAGCAAGCGTTCGCACAAGGTTGGATGAAGGTTGGTGATGCAAGTGTCAGCTGCTCCGCGTCGAATGTGGAAGGCATTTATTAGCATAAGAAACACACGCCACTCGGCTGGCAGGCCGGCACGGCCAATTAGGGAGCACGGCAGCAGGAGCGAGTACCACGAAGACCGCAGAGGGAAAATGCAACTTTCAGACATGCCACTCTGGTGGCAGCGGAAGTCGCTGGTATGACAGGTATGCGAGGAGGCCGTGGAAAGAGGTTATGGAAGGGGGGGCAGAACAGCCCTTTCACTTGAGCGGTACGTTAGGGGTGATGGGTGTTTAGAGTGTCGGGTGCCCTGCCTCGCAGCTGACTGCACCTGCTTACTGGATGTTCTGGAATGTTCCATGCAAACACACACACACCTGCTCGTAGACACAGGCATGTACATGAATCCAAAATCAATTTTGCTAAATCCCAACGTACAAAACCCTAATAATGCAGATATCTGTTGTAACGGAAATGTTATATGTGTCTGAAAAAAAAAAAAAAATACAAGGAAGGTGACCATGAATCGTGGATATTGGGATAAAGTTTCATACGAGGACTCGTGTGATGAACGTTGGTTCATATGGCGGAAAGAAACAAACTAGCTGCACTAAGAATCGCTCGTCTGTATCTAAGCGTCTCTTTCCGCTCATGTAACGAACACATTGTATTTTCTATGAGATGTTCGTCGCTTTGGGGAAAAGTGTCTGATAGACGAATAGACGGAAATGTAAATCTTACATATACTTCTATTAACTTAAAGCTTAAATCTTAAGATTTCAATTAAATTTAAATGACTACAAATAAAAATACTTTTCCTGCTAAAGCTCCCATCACAATGATTTCCCAATCAGTCCAGCATTCCTCATTTCCTTATTGATCACGGATAATCACTCACATACATACATATTTTTAATGTCTTTTTTACGTGTTAATGCGTTACATACATATATCATCAATCTCTTTACCAAAAACAACGCATCCTCTTTCTCCGTCCACAGAAAGCGTACTCTGCCGCTGCCTCGCTTTGCTGTTTTTGCTGCGTAATTGATGATATCTGTCACCTGAGCAATGTCAGCACATTTACACAGCAGTACACGTGGCCCCATCTCCGCCGACGTTGACCTCTGTGGCCCCGAGTGGATCTCTCTACCTCCGGCTCTCGGCGGCACCCTGGGCCCCAGCTGTACATCGATTAACCGGAGCAGCACCTGAAGGTCTGTTACAGCTGGAATCCCACTGAGAAGCATCCGTGGCACAAACACACACCGTGACACTAAGAGCTCAACCCGAGTGACAATGTGCTTTGTTTCTTATCCTCCTGCACTCATTGTTCTACCCGACCAGGGCAAAAAAAAACTGTGTGGGGTTGGCTTCATCATCACAATAAAAAAAAGAAACAAATCTAATAAATAGCTACCATAATGACATTTGAAATGTTTCTAAAAGATATAATTGACTATAACCGATGTAAAATAAAGGGTTACCAGACAAATACAAAGTCCTGGGGCCATTTCTTTGGTTCAGTTTAGAATCATTTTTAAAAATGTTTTAAGTTTTTTTTTGCAAAACCTCCATTGGGGTTGACTAATTGTAGAAGGAAAGCAGCTCAGTTGTAAAAGGATGAAAAATAAAAGTGCAGTTTTCATTGGAGGCTACATCTCCCTCCGCAGCACCCCGAGGATTTTCGGGATAGAAGCTCTTGTTGGGGAGTGCCGTTGTACCCTTGAGCAAGGTTGTTTGCTTCTAATTGCAGCCTGAAAACGAGACAAAAAAATGGGAACAGATGAAAAGCCTGCTACTTTGCACGAGCCCGTAGGAACTCAGTAGAGATAGGGGTGTGGGGAGAAATATGGGCTCTAGAAGGGCTTCTGCAAGAGGGGAACTTGGGGAGAAAATCCATAATGCAGAACAAAAGGGGAGATCAATGGAGTTGCGGTTCTCACTGAAATGATGACCTAGTGGAGCCAAGGACTACGGTCCACCACAGGCAAGATGGATTTGCGAGTCCGAGAAGGGCAGGATTATCTCCTCGGTGCAGGAGCTGGAGGAGGAGAGAGGAGGCGAGCTGGAGCACGCTGTGAAAAATGAGGCCGAGAGCTGCTATTTCTCCCTTAATTCACTAGGGGTGGCCTGCCACAGGACGCGATAAGGCGGGAGTGATCAACGGCCCACGAGGCCATGCTCAGCTTACCCTTACCCAAGGGAGACGAGCACAAGGAGCGAACCGGAGAGCGGAGAGAAGGCGCCGGAGAGAGAAAGAGAGTAATTCCTGCAGGTGTGGTCCACGGGGGGTGACGGATGACTGTGGAGTGGCCTCACTCAGGTGATGATCCGGAGAGAATGTGGGGGGGATGTTCAGAAGATGCTTCTTGACTCAAGACCATTTCGCAAGGATGCAGCTGCTTCCCCCAAACTCATGTTTCTACATCACAGTGTTCTTGTCCTTTCCACTTTGCACACTATTTACCCGTGGCACCGGTATTCTTTCGGTCAGGAGCCGTGCCTGGCGGTGGGCGACTCCCCCCCTTATTGCTATGTGAAACCCTTAGCCTTGCACGGCTAAACGAGGACGTGGCGGACCTGGGGTCTGGATGATCTGGTTCGCAAAGCTGCTGTGTTTAGTGGGGGCACCGAGTCAAAGAACCTCCCCTTGAAGATGGATGGAAGTGCGGCATCCACCGCCCCCGGAGTCGGGCATAGCGGACTGCCTTTGTGCTTCTTCCCCAAGCCCACCTCCCTCTCAAACATCTGCAACACACGATAAGTCTATCTGGGCCTCGTGTGTTACACAGGATATAATTGTTCTCATCTTCTCAGCGCAGGAGAAAAAAAAGACTCTGACAACGACCGTGGGTGTGTGAGCTTCACATTGTTCAACCACATTGCGTCTCTCTGTGTGCTTGCAGTGTAAAGTCGCGGTAGATTTGTCAGCATGTCGCTCTCTGCTGTGTTCTGGGCAGAGGGGGTGCAACCTAGTTATGGAGATGAAGTGCCTAATATGAAACACGCATACTCTCTCCCTGTTCACCTGGTGCTGACTGTGGATGAAACTGGGCTACGGTGGTAAATGAAGTCACTTAAAGATGGTAAATAGAGTCTGAATGCAAGAGGCCAGTGTCCCATTTTGAGAAAGTACAAAAATGAACCCTAACCCTAATACTAACCCCAATGTATTTACCTACCAAGTATACCTACTAATTTGCCCATTTAAACAACAGGTTGTATTTTCAGGTGCAGCTCAGGGTAAACACCTTCCTCAAGGGTACAAGAGCACGGCTTCCAACTCTGGGCCCTTGATTACGAGTCAATGTAGGCAATATAGCTACACACTAGACTCGTTCGAAATGCAGTAACTATGTCAAAGACCGCTAACTTCAATCTATGGGGGAAAACATTGTAACGTGTCCCTAAACCAGAAGATAATTATGTTTTTAATTTCCTAAATAGCATCAGCCATAAATTTTAATTTACTACAGCAATTAGTGCAGCACTACAGTGACTTCAGCAAAAGTGGGAATTCATTCCTGTTGCTTCCCCAGCCCTGTCTCACAGCAGAGCACATTTTCATACTGGCGAGCAGAGACAAAAAACATTTTACACTTATACTAACAGCTAACAGAGAAATCAGCTCATGTCATCAGTGCGAAACACGCGGCAGCTCTCCGCCGACGATTTGGAGCCTTGAACGCGTCTCTCGCAACGAAACAGGGGCACTGCGGCCCCCAGCGTCTCCTGGCGCATGAATAAGTAAATCCCTTGAAGACGTTCTTTTTTCTCTTCCGTTCTCCACACTGGGCCCCGGCTCCCGAGGAATCAATTAGCCAGCTCTCGCTCGCTGGCAGGCTGTCCCGGCTGGCGGGAGGCGCCGGGAGACTCGCTCAGCACGTCCCGTCAGGCGTCTAACTAGCTGTCAGAACTGAGGACCCCCTCACACCCCCGCTTTAGCTCATCGCCGCCCCCCCCTCACACCCCTCCCTTGTTCTGCTTTCCAGGGGGCCGAAGGTACCCTGCTTGGGCGTCCAAGGAAGTGGTCTCACGGCGGGAAGAGGACGATCCGCACCCGGGGGCGTGCGCGCGACGGGAGGAGATGGCAGGGGCGGGTGCGAGGGGAGGAACAAAGAGCTAACTTCACTTGTCACACATATTCAAAAATGTGTGACAGCACCATGGGCTCGAGCACAAGCCATCTTGTCCAGGCGCCATCAGACCACGGGGCACGTGTGCTTGTTAAGGAGAACCTGCTCCAGAACACAGCGGCGCCACCCGGCACCCTCCCCCGGTCCTGAAGGAATGGAAATCAGCTCTCGCTGCTCCACCTCAGATAATAATCCCCTGGAAATCCTGTTTTTGCTGTGTAGGTGACCACACTGCGAGTCAGCAAAGGCGCATTCGACACTTTTTCTGAGTGACAAGCAAAAAAAAAAAAAAAAGAAAAAAAACCCCAAAAACTTCAACATTTGCAAATCAAAAATGAAAATGAAATGGGAACTCGTTCACCGGTGGAAACAGCAGGGAGTCATCGCTTCGTCTACTGGGGGGTGAGTTATGATGAGATCTAACCCCCCCCAACGGCCCAGAGAGCTAACTGACAGTAAAGAATCGCAGCCATCGCACGGGATCCTTCACAGTCTCTCGATTTACATGTAACCTTTATTCGTTTAATTAAAGCAGGAGCTTATTCAGACTGAGACCTTTCGGTTCTGAAGCTCGCCGAGTTTTATTGCACATGTTTACACACCTCATTTCTGAATCACTTATGTTTGTTTTGCTTTGTTTCCTATTTCACATGATCTCCTTATTGAGGTGCAGATGCAGTCGTGTGATAGTGAGACCTGCCAACCAACATCGCCGTTGCTGCTGGTGACCTTTGGAGCTTCCCTAGCGGTACGTTACTCCTTAACAAGTCTCTCGGAATGAAGGGGAAAAAAAAATTTTATATATATATACACACACACAGCAATTACAGTACATTTTCACACACACACACACACATCTTCAGAACCGCTTGTCCCATACGGGGTCACGGGGGAACCGGAGCCTACCCGGTAACACAGGGCGGAAGGCCGGAGGGGGAAGGGACACACCCAGGACGGGACGCCAGTCCGTCACAAGGCACCCCAAGCGGGACTCGAACCCCAGACCCACCGGATAACAGGACCGTGGTCCAACCCACTGCGCCACCGCACCCCTCCGCAATTACAGTATATAAATATAAATATAGAGTAACTGCTAAGTGAGTATCTCAGGCAGCAGAAGACAGTGGGTGATGAGGAAGAAGAGAAGACATCATGGAAGATCAAGACCCTCCACAGCTTCTACCATCAACAGATACAGGGAGTGGTTGACATCAAGAAATCCTACCAGTGGCTGGAAAAGGCTGCTCTGAAGGACAACACAGAGGCTCTGATCATGGCTGATCATGGCAGCACAAGAACAGACTCTAAGCACCAGATCCATGGAGGCCGGGTTCCACCATAGCAGACAGGACCCAAGGTGCAAGCTGTGCAAAGACGCCCCGAAACAGTTCAGCATATAGCAGCAGGGTGTAAGATGCAAGTTCGGACAGCGTACACTGAGAGGCATAACCAAGTGGCTGGGATAGTGTACAGGAGCATCTGTGCAGAATATGGACTGGAAGTCCCCAAGTCCAAATGGGAGACACCACCAAAGGTGGTTGAAAACAGCAGAGCTAAGGTTCTGTGGTGAACCAACCAAACATAGTGGTGGTCGACAAGGAGGAGAAAAGGAGGAGAAAAGGGCAATAAATGTGACAATCCCAGGTGACAGCAATATCAGAAAGAAGGAGCAGGAGAAGATGGAGAAGTACCAAGGGCTGAAGGAAGAACTGGAACGGATGTGGAGGGTGAAGTCCAGAGCGGTATACAAATACAACAGACGAACACTTGACGTTGTGTTTCAACTTGTTACCAACCATCTTCATTTTTTAGTTTTTATCACAAGTGACACTACACTCCTTTTTGGAATTTGTGGTTTATAGACCTCATTTACATGAAAAGATGCCACATGAAGATGTGAACTGTTGAATTTGGGCTTTGAAACTCTTTGCTTTTTATTAAAGTCTCATCCATTGATTCCTACGCCTGGCAGACCTGACCACACACACCACAGAGGTATAAAACTTGAGTGAAACACATAAAATTGAGTGAAACCGGTGATCATTAATTTGCGTGGCAGTTGTCCCGAAGCCTTACGGCAGTCGAATAAAACAAAAGATAGATATGTAATGTAGAAAAGTTGCAAATGGGTCTAACTGGACCAGAACACAAACCGAGGGTTAAAGACTTCCTGGCTCAACGTTAGAGCAGAGAACACAGTCCGGAAAATAAACCTGCAGTCTTGCAGTCCAAGGTAGAGTAGATGACATAAAAATTGTATTGCAATATTCTACAGACTTTTCACAATTTTCTTCTCACCACTTGATCAAGATTGTGTAATTTCATAGTCGGATACGTGCTGTATCAAACACCACGAAGAGAGTAGGGCAATAGAAAGGCAAAAAATAAATACTTGTGAATATTTTTTTATATTTTGCTGATATTTTGGAATAAATTTCTAATATGTCTGTTTTTTTTTACACTGATTTATATCTCTGTGCCTGAAAGCATCCGCAGCCAGTTGTCCATGCTACCCCCCGGAGGACCCCGAGAACTGAGGGGTCTGTCCTCCCAGCTGTTCTGAAGGTTCTGGATGTTTGACCAGAGCTTCATAGCAGGGCATTCCATCTCCTCCAGGCTGGAGCACACCGGAGTGATTAAAGTGTGAACTATTTTGGGATCTTTGAATAGGTGACACTGGGAATGTGATTCAATTTCACCCTGTGCAGATGTCACAAACAATGAGCCCCACAGTCTTTCAAACACTGACCGTGATTAAATCTTTACTGAGAAAATGTCACAGCAGATATGTTTGCATATCCAATATCAAACGGTAATTATATTCTGGCAATTTATTTAATTCGATACGATAATTGCTCACCTTGACATAATTCAACTAACCGTGATTCATTAAAGCCAGATTGGACTAATTACGTTAACAAAGATAAAGAGTTATTTCACACTAGATTAGTGGGTAGAACTTCCGGCCAATGATGCGAGGCATTGGTGCTTGTTGTGTGCTTTCACCTTGTCATATGTTCGGCGAGAAGTGGAACTCGCGTCAAGGTCCCAGAGTTCCAAAGGTCATGGTTTCACATATTGGAAGCTCACCAACCATGACATCATTGACTCATATTTACTCTCTTTATGGTACCGACAAGATATAAGATTTCTTACCTCGGGGACCAACAGTAGATAGTGTGCAACTTAGTTTCATTAAATCACTTTTTGAAAAGTTTAAAAATGCAGTGTCATTCGAATTTCACAAGTATAACAAGATTCGGCATTAACGTTATGGATTGTATTAACGGGGACGGCTGGTAGCGTAGTGGTTAGAGCTACTGTCTACCGAAAGGTTGCAGGTTTGATTCCCCCCTCTGGCTGTAGTACCCTTGAGTAAGGTACTTAACCTAAATTACTCAAGTAAAATTACCCAGCTGTATATATGGGTAAATAATTGTAAGTACCTTCAGTCTTCCACAGGCTTTCGGAAGGTAAAGCACTGTGCTCAAACATAAGGCACTTTCCGTTTAGCTAGCCTTCGTTTTCTTCGTTGTCTAAGCACCTTATGAGAAGCAAAGAATAGACAAAGTGCGGAATGACCTTTAAACTTCACACATTTGGAACAGAATAAGACTTTTTGTACTTATATTTTGTTTTGCCCAGAAGCATTTTCGAGAAGGACCGTCTCAATCAATTTGGACAGCATACAAAAGGCTTGGTGGATTTAGAAAAATCCTCCTTTTTTTAAATTACCGTGGTCATCCAATAGCAGGCACGCAACGGGCAAGCCCATTTGCAGATAATCTCGCTGACATTTCAGTTACCTTATTGATTATGCACGTTTTCTGCAACTTTGAAGGTCACTATCAAACTATTTGAAAACGTGCAAATTAGTCCATTGTATTTACCGGTTTTCATTTTGACTCAAAATAAGTAAAAATAAGAGCACGATTCTCTTTAAGATCAAAGCGTTCTCGGCATTTGCATTTTTTCTTTTTATTTATTTTACAGTCGCGCTTATGAAGAGCGACAGCAATTGACGTTCAACGAAATTTGGGAGCAGGTGTAAGGAAGGGGGTATTTGAAACCCAATCTAAGAATCCTAGAACTGCACAAAGATGCCTCTCTGGGAGGTGCTTGACATAACGGCCTGTGGGATGAGAGCTCAGATCTGTCCTTTACTGTGGCCAAATTAGGACGCGACTCCAGTTCCCGAAGTGCTGAAGAGCGGCCTGCATCCACGAGAAGGTATGACGTACGCAGCCATGACCCTCGACCTGGTCCTCCATCTGTCCACCACATTGCCTCTACTGGCTGATAGGGTCCTCGTGCCTTTACCACAGGGTGAAAGAGCTTTGTGCTGAGTTTTGTGCTGAAAGAAAGAGGAAATGTTACCCATCATGTTACTAATTTCACTTTCCATTACACGGGGACACAGAACATCACAGAAAAGAAGAGGGCCATCACAGATGCCCGTCTGTCCATTCGTGTTGAAGGGCGATACTAAGGGCTCCATACGATGCGGGAGCAAGAAACAGAAATTCAATTACCGTGGCTTACCGTACACTGTAGGGTACAGCCGCAATTTCTGTCACATAATTATTGAATTGGGTGCCCAGAGTAGAAGGCATTCTGGGTTTAAACCACCTTTCATTGTTTCCTATAAATCACCCTTCTGTCCATTTTGTAATATGCTCTTCCAGGCAGCGTGCATTTGAATATTTCATTGAAGACGGATGGAATCCTAATCTTAGCTCCAAGCTGTGGCATTTTGTCTCTGTGGTGGGCTTACTTTTTCCCACTCTCTCCATATTGCTGTCTTTCTCCCCTTTTCAGCCATGGGAACACACATACACACACATACACACACACATACACACATGCTCTCTCAGGTCTCAGGACTGAAAAGTTGTGTTTCGGAGCTCCCTCAGGATGGGACCCCGTGCTGTTCTATATGCTGCAGTAGCTGTGACCTCCTGCGGGCTTCTGATTACCATTGTCCTTCCTCTTGGGAAATGGAACTCCTCTCTCACTGTGGAACACATCTGGAAGGCCCATGATCTGGGCAGAAGAGGCCCAAGGAAAAATTGTCACACCAGTGGTAAAGCATTGGGGTGCCTGATTAGACGACTGTCAGTTCAAGTCCCAGAAGGAAGGCAACTATAGCAGCACAAAGGCTGTCTTGCTGATAACCAGTCTAGAATTATCTGTTTTATTGCACTTTTTGGGAAATCTCTCTCTCTCTCTCTCTCTCTCTCTCTCTCTCTCTCTCTCTCTCTCTCTCTCTCTTCCTGTGTGTTTTAAAAGGCTGTATTGTCATTTATACTACAAGTTCATTGAGTTGCTACTTCAGATCAGTAATTCCATTATCTGAATAATTTAATGTTACAAGCACCCACTGCCTTCAATTACTTAGCATAATAGCGGCTGTAATGTAATATTTTGGCAACGTGGCTCTCCGTTTCATTTTCATTTTTAAAGTTATTACTTTTGTACAGTTTAACTCCAGATTTGGAAAATGGATACAAGAGCTGTAACATTATACCAACAAAAAAGAAACATTAGGCTGAAGTACAGTGATAATAATAGATTTGTTTCATCGTTGTTATGTGGCTTGTTGTCGGGTGGAGGTGGTCCCATGGACAGGATTTAGGCACAGGACTGCAGGTTTCTCAGCAAAAAGACCCTTTTTGTCTGAATTCAACACCAACCCAAGAAACCACATTGTCTAAGTTGTTCCCCTTTAGTCATCAGACCAGCTGCCTTTAAAGTCCTTGCTGTTTACCCCTGAATTGACAGCAGCTGGTCTTCACTATGCCTCAGAGGTATGGGAAGGACAAGCGGTGAGGGTCTGTCTATTAATTCGTGATCATCCAGTCCGAGCCACTGCAAAGACAGTTCCGCCCACCAGCTCACCGTTATCATTACTATTGTTATTATTCAGCGTGAATGAGTCGACCAAGGGAGGTTTTTTTGAAACTGTGATTTTAAAAGCGCTCATGACTGAAGGAGAACAGGCAGATTGCCCTTCCCTGTCCTGCTACCAGGCCACAGGCCCCACTCCCCTATTTGCGCAGTCACGTACAGCGCAGCATGAGTTGTTGGTGCTTCGGCGTTAAACCATATTTCCCACATGATTCTGAAATTGAATTCTGGAAAAAAAATGAAGATGTGAAGAAGTGCAACATTTGATCAAATCAGGCAGACTGAAGTATGGTTTTCGCTAAAAATATAACAGCACCCCACACCCACCTGACGGTACACACCGCAGTGACAACCGTGCAGAAACTCTGCCTGTGATTTGGCTTACAAACATTTGTTTTGTCAGAGCGGAAAATAAATTTCTCATTTTGCTATCAGCTGAACATGCGAAATGTGAGAAGATAGTGTCTCTGAAAAATCCAATTTTAGTCCAGGGGACATTTTTCTCAATCGAGAGGAGTAAAACAAAACTTCTTAATTAAGCAATTTCAGTGGTGCACCCTGGTTCGAGTGTTTGTTTTCCTTCTCCGGTGTCCTCGCTGCTCTCTCAGAAGACTTGCTTTACGGTTTCGATTAATTATCGGAGCGTCTAATTTTTATGAAACGAAGGAGCCCCCGCACAATTAAGGCTCTCATTTGCAAGCTATAAACAAAGAGACTTTCGGCGAACGCGGCTCACGTCGGATCACAGGAGAAAAACGAGAACGGAGCGAATCTCGCCAGTTGCGGATAAGCTACTAATTTGTTTGTTCTCTCTAACCACTCTTTCCTTTCGTGTTTTCTGTGGGGTTTCAGCACGTCACAGCCAAATGACTTTCACCTTTTGTGAATTCACCCGTGTATGAACTACAGGCTGACAATTCTTTCTCATGGAACTCAGGAGCGACGGTTCGGCAATTAAAACCGGGGTGAAATGCGCGGCGAAGGCGGGTTGTCAGATCTTGTTAATTATTCCCTTCCTGTACGCTTAAGTTTTGACTCACGTGCCCCCCCTCCCTCTCCGTTGTCATTTTATTTAAATTATTTACCATTTCAGATAAGAGAAAAATGTTCCACATCAACATTAATGACTTTCGGAGAGGGGGGGGAGTAAGGGAGAGGAATCTAATTAAAATCTGACTCACCTCCTTGTGGCACAAAACTTATTGTGATGTTATTGTTTGCCTCCTCTGCAAATAATTCAATCAGAAAGACGTCTCCCACACTTCCATAGTTTGGAAGAAGCTTCTCGAAGGACCTGCACGGCAGACCGTGGCTTTCAGTTTCCATTCCACCTCCTTCGGTCCCTCCATCCAACCATCTTCCATCAGTCCCTCCTTCCAAGCCTGCAGAGATGCCCAGTTATGTATATGGTGGGTTATGCGTGTTAAACAATAAGTAATAAATATTCTATCTTAAACACTGTTGAATTTTTGTTCATTTTAACAATTGTAAAAATAGCACCAGTCCACCAAACAAATCAAAGTCCAGCAGTAGACAAACAGGCTCACACAAGTTACTTAACTTGTGTACGAGTGGCATGATTTGGGATGAGAAAAATGTTATGATTTGGGAAATAAAAATTATGATTTGGGATAATGGGCGGCACAGTGGCACAGTGAGCAGCATTGCTGTCTCACAGTGCCTGGTTGGGGTGAGAAGACGTGCGTTTGATCCTCGCTCAGTGTGCACGGAGTTTGCACTTTCTCCCCTTGTCTGTATGGCTTTCCTCCCACAGTCCAAAGACATGCTGCTCAGGTTCACCCATAGTGTGTGAGTGAGAGAGAGAGAGTGTGTGTGTTCACTGATGCATGGATGAGTAGCCCATTGTAAGTAGTGTATCTAGCAGTGTAAGTCACTGTGGTGAATAAGGTGTGTGGGCTGATAACACTACATGAAGTTCATTGGAAGTTACCGTGGAGAAATCGTCTGCTAGATAAATTAATGTATGATTTTAGAATGATGATGCTGCGAACATCAAGATGCTCTCGATCTTTAGAACCCAGTGACCTTCAGCAAAGATTTGTATGAGTCACTGGGTTCTTGCTTTGCACGTCTTGTCCCCTCAAAATCAAATAAGACACTCGCATACTGGGGTGCTGCCACAGCAGAGCAGTTGCGTGATGTTGCATTGCATGTTATGTGTTTCATACTGTTGTCTGGAAACAATGAGGAGTGTGTCCTCCATCTTTCTCTCATTCTTATATTGTTTAGTCAGACATTTGTAAGTTTGGACCCAGTGCTGCAGTCAAGATGCGAAGGTCTCTCTGCAGTGGCTGCCTGCTGCAGTTCTTCTTTACTTGCCTGGCGGGACAAAAAGACGTACCCTGAAGGCCGATCAGTCGGTGCGCAAATCGAAACAGACCCCTCTTTCTTCCCTGCATGTGTGTTTAATACCCACATTCCTCAAAGCCAGATTTCCCGGTGACTCCATCCCCCTTGAATGAGAGGGACGGGAGCCGAATCGCCTGCTCAGCTGCCTTGACTGATCTCCTCTTTCAGCCGCAACGACTCACACAGAAGTACCTGCTAAGCAAATTCATTTCAACAGATTTTAATACCTTCAACCTGCCTTTTCCCTTCTTTGAAAACTTCAGCACTTTTTTCTTTCATATTTCTCATAGGCTGATTTGTGAGACTTACCTTTCATGGCAACTTTTAAAAACAAATCCTTAAAAAAATAAAAGAAATAAATCCTCCAAACATTTCATCCTGTGTGGACAATTAAACTCCTTCCATGCTGTTTCCCAGAGAGTAATTGGCAATAAACTGTGATAAACTGCCATGTGGAGGCTACATACATGTTAAGGGCTTTAATCTCTCGTAAAACTAGCTGCCACTCAAATAGTACCTTGGGCGAGTGTGCATTTCATTAGAGCATAATTAACGGCTACAAGTACCTCGCCCACCTTCTTGGATATATGACACCCATGCCCCCTGTTGTAAATTGACTCCTTATTATTGAGTTGCAATTTCAACAGTGCCCAAGGTTGGGTTGGAAACACAGGACCAGATTTGCACTGCAGGCTCTGTTTGGGTCTTATGAGGTGTGGGACAGGTGTCATAACTGGGCAACTAAACCTCCCTCTGCTTTAAGGGCTTTGAATTAAGTCAGAGTTTTAATCTAAGGGTCACTTCCACCCTCCACAAAGAGCACTGGGTGGTTTTCAACTAGTCAATGGAAGACAATAATTTTCTGAGGAGATACTGGGTTAATTGGCCAGAGGCATCAGTGTTTTGGAAACACTCCGAGAAAACAAGTGGATTTGTGCAACACAACAGCTACGACCACACACATGGTGCTGAGGACACGTGATGACGCTGTAAGAGAATATGAAGCAGACATGGTCCTTGCAAACTCTAAACCCATAGCTCCACCAGCACAGAGACACTGGTGACCTATAAGACACCAGCATGCAACTGTTTCTGCTCGGTATAATTTAAAACATTCAGCTAATGTCGTCATATCCTACCATATCAAAGTCTCTGTCTCATGTTAGGGACATCATGCCCTACGCTCATTTAAATTGACTTGACTCAAGAGCTGACTCTACAACCCATGTGTGATGTACATTCACGAATAACAAGATGCATCTGACACATCAATATGTCACATGTTCCTTTTTGCAATTTTACGCTAGTGAGGACTTTAAATTTGACTCGACTCCAGCTTGTGATCACAGATAACAGGTCATATAGAGCACACCCTAAGGGCCATAAGAGCGCACGGCCTATGTTGTCCTCTTGAGCGGTTCTCTTGGGCTTGAAGGCTCTCCGCTTCCTTGTGTTTAATGGAAACAGGAAAAGTTTAAAACTCAGGTGAAACTCACGTCAAACAAGGTGCACTGTTTCTTGGTCTAAAATTAGTGATGTCAAAGTCAACATGTGAATAGCAGTATGGAGTCATAAACATGAGTTTTATATATACACACACACACACACACACACACACACACACACACACACACACACACACACACAGGTCTATGTATGTATATATAACTGTTACCCACATACCCATGAGAATTTTGAATATGTTATTTATCATCTGCAGTATAATCTGAGTAAAAATCTATTGATATGCACAAATACAGCATGAATGCAAATAAATGGGCCAGTTTTGCTTAATCAGAGATGCCCAGAAAACACGCTTCTAGCTCCGAACATGTTTAATGTGCATAGAGTATGACTGCAGCGCTACCGCAGCGTAACTTTTTAGCGAAAATAGCACTAAAGCGTCTCTTTGCCGTGACCGATTTTCTGGTGCAGATAAATCCTTTTATTTGGACATCTTGTTCCAGCTCTAATGTGGTCAGTTGAAAAGGGGGAATTTTCACCACGATTAAAGGCTCCTTGTATTATTCGCTCCATGCTACACGAAGGGTGATGTTGTAAAGGGTAATGATGACAGCACCATTTTGACTCTGGCTGCATGTTTTTCTTTATACTCCATCAATGGTTGGTGTTTTCAATTTGTAAGGGACATGTCACGTTTGGAGAGCATTAACATGGGAGAGCAGGCCTAAAGTAGTTTTTTTCTTCTGGAGTTTTTAAAATCAATATTCATTTAAGTATTTTTCCACTTCGAACATCATACAGTGGTCATAAATTGCCAAGTTTTCCTATTCCTTATCTTCCTTTTGGACTCCTGGTGTCCCCAGACCCTCTTTTCCTGCTCAAGAAACATACCTAAAATTGTTTTATCAGCTGGATACTTTGTGACTTTTCCTAATCTTAAGACAACTGCTTATAAACAAGATTTCATGTCCTTTGATTATTTGACTGGTGTGCAGTTGGCTCAATTCTTGCAAAATGCAATTTCGGTGGTTCCTGGCCCCAGCAGATCTGCCCCCCCCCCCCCCCCTCCCACCATGTGACTGACATAAAATCAGCTTTAAGCTGTACATCTCACCTTCTAAGAAAACATCATTCTTGAGATGGCAAACTTAAAGAGAGGCAGCTGTATGGTGATAAGCAGAAAGATGTGGATGTGATGCTCCTGGTAAGCCCACACTTTCTGCTCATTCTGGCAGGAGTCTACAGGTCAAAGGTGAAGCAACAATAAGCTGTGGAATGCTGACACCGGTAGGGCAATTTTCCCAGTCTCAGTGTCTCTTGAGACAATCCATGTTCTCTCCTGTGTCATATGATTTGATAACAGGGAGACAAGGGTATATGGGAGGGCATATCACAAGTGGCAACAACAAGGGATGTTTTGGATAGGTGGATTCAGCAATCGCTCCTGTTCTAAAAGCCATGCCTATGTGGGACTGTTGATGTATGTCTGATACCTTCTAGAGGAAAGTACCTATTTCGACAGCATATGCTCAGCAAGCCTGGAAAATTCGGCAGAAAAATATGGGTCCAGCCATGCCTGCGAAATGAAACATACATTGGAAAACCTCCAGGCAGCCCACCACAAAAGAACCAAAATATGAAGGTTGTCTTGGATGCGACTGATGGACTATGTGGTCATAACTTGCAACAATTTTTTCATGCCCTACATTTTAGAGGAGGAGCTATTGAAAAGAAAGCACACAATACTATGAACAATAAGAAAGACCAACCAGAGCTTCCAAAAAGATTTGTTGAAATAAAGGCCAGGGAGGAGACATCATCCTAGCTTGTGTTCACTAAAACCTCTGCACTTGAGCCCTCCTGCACTAAGTGGAACAAAAATGCCCTCCTGATAAGCACAATGCGTAAAGAGGCAACTGTGAGAAACAAAGAGGACAGAAAAACTGAAATGACTACAATTACAGCAAAGGTGGGGTAGAGTTACATTTACATGTACAGGCGGCTGTCATGTAGAGGTGTTTATTAGGGGTATTAAATGCACTTTTGACTTACGATATTTTTGACTTATCATGGGTTTCGGAGAACGTAACTCCATTGTAAATCGGGGACCACCTGTATTCATTTCGCAGACACTTTTCTCCAAAGCGACAAACATCTCGTAGAAAATACAATGTGTTCATTACATTAGCAGGAAGAGACACTTAGATGCAGACGTGTGATTCTTAAGTGCAGTTTGTTTCTTTCCACCATATGAACCAACGTTCATCACATGAGTAGATACATAAAACGTTATCCAAATATCGACGATTCCTGATCACCTTACTAGTAATTTTTTTTTTTTTTTTTGAGATACATATAAACATTTGCATTATATTGAAAGAGTAGCTGTGTGAATGATATGATCCGGGCATCATCATGAACATTTACACCTTTCATGAACTTAAATAGATCATGGGCGAATTGAGTCTGGAAGAGATGAATTTTAAGACCCTTTTTAAATGTGGACAGAGATTCAACAGTTCTGAGTGAGAGGGGGAGGTCGTTCCCCCACAACGCAGCCAGAACTGAAAACCTCCGTGCTTTACCTTTCATAAACAAAGAAGAAGTTAAGACAATCTTGGCACAACATAAGGGCCAAGTGGCTGGAAAGCACTCTGAGGTCTGTTATTGAGAACTTCTTCAGTACTCAAATACATAATATTGTATTTCATGATTCCGGGGGGGGTCATAAATATTAAAAACATTATTCCTCCTCCCCCCTCAGCAGCATGTCACAATAAATCTCATTGCAGTAATCTAAAAACCATAATAAATAGTAATGTTCAAATTATACAAGCAGATTAATCCCGTAATGAGGGTTAACAATTTCCCTTCGAAATGTAGTTGGATATTTTATGGGTATGAACCCATGCATAACGTCGGATATTTATGGGGATCCACCTCTATAAAGTTTCCATAAAGACGTCAGGTGTCATCAGTGCGCTTGAGGAGGTGGAGCGCAGGTACAGTTCTACACTTGACTCGGCTCAGCGAAAGACACGAGTACCGCGTTGCTGCTTGCTGATACCAATCTGTAAAGCATTCAGAGGTGAAATCAAGCTTGACACTTCAACTCCATATTCAGGTTTTTGTCGCGTCGCCGCCGCTGTTGTTTTGTTTTCCTGTTTAACGAACGTGAAAACAGCCGGCGCGTCTTTCGTTAGGCGCGGAAGCAAAATTAGGAATCAGTGTCACAGTTGGGTACTCTGAAGCGATGGATACAAATTAAACATAATAAAAAATAATTGTGGTCTGCTCCACGTTGCCACACAAATGGAGATGCGGCAGATGTCGGGCCGCAAGTGCGGAGCATCACTGCGAGTCTGGAGAGCCAACAAATACCGTAATGATTGCATTATTAAGTAGAGTGTGGTGTGATCCTTGGAGGAATCTGTCTTTCATGGGCGTCCAAAATTAAAATACACCAAAGGGAAGTATCTTACTAATCACCTAAAATTTAATACCCGGTATTTGGAAAAGAGACAGCTTTATTTAAATGTAAATGTTTTTTGGTGCAAAAAACCACAACCATGTGATGCAACTTTTGTCAAGTGATGTCATATCTTTGAGAAGAATGTCACCTTGGATTGGGTTTTTTCTTGTCCGCCAGCCTCTTTGTTCAATGATAGGGTGTGCTGTGCATCACGTGACTAATTCAGATGTTTCCTCTTCATCAGACATGGATGAGTGTATAGTGGCCGAGATAAATTGTACTATTGGACAGATGGGATATATGTGGTACAGAACTCTGTGTCACCAACATAGCCCTTTTGTTTGTGGGTCTGGTCTCTATGCCCAGCCAGAGGTGTCTGTTTACTCAATGAACAAGCGTGGGGATGAGGAATATTGCAAACTCTTGCAGCCTGTACTGTAGTCCCTTGAAACACCTCCAGCAGTGACACTGTGGAGGTACAATTTTTTTTGTTGTTTCCCATGGTCTTCAAAGCAAAGAAGTCAACAGAAATTTTTAAAGAAGTTAGAAAACTGATCAAATATTTCTATACAGGTTACAGGGTGGCAGCCAAAGCTTTTCTGATGGAGGTTCGAATCCAGATCGGTCTATGTGGAGTTTGCATGTTCTCCTCATGTCTGAGTGTTTCTCTTTCCACAGTCCGAAGACTTGACACTCGGCTGGGTTGGTGACGCTAAATTGCCCATAACATGTGAATGGGTGTGAGTGTGGCTGTGCGATGTGGCGAGCAATGTCCTGGTATCCTGTTCAGGGTGTTACCGTACCTCAGCCTCACCTTCTCCATTCCTGAAACCCTTTTGTAAGTGCATTTTTTTTGAAGTTGGAAATACTCTCACCCCCCCACAGGCAATGTACATGTCTACAGTACAGTGCACTGCAGTGCATCAGTGTGTCAGTAACTTGTTATTTCTGTCAATTTCTTTAACATGAAACATACATAGAATTATTACTGCAAAGCATAAGTGAAAAAAGTAACAAAATGATTTAAAACAGTTTTTCACTGATCCACATACAGATACAAATGCTCTGTAATTAATAATATAATGCAATTTTAAGCATTAACAAATCCAGAGAAATACATTTTTCCAGTGGTATTTACATAATTCCTTAAATAACCAAAGGGACACGACTTTGAACTCGATCTTCAGCCCACATGGTTAACAACATCTCCATGTCTTAAGCAACACCACAGCACTCCTTTTTCATGGCTTTGGATGTTAAAGGCACACATACTTTCACATTTTCAGCTGCAATTGTGTTTCAGTGTCGACTGAGAGGCTCAGTTCACAGAGTTGCGGTCTTACCTAACTTCAGCAATACTACTTAACCCTAATCCTAACCTTAACCCTAACCATAATCCTAACCCTAAGGTCTCATAATACTAATCAGACTTTATTGATCTCTTTATGTTAATTCTCTCAGGCCTTGGCCTTTGGGCTGAGGAGGGGAACCCTTGCAAACACAAGGAAAGCCTCGCAAACCCCATGCATATGGAGCAGCCATCGAGCTCATGTTCCCTCACACCATCAAGGCACCGTGAGCCATAAGCTTGCTCCGCTGTACCTTGGGTTGCACTCTTCTGGCGTCTGATGGTCTTTTTCCAATCACTATCGCTCACAAACACAGTAAGTATTTTAGAATATAAGGAAACGGCTGTAGCAACCATCCAGTAGGCAGAGCAAACAAGGACCGAAGCCACCGTGTGAGCGAGCGGGTGGGACCGTGTGCTTGCACATGAGTGCAAGTTCGTGCCGAAGTGGGTGCATAATGCAAAATTTATTTTCAATCATAATTTTTAAGAATAATTTCTGTAATTATGAATATGCGTAATTTGCACATTATGTAACCCTGGGAGTGTGTGTAAAGGCATTCAAGATTTCCTAGATATTGACACACTGAACAAATGCATATTTATACTGTATAATATGTGAATAAAAACTGAAAAGGTGAACACAGCAACCATTTAGCCAGGATGTCAGAACTGATGCTTGTGTTGGGTAAAGCTTGGCCCCCTGAGGTAAGTGTGGTCGGACTGAAGCTGACCGATGGTGACCGCTTGTGTGGTTTCCATGGTAAGAAAGGACACTAAGTGGTCCACCACTGCATTGCTTCTGCATCGCAAGTCTTCGGACCGTGGGAAGAAACCCGTTTGAACATGTGCAAAATATGCACACTCTGCAGAGACCGAGTCAGATTCAAACCACATCGACGAAGGCAGATTTGACCACAATGTGTGCAGTCTCCCTGCATATGACTGTGGTGCAGACGTGCAGTGCATTGTGGGTACTATGCTTTGTTATGGGAAGTGTCCTGGAGCAAGATATTTGTCCTCAAGATAAAAGCTTCAGAAGACAGAATCCCAGCACTCCATTCTGCAAAATGACTTGCCCCAGATACGCTCCATTAGTCCTGAGCCTATGTGCCTATTTGTGTAACAGAGAGAGAGAAAGAGAGAGAGAAAGAGAGGGGGGTGGGGGGGAGAGAGATATTCTGGATTATTTATTTCTATAAACAATGAAATAAGTTCTTCAGAACAGGGTTTATTACTTGACCCGCCGTTGACCTCGGTGCCTACGGTACACGACCGTACAGGAAGCGGCTACACAAGTTATTAGCTGTACTTAATATTGATGCAAAATATGCTAATTAGGCCTCTTTGTCATAAGCATATTGGTTTCATTATGACTATATCTGGGCGACGCTTTAGTGTCGGCCTTTTTGGTCACTCATTTGCATGAGCTGAAGAGCATCACAGAGTATTTATTTTCTTATTAAGTCTTAAAAAGATGGGCCTGTTTTAATGAAATAATCAGTTCTTATGTGACATGTTGTACACCTGTTCATGTTGTTTCCCTTTGCTTAATGGTTTCTTCCATGGCACAGGGAAGTTTGTTTTCATGACAACACACCTATTGCTTCTTCACTTCTCAATAATTAAAATTAATTTCAATATTTTCATCGTTAACATTAGCAGTATTTAGCTGGTGTTACAATAAGCAAGAAGCCTTGAGTGTTCTTCCATCGAACAAATGTCTAATTGCCAGAGTGATCTCCGATCTTATCTCACCGGTGTTGTGAAGCTGCTGCTGGGTGAATGTGGGTCTGACATGTGCAGATTGACACCCTTCTGGCTCACAGCAGCCTTGGGTGAGGTCCAGGTCAAGGTGGAGTCACAATGGAGGTGGGGATGGAGGTAAAAATAGAGGTACAAATGAAAGTGAACACAGGTAGACAGAATGGAGATACAGTTGGCATTGTGTGTGGAATGTGGTGCAGAAGCCATGGTAGACATGGAGATGGCTATGGGAGTGAAGCGGGTGGAGAAAAACGTGAAAGCTGGAGATTAAAATGCAGAGGAGGAAGTGGATGTGGAGGCACTGTAGTCAGAGATGGAATGGGAGTGGAAATGGACGTAGACCTGGAGGTGGCCATGAAGGTGGTGGAAGCACAGCAGAAGGTAGAATCTGAGATGGAGATGGAAGTGAAGACGTACAGACAGCTACGTTAACCCACGGACATGCGCCTGGCTAGTTGACACCCTGTTCTAATGTGTTGAAATGGCTTTGAGTTCAGACCCCTCTATGGGACCTGGAGGTGGAGACTCAGAGGGAACCTTCCAGCCAACACTCACCTTCTAATGTGCTTTTAGCAGACGGCTGCCAATTTGAGACAGAGAAGGAAAAAAAAAAACAATTCTTTTCACCGCATGCCAGAACTTTTGGTACTGAAATTCAGTTTACAATAGTTGTCAGCATGTTGTTCCTTCAAATCATCCCCTCAATTATCATCCAGTTTTTATAGTTTTAAACTGCTTTGCATTTGAATGTTCACATCGCAGAAGACTTAAAGGCACTGTGTGAATTTCTGTATAGCATTCCTTCATTGCGTTTTGTATTTATTATGGTCATTGAAGTGCTTTTGCTTGTCCTACATTTTTATAGAAAACAACCTGGAGTTTTTTTTAAACCTTTGTAAATAACAGGACATACCTCCAGAACAATTAAGGACACTAACCAGCACACCTGAATTGCAATGGCAGGTCAATAGGAGGCGCTCATGGAGTAGCAGGCATGTTTACTCCAGGCAACTCGAGGCCCCTGCTCTCCCTCGTCCCTGGTACAGGATCCAGTCCGTCCGAAAGTTGTGTTCCGTTCATTATATGGCTGCAAGCTGGAGCAGATTTGGTTGACATCCACATCAGGAACTTGGCAGCAACTGGCAGATGAGTTACCGAGACCACGATTGTAGTGGAAACATGTCCAATGGCACCGGGCACTGCAGCTATTCAACACCATTTTAATTAGCTTAAACCCCCACACATGGCATCGCTGCATGTGTGTTTTGATTTTCTGCCACAGTCCGAAATGATAAACGAATAAATAAATAACTTTTTTTTTTTTTTTTTTTTAAAGTGACTGACATCAAATTATTTCGAAGTTGACAGG
Organism: Scleropages formosus; assembly: GCF_900964775.1. Lineage (NCBI taxonomy): Eukaryota > Metazoa > Chordata > Actinopteri > Osteoglossiformes > Osteoglossidae > Scleropages > Scleropages formosus. The sequence continues at coordinate 28,852,996 of NC_041816.1, forward strand.
CACACAGCAGCAGCTTTGTCAGTTTCCTCTGGCCCTTCGGAGACGTCTCTGTTGTTTGAAATAATTGAAAGAGTAAGTGGGTATTCGGCAGTGTAAGAACCGCCTGGAACATAGATCACACTTGGCACCGGTGCTTTCGCTAGTCTGCTGAAGATATCGATACAGCTGCGTGGTGAGGGGCAATCAGCATCACGCAAATGGAACAGGACAAGAGAATGTGAAGCTGAAAACAGACCGACAAAAAGAGCAGACGTGCCATTCTCCTTGAGCAACGGCTCCGCCACCGAGGTGCACGCTGTTAAACGATGGCTGGTGGAGGAACATTTTGCAGAGTGACCACATTGTGGATGGAACCAACATCTCTTATCTCTGCACTTAGTCAGGAAACAGTGCGGGCAGCATTAAGACTAACTGTCCATTATGCTTGCCCTCCATGTCTCGCCATGCTTCCTCAAGCACTAGCGGGTGGGAAGTAGGGTTGCAAAGAAGTCCTGACATAAAGGCATGGCCTTCTTGGGACTTTGGTGACTGGATCTTGTTCAAAATGAGATCAACAGGAGCTTCTACCCATATAAATGGCAGGCAAATGATCTCAACCTTGAACTTTGTATTTTCTGCAATGTTATTTCATTCTCTTGGACTGTTCACTGTATTTATATGTAGCTGTGTTTTCCGTCATTCCCTATGCTTTCCCTGGGATTTTTTTGTCACCCCAAAATCCAAGTCAAAATCACCTGGAAAGAAATATTTGAATCTGTTCTTCAGAAAGAGTTATGAATCTCTAGTTATGGATCAAAATTTTTCTTTTAGGCAAGCAGGATGAGTTTCATGGAGAAATTAATGGCTTAAAATAGCCTAATCAGAGTTCCCGGGGTAAAAATGATGGGGATGAAATTGGGTTGCAGTGAAACGTGGTCTGGAAACATTTGCAGCTTCATATAGACCCTCCCTGACTGTCCATACGTGACGAGACCTCAAACTCCTTCGGGAACCAGTAACACCAAGCAACTGGATTCACGACAGCATGGCTAAATTGTTAAGTCTTCACCAACGTACCCTCAACTGAACGAATGACACATTACCATCGCAAGTGCTTGTTTTAATATGTAGCTTAATGGATCCTAAGTAATCTTGAAATCAGAAAAACGAGTCGTTACGGATAAAAGGAGCCCATAGCAGTAGTAACAACAGTAAGAATGCAGAGGATACTGCCAAATTTGCTGGTGTCTGGAGAGGAGCCACTGTATGGACAGGTGTGCGGATCAGGTGTGAAGCAAACCAACGGAGGGAATAGTCAGAAATAACGTTGCTCTCGGCGACAAGGCGCGATTGCGGTCGGACAAATCTCTGCCATGATCGTGTCACTTCCAGGGCTTGAAGGCTTTTTGTTCGATGTCTTTACTCAGGACAGATGACTCCTTGAGTGTGGAGGAACAAGAAGAAAGGACATGTTTGGCAAAACAGACAGCTCTTCTTCCCTGCCCCTGGGTTAGACACCGGTGGCCAAAATACTCCCTTTCTGATGGAGGACGGATATGTATGGATGTGGCTGGTATTGTCTCCAGTGATTTAACACATTCTGGAACTGGCGGTGCAGTGTTCTACTACAGTACAAATGTTAATAATTTTCTTGCCTTCAATTTCTACAGACCACATACATTTATTCATATAGCTGACACTTTTCTCCAAAGCAACTGAAAATGTTTAGGTTACAGCTGCATAATTTTCCTAGAACAATTCAGGGTAAGTACCTTGTTCAAGGGTACTACAGCCAAAGGTGGGGATCAGACTTGCAACTTTTGGATCCAAAGGCAATAACTCTACCCACTATGCTGCCAACTATCCACCGATCATGTGGACTGTCCACCTAGAGTATGAAGCAAGGAAGTGTCCTTCAAAATGAAATTCTTAGATTGAAAAATATAATGTAATTAGTGTTTAATATGACTAACAAGTAAAAAATCCATACTGATTTAACAATAAATATTCTATACAAAAAAATGCATACGATTCAAATTCGACTTGTGTGTATGTGAATGCGAATGCAGACGAGTAAAAGTGCAACAATAAACGCTCAGCCGCTCTATTGTCCAGCCTGGTGGTGATCATGCCGTATTATGAAAGGGAACCGTTTCCTCGGCAAGTTTTGAAGATGTTACCAGGTTCGACAGACAACAATGGAAAACTATCAGTCTTCTTGTTCGCAGGCTTTTTGTTCAGATGATTGCGGAACGAACCGAAAACCAGGACGAGGTCAATAATTTACGAAATGGAGGCTAATTTTAATCTGTCATCCTGAAACATTCACACACAGTGTCAAAAGGTAGAGTAAGGAATGAAGATCCTCTGTGTGATTCATATTCCTGGAGGAGAATTAGTTTCATGACACATCATAATTTAATAGACTTTAAAGAAGATGGCAGGAGAGGAAGGAGTCGGAAGGAGTCGGATGGGAAATTGTTGCACGTCTCAGCAGAGAGGTGCACCTCCTGGCTTTCTGACGGCTCCATCATCTGCCTGTTGGGCGCCGCGATAGCGTCACCTGCACACACAGTAATGTATCTACTTCCACGGGTTTGTTACATGCTGTCCAGGTCCTGAATGAGCTGTCTGGCTGGGATATCAGACAGTCAGCTGATTCCAGGTCTATAAATAACTCTCAGTGACAAAAAAAAAAAAAAAAAAGAATATGCAAGATATGGAAGATCTTTTGTAAACGTCAGACCCCAAGTTAGTTATGTGGGTTTCTGAATTGCCAGGAATACTTTGATGACGTAAAGAATATGGATGGAGGCTTTTGAAGGCCAAGTTCAAAAGAATCATTCTGTGTGTCTGTGCTGCTCTGCTGTGGTGCGATATCCCTTGTGCTCCCCAGGCCCATTCCGAATTACCGAACAAGATATTCTAAAGATACCGTCCTATCAGTACACTAAAGATAATTTGCATATCGCCAACACTAGAACACAATAAAGAAAACTGCAGTTTAGAAATTAGAGCAAAAAAACCACACTTAAAATATCAACAACTTCACCATGGAGGTTTGGACTCTGAGGGCTATTGAACGTTGGCTATGGAGGTCAAAGTCCTGCAGGCTTTCCAACTACTAAGAACTTACTAATTGAAATAAATAGTGACTCTAAGTTGAATGAAGGGGGTTTATTGTCTGGCAGGAACAACAACCTCTTAGATTTGGCCCTAAAGGAGCAGAGTTGAGCATCCCTGCCATGCGTTGCTGATAGTCTACACTAAAAACCCTCATGAAAGCAATGAGGATCTTCATCAACTTCTCCACAGATGATGACTCACCAAGAAGCCTGTCCTGCCTTTTGGTTCTTGCACTTCTCAGCCACTACCTGCCAGGGTGTGTGGTTTGGAGGTGCTGAGTCCAATGCCGACACTCTGCACATGCTGCTGAGTCCCATTCAGAGGTCTCTGGTGAGTGACTCAACTGGTTATGAGAAGAAGCTGATCCGAAGGGTGGTGGGCTAAAGGCTTACCTCAGACTAAGGGAGGTCTTGGTGGGGTTTCATGACAGGATTTTTAAAAGGTCCCTGCCATTACTGGGCCAGCCACAAATCTCCATCATCTCAGCTGTTCAGGTATTCGCCAAGCTTGGCATTCCATTTGAATGCCAAACTGCGTGAACAACCGAACATCTGAATCAACAACCTGAGGCACAAACACCATCAATCTTCACTACCATTTATAATTCCATCATCTATACTGGGAAAGTTTATCTCCTCTGCTGATGGCCATAGTTCACCTATGCATGTAGATGCTGGAATCGTTCTGCTTCCTTCATGTCCAGCTTTGGACAAATACGTAGATACTGAATGCGAATGGATGGAAGCTCTCTTCACCTCTTGGGTGAATCAGAGGATTATTGTTACAACCGTATATGTTAAGCAGGTGACCTTTTTTAAGTGACTTGCAAGAGATCTTACATTGTTTGAAAAATGAATACATGTCACTTTTCTCCCAAGCGATGTACATCTCATAGAAAATACAGTGTACATTACATTAGAAGATAGATTCAGACGCATGATTCTAAAGTACAGTTAATTTCTTTCCACCATATGAACCAATGTTTGTCACAAGTAGCTGCATTAAACTTTATCCAAACATCGACGATTCCTGATCAGATTCCCAGTATTCTTTTCTTTTTTTTTTGAGACATATGGAAAGGTTTACGTTACGTCTCCAAGTAAGATCCCAGATCGTTCTTGGACCTTACGGTACAGTGTCGAAGCAGTTTACAAAACTGCATATAGAGGCCATCAAAAAGAAATTTCTGGCGTAACAGACAATCCCCCATCTTGGAACATGGACCCAAAATCCATTTCCTAATCTGTTGCTGCCAACATTTTTACCACATTACATTTCTTTTTTTCCCTGTGTTTATTTTATGTTGGTGACCTTTGCTTTGTTTTCCAGACTAATGGATTTTAGCAAAGAAAAAAAGAAAACTGAAAATGAATTAAATGAGTTTTAATAGAATCAAAAATTGACAGTGAAGTCATTTCTAACTGGTACATTCTAAAAGTGTCCATTTTTCGTGCAACATTTTCAGTTGCTAAAAGGCTTTTAGCAACTTGCACTCATTTGGGGAGTCAAATGTTAAGTATTTAGTTTACTACCTACTGTTCTTGCAAATTGAACAGGTTCACACTATAGCTGATTTGCCAAATTAGCGTATAGATGAATTATCACATTTCAACTAATACCACATTTACTGAAAACAAACAAAGAACATCGTTAATCTGTAAACATCATGGGAAATAATAAATGAATATTTTCCAGACGGTTGTCCCTATGAAGTCCATGCAGCTTTTATATCACTTTCTTCCCTGCATATAATACTGGTATTAGTGTTTCTGTTAATTTACATTTACAGACATGTTTAGAGTACATTTATGATTCATTTTCAATTTTAAGGGTTCAGATTCAATTTCTGAGACTTAATGACACAGCGAGTAGCGCTGCTGTCTCACAGCGTCCGGGTGGCGCGAGAGGACGTGGGTTCGGTCCCCGTTCAGTCTGTGTGGAGTTTGCATGTTCTCCCTGTGTCTGTTTGGGTTTCCTCCAGGTGCTCTGGTTTCCTCCCACAGTCTAAAAACATGCTGTTCAGGTTCACCCACAGTGTGTGTGTGTTCCACTGTTGTATGTATGTATGTATGTATGTATGTATAACTTACAAAGTTGTAAGTAGTGTAACTAGCAGTGTAAGTCACCGTGGTGAATTAGGTGTGTAGGCTGATAACACTACATAGAGTTCATTGGAAGTCACTTTGGACAAAAGTGTCTGCTAAAAAAATATAACTGCATGTCTATGTCATACCTACAGTGGCCATTCAAAAATGTCACCTAGACAGAAATGGGCAACACTTGTATGAGAAACTGTACACAAGAGTGAAAGCAAAGTGTCGCACAAGTGTGCTTAAATGTCTGCATAAAATCTGGGAAGACATGTGGACAGGGGTCTTGATTAATGCCTTTCCACACCGAACAACACAGCCAGTGTCCACACCATGTGTTGCACTTACAGACTCCATGAAGGCCTTTCTTTGCAGGAATTTTAAATGGTTAAAAGTCAAAGGAGGATTTAAAACCTCATGTGGGGCCACTTCAGGTGATCAATGACCATACACTGGGAACAGAGGTGCCCTTTAAAAGCATCTATTAAATATCTTGGGGGGGGGGGGGGAATCCTTTCAAGTGCAAACACAAATGCTTTTCTTTTTGCAACAGCTGAAAATTTTCAGCTTTCTGGGAGGGGGAAAACTAATATACCATCTTTTTCTTTTCCGTTTTGTCTTTTCCTCGAAATAATAAGCATTATAGTCATTCATTTCCACATTGTATTATATAATCAATACACTGACAATTTTTCTGAGTGCTAACATGGGTAGAACACATGGGTGCATGCACGCACACACACAGACTGAAGTTTAAGAGGCTGCCACTTCTTTTAGAAATCAGAGTATTTCCAACCAGCAAAACATATGTTCATTCATAGAAAAGCATCTGATAAATGAATAAATGCAAATATACAATGTGCACAAAACAAAATAAATGGTTGAGTTCTTCACTTAAACAAAGCAAATGTAAGACAGTGAACAACTTGGGAGCCAAAGCTGGACTGTAGGACCACCACAGTCCCACCTCACACAAGTAAGTGACATTTAAGGGCTGAACCACTTCGCTAAATCAGATCACATGTTCAGAGTGACGATGTGATAACGGTGGCAACCAACCTGATGGGAAAGGGGGGATATGGAAGCTCAACAATACATAAGCAAGCAGGAATGCACACTGTGTTATTGCTTATATTGTGTTAAGTTATGGCTGTGTATTTGGTTATAGTATTCAGAGCTTTAGTGATCATTTACCTTGGTGACTCTTTCAAAGTCTTGGTTGACTAATGTTTACCAGTTTTTTTTTTTTTTTTTTTTCCCAGTCATTGCAAATTGCTTCGAAAAGCCCCTGCAGTTAAACAAATTGTATGAACAGATCAAAGTTTTTCCACTTGAGCAAATAAAGCATGGAAGCAAAAAGCAATATTGTAACATATGTCCAACCATACCGCAGATGTGATGCAGTGAAATTTTTTCCAGGAAGGGAAAATTAAACTATGAATCAGGTGTTGCACACTAACTATGCTTAGGTCTCCTATTTCAGCTGCTCCACAAAATGATGTGGTGTTTATGTGCTTCTCAGCTCAGGAGAGGAAATGCAGAGTGAAAAACGCAGAGAGGAAACAGAAGATGTGGATTTCTCATTCAAACTAAATTTTGCACATCCCCCGGAACAGGATATCAAGAATTTTTCTTAATAAACAAAACAAGCGAGAGGAAAGGACATTTGAAGCAAGGCAGTCAGTCCCCTGCCACGTGGTGTTTAATTACTTTACCGAGTCCTTTACAAGAACCTGAACAGCTGAAGGTCTCAGCCTTGTGGTGCAGAGCATCACTCACGAGGGAAGCCCCAGGCCACGTGCCTCCTGGAAGTCCCTTGGAGGACATGATTGATACGAGGACCTACATGAGGTGGAGCTGAAGGAGCTCTCTTCCATTACCTACGCTGTGCTACACTAATGCACACACACACGAATACAAACACATGTGGGCACACACAGACCAATTACCTGTCACACACACCTGCATACTTCCCCTCGAGGCACCCAGACTTTCTCTAGAACACAAGGTCCATCCTTCAGCCCACCAGAAGTTAAAGATCCTATGACAGGGCCATCGAATCCCATTACGGAGGATCCATATGTCATGGCAGCTGGCCTGTTTTACCGAGGTTCATACTGATGGCCTGAGCCCAATGGCATACTAATATATACAGGCAGTCCTCGGATTACAAACAAGTTCCATTCCTAAGTCTGTCTTTAAGTGAAATTTGTACACAAGTTGGAACAGTTAGGTACGGTTCGCGTGTGACGTCAGTCGAATGTTTGTCTTAGTATACAGTACAGTATATTGCGTACCTTTCTAAGCATAAAAACACTTCTGGATACACTAAAACATCTTTAATAACAATACAGTAATAATAATTATAATAAAAATAAATGTAACACTATTTATAATACAGAGAGACAAAGAGATAAATGTTACTACAGTATTAAATGAAAAGAGCAAGACATTGGGACAGAGCCTTTTACTTGCTCCATTATTTTTGCTTTGTCCTTTAAAATTGTTCCGACTGTAGCCTAACGCTTTTCCAATTTTGTTCGTTGGCCTTTCACCTTTTACCGATCCCTTTATTATTTCCACTTAGTTCCAGTCGTGATCGTTTTCCTTTTCTTTGATGCATCACTATCACTTGCATCACATTTACATTTTGGTGCCATGGTTAGGAGGGTAAAAAACAAGAAAAAATTTAAGCCAAATACAGTAACACACAGGGCACTTAACAGCAACATGGTCCGATTGAAAAGGAGGAAGTGCTTGTTCTACCTCGGGTGCATGAGCTGATGAACCGCTCGAGACACGCAATGATTTGGGGTGCGGCACAAAGTAGTGCACATTTGCAAGACAACATAATAAATGAGACAAGTGACACGTGAAGCTTTGAGGAAGAGCACATCATGCCCAGACCCCTGTCAAACACAGTCTACTGCAGCTGACACTGGGATGTACGCAATAGGACACTATGTTAGCACACATTTAAAAACATACCCATATTTCAATTTGCAAATTGTTGATAATGATGATGCGAAGGATAACGCTGACAATCTTGGACTTACGCATCCAGGACCCAAATGGTCTCGGCTGCATACAATCCAGCATCGTTCGGTTGTCAGTAAAATGAATTTCCAAGAACAGCTGCTCGTTCTGCATACAAAGCTGACTGTTACCAAGAGAAAGACAGGCTTATTGGGTATCCTGTGGTGTTCATTAACAGCGGCACAAAACAAGTTATTATTACCCTGTGTGAGCCTTGCACCACCTGTGATTCATACTTCCTTCAGCCGATGAGTACATCGGCGCTGTTTTTCTCAAGTGACGTCCAAGGCTGGCTTTGCGGCAGCTTGTGCGGGTGAAAGGTCACTGTGACTCAACACATTTCGCCGAGAGGTAATTACTGTGCATCACAAAGTCCCGGAATGAGGTAGCAGAGCTTCCGAGGCACAGGGCCTCTTACGGGAGGTTGTGTAAATGAGAAGAGACTTTTTCAAGTGGGGTAGCTTTAGAGCAGCTGTGGTGCTTCACATCATGGGTTCAGCATCACTCCAAAAATCACTGTGCAGCTCTCAAATGTTCATATGTTCACCAAACTTGGCATCAGACTACAACCATTTCATCACCAGTCAAGATGACATCACCAGTGCGTTATGCATGTAATGCTGGTTTGAATGTCAGTCTCTATATCGTATTTGGAAGCTGGAAACTTTCGTGGCTTCGATTTCATTGGCTGATTGAGGTGACCTTGGGCGTGGATTCCATTCTATTTTCTTATTGGTTGATCATTGCAACTGTAACCAGTTCTAAGCCTAATTCAATCTAAATAACCTGATTAAACCCTACCAGTTTAGTTTTTGGTTCATGTTGGGTGGTCCTTGCGTTGTATGGGCTCATAGATGAGGTCCAGATCGACTTGCTTACTTCTTCACTTTGTTGAAAAGTACCAGGCCTTGAGGAACTCTCTCGATTGCTCTGTACCTGGTTGAGACAGGATTACTGTGTACCTTTGTAATGACATTTGGGAATGTGTCGGATCTTTGAGCGTCTTGGTGGACCCGTCTAAATGGGGACGAATACAAAAAAAATGTAGAGGTGTAACACTAACAATACATTGCTGTTTGTGCCAGTTACTGTATCTAGATTTAAATAAGATGTAATCTGACTGATTACCATTATGTTAACATACAGCGGAGCATAATTAAACTGTAATTATGAGGTTTTTTTGCCACTTTTCATAAGTAAAACAAAACGAAATAAATGGTTGAGTTGTACGCTTAAACAATGCACTATATCGCTGTGCTGTCATGTTAAAATATTGCATGATTAATCATGCCATTGTTATAACTAAATACATGTGTAGTCATTAAAAAAGCGAGTGATTTCCATATTCAACAAGGTTCACTACTTTTAATATGTGATTTATTATAATTCTGTCAACACAGAGCTACTTTTGTGAGCACTGTGCGAGTGCGCACCCTTGGCATTCTAATCGGGGGAATCATATGTCAGGATTTCCAGAAGTCGTTCCTGCCTTGATCTGGCGAGGAAATTCAGACATACGGAATGTGAGATGCGAAGAACTCGAAACTGCTACCATGTGGCCCAAAAGAAAAAGAGAGAATACGAACACCGAGGAGGAGAAAAAGTATCATTGACGCGGTTCCTTACTCAAGCTAACAAGCACGTTATTTTCAAGTGCACAATAGTGTCAAGTCGCCAGGGATGATCCTACACAACAAGCTGGGATTACTCTAAGCTGATTTTCCATAATTTACACTTGCCAACTGGAAAAGCACAATCCGGATTCACATTTATAACCCCTCTGCTTATCTTGTTCCCGCATGTCGTTGTCGCCTTGGTAATACTGATTGGAGGTGTGCGCTGAAGCCGAAGTTGTAAACGAGGCAATTTAGGCGAGGGCAATCCCACGCGGGCAGCCACAGTACATGGAAGAGGGCGGACGCTGCGGACACCTCGTTTGTACCCTTTTTCATTGAACACACATTGTGTCATGTGATCAGTGTTTTGTTTCCCTTTGAATGAACATTTGTGCAAGATTCATTTTCTTTCCCACACCTGCCATTAGCCGTACATCCACTATCGACAGTTTTACTTTGCTGTGTAACCTTAATGCTGTACTGCCCTTATGTAGCAAAAAACAAGAGGACAACACTCACCTCATTGTGATCTGAAGTCTGATAATGCCTCCTTATTTAATTTTTTTTTTTTAAAAAAGGAAAATGATATTAACATGAAAAAGGATGGCTTGTAGCATAGTGGTTAGAGTTCCTGTCTTTGGCTTGGAAGGTTGCAGGTTTGATCTCTGCCTGTAGTATCCCTGAGCAAGGTACTTACCCTCAGTTGTGCTAGTAAAATTACCCAGCTGTATAAGTGGGTAATAATTGTAACCTTAACACTGTAAGTCACATTGGAGAAAAGGATAGGCTACATGAATAAATGTAAATGACTTGTTGTTCATACGGACTGTGCCTGAAGAAGGGCACACTTCAAATAAAAATGAATAATTGGAATTGCTGAGTGGAAGTATACATGTTGGTCAGTGATGGGTAGGATCTTGCTTTTCTGACTTAAGGTACAACTATCGTAATGTCACCACAAGTGAGTAAACCTGAGGTCTCACAGGTACGATAGAGTCTGGCCGGGTCTGTATCCTTGGATCTGATAAAGAACGACGAGCAGATACAGCGCGGCAGATACCTAGATTCCACCCTGGGGTTATATAAAGGTCCAGCCCATCTCTTCATTGCTCCTGATGGAGCAACAGAAAGAAACGACAATCGATTTTTAATGGTCCTTCAAGAGCTGTAAAAGTGGCATTCCTTCCAGGGCAGCACCTACTGAGGGGGTTGTCTTGAAACGTCCAAGTCTTTGGCCTCCGCTGGATCCCCGAACACAGTTGCCTAGTCCAGCGTGTCATACTGGTCTCGATTATACAGGGACGGCAGTGTGGACTACATGTGCTGACACAGCATTTCTGAAAATGACCACCTTGTCAGCTTGGTTCACGGTGGGATCGGTCCAATTTAAAGTATGGCCATTTGGGTTTGTCAGCGGGCCTCAAGGCTGCAGGGAGATCTCGGGGAGTGGGTGTCTTGTTATTCGCTGCAGAGACCCGAGGAGCCTTTGGGCTAGGTACTTGTCTTGCAGTCTTCCTCTTTCTTTTTGCAGCTGATCCCTGTGGGAAGTGTACGGGCCAACTCAGCTTCCCTATGCAGATGGCTCCACAGAAAAGCCTGCCATGTCAAGGCCATTCTGAAGCTTTCAGGTAATGTCCCTAAATGTCCTCATTGCCATAGTGTGGAGATCAGAAGTGTGGTCCTTGGGAAGACAGACACACGTATGCAGAGGGACAGAGGGATGCCAACCATTGTTTTCTCCTGATCCTGTTTAAAGGTTTTAAACGTCGTAGAGGGGCCGTCTTCACGACACCTTCCCTCCTCCTTTCTCGAGTTAAGCTCCATCTTTTAATAAAAGAAGAAAATCAGGCATTTTTTATTTATTCGGATCTGTTTAACTTCCCCTAAGTGTGTTTTATATAATCCTGAGTGTGCTTTGTAATGCTTTATCTGGAATATAATTTCTCCTTTGAATCTTGACACAAATCCCCAGCTCCCCCTACAACACTGACTTTAACAGACAATGTGTAATAAATGCTTAATAAATAAAGACAGCATTTAAGTCTGTGAAGCAGTTCTAATTTTTTTTTTTTTTAATGCCATAATAAAAACCCTGCCAATGGAAAAGAGAAACTATGGCTTGAAAATGGAAAGTTTAGACATTTCCTTCATGCTCGTGAGTCAGGATGATGTCACTAGCTTCCCATGCCAAGCCAACGGCTTTCCCCATGCTTCAGTCTGTTTGGAACTCATCATTAAATGTCTGTACCCAGAAGGCTGTGCTTTTCAGACCTTGACTGACGAGTGAAAAGCACGACGTCTCTCATGCCCACACAAGCTGATAGTATGAATGGGTGTGTACAACACGGATGCTCTGGCTGCAAAGAAATCTCACTGTGGATAATTCATTTAACAAGCCAGTTCCATTCCGGTCCCAATAAGATTATATAACAGAACTCCTGGTTTTCTTTCACACTTTTTAACTCTCTCCACCATCGCCGGAGTTATTGTCCGATAAAAATACCTGCCACTCACATCTATCGTGTCAGCCAATCAGTCAATTAGGATGTGCACCCGTGGAGAGTGCCTATTGGCTGGCTTCGATCTCGGGTCCCCGCTGTGGAGGCTGCCGTAGCCCCCTGTGGGGCGGGCGAGCATCCCTGGATCAGATCAATCGCTCTATGGCTGCTCTGTTCAGAAGAAAACCAAGGCCCTGGGCCTTATCTGTTCGGTTCTGAGACAGAGAAGTTCCTGCCAGCAGCCAGAGAGGATGAAGAGGAACAGGAGGAGGAGGAAGAGGAAGAGGACTTCTCTCTCCTGTAGTGGGAATGCATCTTCTTGGTGGGCAAAACAGCAGACAAGACCTCTCTTTTAATATGAGGTGGGCAAACTTTAATTATTACTGCAACAAATAAACTTTATTTATTTCTTAGACTTGCTCCTTGTATAGCCATATCTACTTAAATTCTCCTTCTTCTTACAATTATTCATTTAACTGACACTTTCCTCCAAAGTATCTTACAATGATTTACCCATTTGTACAGCTCAGCAATCATAGTTGAACAGTTTAAGGCAAGTACTTCTCTCAAGGGGACTACAGCTGGTGGTGGCATTCAAACCCACAACCTTTGGGTCCAAAGGCAACAGTTGTAACTACTACGCCACCAATGGTTCTTCTTTCAGAGTATTTTAGTATCTATTTAATTTGTCATTCCTTTTTTTTAACATGCTTTGACCTGCTCTTTGGTATTATTTTTATTATTATTATTATTATTATTGTAGCAACTGTTGTCACAGAGACAGAGAGACGTGGAACTTTGTCTCCATAAAGTGATGACAACACCTCAGGCTGTGTGAATACTAGAGAACCTCTGGGACGACGGATGAGGTGTTATAGTTTGCAGCCTGTTGGCGTCAGGACTTATCACCCCCCCTCCCTTCTCCTTCACTCCCCCTCAAGGAGGGATCACACTTATTTAAAAAATGTTTGTGTGTTTCCCATTGTTCCTCTTAAAGCAGTTGTCTTAGAGGTTTCTGCCACTAATCCGTGTAAATTTCCACATCTTCAAACACGCCGTACATCTGAGGTCGCATTTTTTCAGTAAATATTTGGGAAGCTTTGTTAACATATTATGAAAGAATATCTCATGAATATGGAGGAATATATTATGAAGTGGGAGGAGGGAGTAATTCAACAGCTCTTCTCTGGAGTGCACTGCAAGCCTGTTCCACTTTGCTTTTACACTGTTTCTTCTAGGCGTACGGCAGCATGTCTCATGCGCAGTGTACCTATAGACTATTCCCAGAAGCCCAGGAGAGGTGGGTTAATTCAGTCTGACCTCAGAAGATTTTACAAGGTAAATTACTATCGGAGCGCAATAATGGCCTGCCAGGCCCACCTAGTGCTGCTATTCACTGAGGTCACTGCATCACTCATGGAAGAAAAGTGAGACAATGGAGGTGGAATCCAACACCAGGAATGTTGCTCCCTTGCGCTTCCCTGCTTCTCCGCCCCCATGAGGGTGAACGTGTCTCTTCGCCCCTGTCTCCATTCCTGGGGAATCACTGGCACTTGACAGATATGGAAACTTCTGTACTAAGGCTTTGCAGCTGGTGATAGAGATGTGAAGATTAGTCACTCCGGGGCAAACTCGTGAAACGGTGGACTTGACCTGCTCACATAGTGGTCAGAACTGCTGCCGTTGGTCTCGGAAGTTGCAGGTTTGAATACCGTGTGCTGCTGTAGTAGCCTTGAGCAAGGTAGATGACTGTAAGTTGCTCCTGTAAAAATGTACCCTCTATGAACGAGTAAATAACTGTAATTTGCGCTACGGTTGTTTTGGAGGGAAACATCAGCAAAATGAAAAACTAAAAGAAAGTTGAACGAAGACAACAAACGTTGCTCTTGTTCATGTGAGGAATCAGTCAACAGCTGAGGTTGCGCAGATGACCTGATTGTCCCGCCAGCCTAGAGGGCAATCTCTCGAACGTGATTGGACAAGAGAGTCACGGTGAAAGAGCCAAATCTTTCCATGTCTTACGAGTCGTCTCGTTTTTCGACAACGCCACAAAGCCTTCCCTTGCTGCTCTTGCAGCGGTCAAAGGTTCAAACACTTCTGCAGTTCTGACTTTTTATTATTGCTTTAGCTTGACAGTTACCATGAGTGCTCCCTGCGCCTCAACGCAGCCATCTGTTAGCGAGGAACGCACGCTAACGGGAGGCATATGCTTCAGTCAAAGGCAACGGGACTGCCGAAAACGTCAGGAAGCTGCATGAATTATGCAAAGACTTGCTAATCTAAGCACCCAATAGTTGCAAGGCAGTTACTAAGGGGTTGGGGGGAGTTGTGCTGCACGATCATAAAGAATGATTTTCGTAAAACTATTGAGTTTCACATAGCCGTTGGATTAAAAAGCACCTGATTTCGACGAAGGGAAGGGGGGTCCTCCCCCCGCGTCGGTGCACGCGGGACAGAGTCCGGGAAGTGGATACGCTGCTAGGATACCGCTCCGGAAAGAAATACAGCACATGTAAATTACCCATTTTTGCTCAGTGCTGATGCAAATGTATATTTATGTCGGGAGCATACATAATTTGATTTTCAAAGTCAAATATATTGTATTCTGGAGGTCACTTCAAAAAGGATCGAGGCATATTAGAACTGTGTGAATTTTTGATGTATGCCCCAGCGCGCTGCAAAAGTCCTCTGAGCCGCAGTGAAATCAAATCTGAGAACGGATGATCTGAAGTAGTGGAGGCGGTGGGATGGCATGGAAAATGAACAGAATTTGAATAGTATTGTTTTATTTTATATATTTATTTCTAATTTATTTTTTCTTTTGGCTTGCTGGGGAGGGCGGTGTCTCTTGGTGCTGCTAACGTCCTCGTGTTTGGTAATGTCAGCCTGGATCTGCTGATAGTATGAGAAAAACATTCAGGGATGTCGAAGAAAACTGTTCATAAAAAAAAAATAAAATAAAATAATAATCTTTTGGGATACCACTGAGCTAAGTACACGCAGGTAACACTATAATGCTCCGCAGCGCAATTTGCTCTGGATTAAATTCTGCTGAAGTAATGCAAATAAGGTTGATTACATTTTGGACTTAATCAGCGCGGAAATGTTTGGAGTTGGCGTACGTGTACCGTTTGCAGCGCCGTTACGGCCCCCTGAGAAGACCACTGAAACGGTTTTTTGGGTTCCAAATCCCAGATCAGGAACCCGCTATGACTGAATAAATAGGGACCCAATGATGTACAGAATTCATAGGACACTTTGCTAAGATGGGGTGGAGACAGGTTACACGGACGACGTGATTTTGGAGTCCTCGATAAACTGTTTATTCTATGCATCCAATCTACTTCCTGATTAAATACAGCAATCACCTCCCCGGTGTGAAGCAGGCACTTTTATAATGAATGCTGGGATATTTTTAAAGTTAAATCCCATCCGACAGCAGCATTCAAAGTCTTATCTGCCAACTCCTATCTGACTTTTCAAAGCTACAAAATAAGAAAAAGTAAAAGTGCCCTGCTGTGATTTTTCTGCCTATTACAGTATAAAGTGGAGCTTCGTTCCCCCCAGGCGGGCGAATAAGGTGAGAGAGGCAGAGGGCAAGACCAGGATGTCATCAATGGCCCTGAACCCCACAAGCCGGACATATGGACACCTTCATAGTGTGCCTCCGCACGGGGGGGTGTCGGCATCAGTGATCCAGACACCTTGTTCCAAAGGTGTCCTTGTCACCGATAGGGGACCCGCTTCCCTCCTCTCAGTCAACTGGTCACGTGATCAAGGATTCCTTGGGTCATGCGGTTGAAGGTTCGGGCAAGGGTGGTGACATCACTGTCTACACATAGGCGCTCAGTGATGCGTGTCCCTATCGGACGGTTCCGGACAGAAGCCCCGGACAGCTCGTGAATATGTAAGAGGAGCCATCCTGTCAAAATCTACAGCCCGATATGCTCTGCGGCATAAATCAAACGGCTCTGTCCTCAAACAAAAGCGGTTATGATGCACAGCAGAGGGCCCCGGATGCCTCGCGCTTCACGGGTGGATCCTCGCGTCCGCCTGGTCCGCATGCACTTTGTTAACATCACACTTCCTGCCAATAAGACTGGAGTTTCGTTCGGGCTTCTCCTGACAGAAGCGTGCGGTCCCACTGTGCGGGGACAGTTCGGAGCATCGCCGCTAGATGTCAAACACAAACTTTGCCCCGAGTGTTACAATCCCTGACACGCAGAGCCGTCCGCTGCTATGGAGGGAAGCGGCGCGGGCTGAGCAGATGGCCGATTCCAGCGGAACGAACCCGTCATTTGAACGCAGCGGTAACAATGAGCTGCTGCGACCGCACTGGGCAGGTGCACTGACCCGGATGGGTTTCCCGTTCCTCCCGCTGCTTCGCGTGACCACGTGCAAACAAACTATTCGAACTCGTTCCAACTCGTGGTTCAAACTTTCCCTTCGCGTCCTGTATCCACCGAATGCTTTTCCTTGTGTCTTTACAGGCATTTATTTGATTTCATTTCACTGAGGCCCAGGAATGGAAGCCTGACAGTTTGCAATTAGAAATAAAACAATTATAGGGAATTAAGCAAGTCTGACTGTCCACCTCTATTTTCGTTGTTAAGCCACAGCACACTTTCTTTTTTATGGTGAAGTTATGGAACGCAGGCTGATTATTCTTGCGTACTTGGAGAGGAAAGGTATTTTATTGTTATGGTCCAGTTCCTGCTGTAAATATGTGGGTCCTTTAATGTCAAACGTTTTTCTCATTCTAAGCATTAACATGTCATTTGCATGGCAGTTCAAATAAATTCTGGAATGCTAGGAATCCATTTATTGCGGTGTCCCTGGATCACACGTCTAAAAACATTGTAACCTTTTGCCATTGTTTTATGCATGGTGGTGCAGCGGGTAACGCTGGTGTCTCTGTGCAGTTTGCATGTTTTCCTTGTGTCTCTGTGGGTTTCCTCCTGGTGCTCTGGTTTCCTCCCTCAGTCCAAAGACTTGTGTCTCGAGTTAATTTGTGACCCCAAATTTGCCCATGATGCGCATGTATGTGCAATGCTGCTTGAAAGCATGTGGAGCCCTTGTGTCCCATATTTTTTACCATGAAACGGTCATTTAATGACAATCACTCTTCCTTGTGTGTCACAATAGGTGTGTAATGACAAATTCCAAATATTGCTTTAGAGGAAATCGTGTGCATAGTAGAAACATGCCAGTAGTGCGGGTGTAAAAATAAGCGAAGCCCAAGTTGCACTGTTCGTGCCACGAGTCTAGCGTGTAAACAATAGTCATTTATTTATTTTATACATTCATTTTGATATTTTACACAAGAACAATGGCGATCCCTTTGGGATTCACATACTTCCTCGCAGCACTCTATGTGTGTTGCACTGCCGTACACTACAAATTGTTGAAGGGAATTTACTGTAGTGTAACATTGTTAGTCATCTTGGACAAAGGAGTAAGCTAAGTACTACATAATAATCATTGTATGTTGGTTTGGAGAAAAATGTGTGCGAAATGAGTAAACGTAAATGTATATAGATGTCTTCTAAAGAGAAGTGGCAAAGTCTGTGTGCTTAATTAACCTTCCAGCATCCTGATCTTTATTGACACCAATTCCAGAACATTCCATCCCAATTCCCAGCTCTCTAACTGCACATCCCTCTTGTACGTGGACTAGAACATTACCTCACTGGAGTGTTTCTTTTTACATGTGGGCTGTTTATGACAGAGTGAAGCCATGTTCTTTACTGGACTGTTTCTCTCTGTCCTAAACTTGACCGGTGAGCAGACTCTGATCACATACTGGACATTGTCCTTTTACATTTATTTATTTAGCAGGTGCTTTTCTCTAAAGCCACTTTCAATGAACTCTATGTAGTGTTATCAGGCCACACACCTTATTCACCACAGTGACTTACACTGCTAGATACACTACTTACACTGGGTCACTCATTCATACATCAGTGGAACACACACACACTCTCTCTCTGTCACTCACACACTATGGGTGAACCTGAACAGCATGTCTCTGGACAGTGGGAGGAAACAAGAGCACCCAGAGGAAACCCATACAGAGAACATGCAAACTGCAAATAGACCTAGTGGGAATTGAACCCATGTCCTTTTGCACCACCCAAGCACTGTGAGACAGTGGCGCTACTCACTGTGCCACCCATTTTTTGGCATGGACACCTGCCTTAGTGTGGGGAGGCACTCTGAAGCACAGATAGACGTCTTTTTTGCTGCCGATACTTTTTTGGATTTGTCACTCAATAGCTCGACTGAACCTTGACTGAATCAAGACAATATTTAACCTCATTGAGTTTTTGTTTCCTTCCACAGCTTACAGGGTCTTGGTGGACTGCATCTATCTCCATGAGGCTGCGACCCTGCACTGCTCAGACGACTAAAAAAACACAGTCAAGCTGATCAAAAGAACTGAGTTGCTCTAACATATTTTTGTCTATTCAAAAGAAACGGATGTATGCAAACTGTAAGTGCACCCAGTTCCATTCTTATAGCGCATTTCTCAGTGAGCCCCAGGCAGTCGGTTCTTTGTTTCTCTAGAGGCTGCCGGAAGAGTCGGGACCAGAAAGGGAGAAATGAGGCAACCGTCAAACTGGCTTCTCGACATCAGGCAACCCGTTGCCAGGGTCACACACTTAACAAGGTTAATGGGTGGAGGTCTGAAGCGCCGGCTCTGCCCGTCACTCACTCTATCACTACACTGTGTGTGTGTGTGTGTGTGTGTCCGTCTCTCAAAGACACTAGAGGACACCTCCGAGATGCTCCCCTCCAATGGATGCAGCCTGATAGGTGGAGACGGTGATGGAGCCACTCGGAGTAACTTGGAGGGACTGAGCTGTGCTGGGCAAACAGGGGATGGTTCTCGGCTTTGTTTTACACTGAGTTCTCCCCACTAAGTCAATTTTCAAAAATCATAAGATCCTCGTTGAAGCACCCGAATCCTTGCTTTGCACTCAAGTTTTTGTTTGCTTCCTGTCGTCCGTGTGCCGTTTTCCCGCCCGCAAAGCCGATGCGGCAGTTTTAGGGAGCGCGTTGCTGAGGGCTACCTGCTGTCCCACTGGCAGATAGAACAGTGCAGGGGCACCATTTACACCCCAGGGTTGAGGGTGACGAAAACATTCACATTTATCAGACACTTTTCTCTAAAGCAACTTCCCGTGAACTCTGTGTAGTGTTATCAGCCCACACACCTTATTCATGCAGGTGACTTACACTGCTAGATACACTACTTACACCGGGTCACTCATCCATACATCAGTGAAATACAATCTCTCTCCCTGTCACTCACACACTTTGGGGAAACCTGAACAACACATCTTTGGACTGCAGGAGGAAACCAGAGCACCCAGAGGAAACCCACACAGACACAGGGAGAACATGCACACTCCACACAGACTGAGCGGGGATCGAACCCACGTCCTCTCGGACCACCCGAGCACTGTGAGACAGCAGTGCTACTCCCTCTGCCGCCATGCCTCCCATCACTTGCGTTATTACCCTTGTATAAAACGTGGTATTTCTTTTGTTTACTGCCGTAGTTTCCATAACAGCCCTTCGAAGGTCATTATTATTACTCCTTCCAGTGTTTGGTGGGCAGCTGGTACTGTAGTGCTTAGAGCAACTGCCTTTGCAGCTGAAGGTTACTGGTTCAAATCTCATCTACTGTTTGCCTACCTGCGAGCAAGGTACTTACCTTAGATTACTCCAGTAAAACTACCCAGCTGTATAAATGGGCAAGTACGTGTAGTTGTGTTGGAGCAAATAAATAAACATAAATGTGTTATTACTTTGGGGTTGCAGTAGGTTTGGCTGGGTCCTGCTCTGTGGTGGATTTCAGGTTCAAGTCCTGCTTGAGGTGCCTTGCAATGGACTGGCATCCTTTCCTGGGTGTGTCCCCTCCCCCTCCAGCCTTACGCCCTGTGTTGCCGGGTTAAGCTCCGGCTCGCTGCTCAGGACAAATGGTTTCAGACTGTGTGTGTGGGTTACTACTTAGTGCTCGATATGGGACATAACAAACTGCACATCTCAGAGTCGGAGGGGCGACGGAGCCCTTCCCTCATCGACGTACAGAGCCGCCTGGCATTGCGTTGCGACAAGTTCTGGGGATTCGGCAAAGTCGCAGAGCGGTGATGTATGTGTGTGTGGGTTTACGCAACACAACCCCGGTGTAAAAGAAGGGCCCCGTTCTAGTTCTAAACCTCACCTCAATTGCTCTCTTTCTCAGGCGTCTGATATCGTTCGCCGCTGCTCGCGTTTCAGAAGTAATACAGCGTCGGCGATTTGTTTCAAAATCGTGGGTAATTTGTCTCGGTTTTTTTATTTTAATTTTATTTGTAAGATCAGCGAGGAAGAGTTCGCTGATGGGAACAGCCGCGACAGCGCGCTCCCCGGAGAATCGCACAGGCCTCCGGTCTCAGCATTAACATCTAATGTTTTTATATTAATAATCATACATTTAAAAAACACACACTATTTATAATAAAGTATAAATAAATGCAGTACAGTTTACATTTATGAATGATAAATTAGAGTTTTACAGAATGTTAAGGCTTCCATTTATACTGTGGCTTGGGGAGGAAATAATAAAGCAGCTCAAATGAATGGAGACGGTGCCGGCATAATTTTGAGATATTATGCAGGCGTAAGTGACATGAACGATGAACAGCAGTTTGCAGATTTCAGCGTTCATTTGCGTGGCGTTACTGGTGTTACTGCGAAGGGGAAGAGGCGGATGGCAGGTCCTGTCCAGTAGGTGGCGCTTCACTTCCGAACCCACGGCTGCTGCCGGGATGGGCTCCTCCGGGGATTGACGGATCCTCATCATCGGCTCTAAAGGCTGAGCGCAGCAGCCGCTGAGCCGACCGGGGAACTACGGCGCACGGTACCCGAGGCGCAGGCAAAGCAATAGCTCCGAAGATATACATACATATATCGACTTCTGGTGGACGGAGTCGATAGATGATTTGTGCAGACGTACGCACTGTAAAGAGAAATGTGATTTCCGGGATATAAATGTTGTATCATCTATTACTTGGGTGTATAAATGGTGTCTTCATTAGGAGTGTTTGGAAGGATTAGATTGCAACTTTATTTTAAATGCAATTTTTTTCCCCCGCTGATTCCTCAGTTGCCATGCACAGCATAAAACATCATTTGCGCTGCGTGTACAGTATTCAGTTTGCACTTTTATCAAATCACTTTTTAAATATGCTTCACCCAGTTTCTGCCTGTTCAGCTGAGGCCGGTTTCTCCGTTCTAGGCGGTGACCGCTTCTCCAGCACTCGCCGTCATCCCACGGGCTGCAGGCTTCTTCAGCAAACGCGACGCACTCGCAGGAGCGTATAATCCAGTGATGCCAGCGCCCACCTGTACAAGACCAGTGGACTGTAGGTGTCACGGCGAGAGACGAAGGTGAAGGAATCCGGGCCGTTCCCCCCCATCGGGTTGTGTTGGCCGAACCTCTTCGCCACGGAAGACGAGCGTAGAGAAAATGGGATTCAAACACAAATCCATGCTTTAGGATTCAGGTCAATTTGCTGATGTGTCCCCAAGGTCCCCACCGCCTTCAACCCCCAGATTTTATTAAATCCTTGTGATCATAAAAACAAATATGAAAATACAGCGAAGTTCCAACACAGGGGTTCGTGGGAAGACACTCGACTTCTAGGGACAGACCTGAGGATGTGGCCGTAGAAGTCCATTGAGAATCCCTTCTGCCGCCTGCGTGGTAAACTAATTTGGCAAAACAGTAAATCATTGTTGGGTTAAGTGAACCAAATCGATATACAGACGTGTTCAAAATTTTCCAAGCTACAACAATCTAAACAGGCTTCCAGAAGAATGCTGAGGCGATAGAAAAGTGAATTAATAAGCGTGAGCTGAATCGACATTATTCACTCTCTGAAAGATCGGGGCGCCCATATGGTGACATATGAGCACTGTGGCACTCAGAAAAGTTATTAAAAAAAAGGGAAGTCAAACAATGAATCACTTAGTAAAAGAATGAATAAAAATAAATGTGGCTTATATTTTAATGATCTTTTCCAAAAATAAAACGCATACTGAAACAGCTTCTCTTTCCATCTTTTTGTCGCATATTGTGTTTTATAGTGCTGCACATATGCAATTTTCCACATGTATGTGCTTTAAATTTATCTCTTAATGTACTTTAAACATTAGCTGCAGTACATAAAATGATGGTGATTCAGCAGGTAGTGCGACTTGGGTTCAGATCCAGCCCCGTCGTGCGTGGATGTTTTCTCCTGTCTTTGTGTAGGTTTCCTCTCGGTGCTCTGGTTTCCTCTCACGGTCCAAAAGTATGTTCCGGGTGAACTGTTAACTCTAAACTGGCTGCGGTGTGTGACTACGTGAGGGACCGTGTGTGTGTGCGTGTGGTTACTCTGTGATGTACTCTGGTCAGCCTTCTGTCCTCTGCCTGTGGGAGCGGCTCTGGAGGAGTGACGCTCTGTCCTGGATAAGAGGATGTCAAAACTGATGGAGTAAGTGTGAGAAGAACAGTGAATTAGAGATTGGACCAAGGGCTCAAGTTGTTTCCAGGCAAGTTGTGTTCCATATACTATGTGGACACGTTGTAATTTTGAAGTTTTGTATGTCTGGGGGGGGGGGGGGGGGTTCCAGTACATAAGGGAGCACCAATGTGTGTGGCGTGGAACATGCACATTACTAGTGTGTTTTTTTTAATATTCATATTTTCATAGCGAAAATACTCACAACTGTATATTACACACCAAGAAATAAAAACTGTTTTGGGTTTTAAAAGCTATGCTCTAAGCACAGACTAGAAAATAAAATTACTGTGTTCTATCCAAGGGCTAATGAATTGTTCTGTACTTGTTTCTATCCCCCTCAAGCCTTAGGTGGTCTACTGTGGTGGACATACGGATGGCAGCGCTGGAGTGGCCCGCAGGGCCTCCTGGGAAACGCTGACGCTGTGGTAATGACACACGGAGAGGCCTGTAGATGTGGTGTCACTTGCCAGTAACTGGTTCTCCTCCCTCCACTTCATTGTCTCCAGCTGGACGACGTCTCAAAGTTTTCTCTGCGCTCCGAACGGTTGTCATGAATCGGCTCACATGTGAACATGTGTACCAGCGAGTAGTGCCGATGTCTCACTGTGCCTGGGTGGTGCGAGAGGACGCTGGTTCAATCCCCACTCAGTCTGTGTGGGTTTCCTCCGGGTGCTCTGGTGTCCTCCCACAGTCCTAAGACATGCTGTTCTGGTCCCCCCATAGTGTGTGACTCACAGAGAGAGCATGTGTGTGTTCTACTGATGTATGGATGAGTGACCCACGTAAGTAGTGTATCTAGCAGTGTATGTCACCGTGGTGAATAAGGTGTGTGGGCTCATAACACTACACAGAGTTCATTGGAAGTCCCTTTGGAGAAAAGCGTCAGCCAAATAAATAAATGTAAATGAACTTGAATATTTAGGTAGAGCGGCTGCCTTTGGACCCACAGGTTCAAATCCCACCTCCAGCTGCAGTAGCCTTGAGCAAAGTATTGCTCCAGTAAGATGACTGACTTGAATAAAGGGGTAGGGAACTGTAGGGTATTTGGTAAAATGTCAACGTCTTGGTGCAAGCTGTTTTTTGGTCGGCCTCGATTTCTCTTTCCTGTGGGTTCCAGGTGAGGGCTTGCCGTGTGATGCTGAAAGCAGGTTTTCGAAGGGTGAGGCCGATCCATCTTCAGTGTCTTTGGAGTATTTCGTCCTCCACTGATTGCTGTTTTGTTCGCTGCCAAAGTTATTTGTTGCTGATGGATTCAGGCCAGCGAATCCAGAGAATCCTTCTGAGGAAAGTGTTGATGAATGTCTGGATTCTCCTCATGGTTGTGGCAGTGGTTCTCCAGGTTTCCGCTCCATATAGTAAGACAGGCTTCACGATTGTACTGAAGATCTTGATCTTGGTGTTGATGTTCAGGTCAGCTGATCTCCAGATGTTCTTCAGTTGGAGGAAAGCTACCCTTGCCTTGCCGATCCTGTCACACCCACGCCGTCAGCCCAAGCAAAGGCAGCTGCACCGAATCAAAACAGCAGGGCATAAAAGCACCACGTTGACTCATCGGGTTGCGAAACCTCTTAGGAACCACCGCTTCGACTATGTGTCCACAGAGTATACAAACACCTTCCCCGTCCATCTTGATCCTCTTCACCCCTTCATTCCCGATCCCCTGGCTCCACATCTTTGGTACCAGACCTCGGCTTCGCTAAATCGACCTTGGCTCCTGTTTTGTCCCCAGAATATTGTTCGCCTATCGATCGACCCTTGCCTGCCCCATGACTATAATTCTGGTTTGCCTTTTTGGTGTTTTTGATTAAAAGTTCCCGTGACTGGGTCCACCTATCCCTCTGTCTCCCAGTCTCCTCCATGAAGGATCCGTACTCTAATGTCAGCGCCCGCTCCACCTTTCATACCTACGATGCTGCCAAGATATGTGAAGTTCTCCACCTCTTCTAGCGTCAATGTCCGTACATAGAAATAATCTGCTTATGACGCGGGAGTGAGAACTCGTTGCAAAGGCTACACCTTGTTTGTTTTGTTTTTATGTTTTCCGGAGCACATATTGCGGGAGGCCGGGAGGTAGCGCACTAAGTCTTCCGCCGACCCGTGTCTGCAGAAGAGCACTGTTGTTATGGATACAATGAAATGTCAGCGGTGCGCCGCGTGTCCCAAAAAAAAAAAAAAAAAAAGGTGTGTATAGAGAAAGCTGAGAAGAGAACTGCTTCCCCTTCGCGGAGGCGACTCAGATGACCCGGCGCTCGTCTGTTCCTGTCAGCTGTGGCCAATTTGTTTTCATAACACGAACTTTCCCCATCTCCCTCGCAATAACTTGTAAATAGCAGTAAACAGTAAATAACGTTGCATTTGTCATACGCAAATGTTCCCTGCCAATCAGTGCCTGATCATTGCTTCACTGTTCAACCTCTTGACATCCCTGTGTTTTGAATACTTTTCAGCACCACAAGAAAAAGGTCTTTTTTTCCATTGTGAAACTCCTGCCTGACATCATCAGCATTTTGGTTTTAGTCCTTTGTCTTCTTAACTGTCTAATAAATCGTGAGTCTAGCTTAATCGGAGGAGTTTCACAGCATGTCTTCCATCCACCATGCTTAGCTTGCAGCAAACAAACAAATGACCAAACTAACAAATATGTAGTTGCTGTTGCGGTTATGGGAGGAGCAGTGGGATAGCCGGTTTAGCCGGGTCCTGCTCTCTGGTGGGTCTGGGGTTCGAGTCCTACTTGGGGTACCTTGTGGTGGATTGGCATCCCATCCTGGGTGTGTCCACTCCTCCTCCAGTCTTACGCCCTGTGTTGCCGTGACCCCGCTCGGGACAAGCAGTTGTAGACATTGTGTGTTACAGTTACAACTGATTTATATATTCATTTTTCATAGGGAATTGTTGAAGTACCATATTTATTCGAAAATAACTTGCCATCGCTGGTATCTCGCACCCCTAATTTTACTTTAAGAAAAAATAAATTAGAAAGTTTTGCACGTACCTCGCACATGAATTCAGTTGAAAACTGTAAGAAATAGATAATCAATATCATTACGGCATGGGTGTGGTGGTGCAGTGGGTTGGACCACAGTCCTGCTCTCCGGTGGGTCTGGGGTTCGAGTCACGCTTGGGGTGACTTGTGACGGACTGGCGTCCCGTTCTGGGTGTGTCCCCTCTGGCCTTACGCCCTGGGTTGGCTCCGGTTCCCTGCGACCCCGTATGGGACAAGCGTTTCTGAAAACGTGTTGTTACAGCAGTTTGAGATATTTTGGAATTCAGTTAAAGAAAATCAGCATTTCAACAATCCTTGGCTTACCTTTGTTTTTGAGTCGTGCGACCTTTTGTTAAAAGCAAACCAATCATATGTGTACCGGCCCACCACTGTTCTCCGTTTTGTGCTCCACTTTCAGATCACTTCTCAGAAGTCATTTGTGTTTGTAACGTATCTCAAGTCTTGTAAATTACCAGAAAATTTTTCAAGAAATATGGAGAAATGTTCAAGCTACAGTGCTGGATTTAAACTTAAAGTTATTGATTTTGGAGAAAAACATGGCAATCAAGCAGCAGGGCATGAGTTTACAGTGACTGAGATTAATGTGTAATATTGATGTAAACAGATACTTGCATTACAAAACACCAATAAGTCAAGAAAAGCATTCTGAGGATCTAAATATACAAAGGTTCTTGCATTGGAGGACGAGTTATTTGAATAGGTGTTAGGTTTGCGTAAAGATGATTGCTGTCTTTTGCATGAAGAACACATGAGCAATTATAAATTATAATGAATACACACACATTTTCAGAACCGCTCGTCCCATACGGGGTCACGGGGAACCGGAGCCTACCCGGCAACACAGGGCGTAAGGCCGGAGGGGGAGGGGACACACCCAGGACGGGACGCCAGTCCGTCGCAAGGTACCCCAAGCGGGACTCGAACCCCCGACCCACCGGACAGCAGGACTGCGGCCCAACCCACTGCGCCACCGCACCCCCTCCTTATAATGAATACTGAGGTTTAATTATAAACCTCAGTTTAATTTTTTCCTGAAAAACTTTAGTTTCCGAAAATTCCCGCATCTATCTTGCACCCCGATTTTTGAACTCGAATTTTGGAGGGAAAGGTGTGAGTTATATTCAAGTAAATATAGTTTCCATCCAGTATTTTCAAGCTCAGACTCTTAAGAGATCTTGTACAATATGTCTGCTTCATGTGATTCAAAAACCCTAAAAAGGGTTAAAGGTTTAGCTGGTTAGTTGTTCAGTTCCTCCCATGTCTGTTGACATATTGGGCAACGAGTGCTCTCCAATGGGCTCTGTTGGCAGCAATGATCTCAGCATCCCTTCATTCGACGTTCATGGTCTTGAGGTCTTCTCGAAAGGTGGAACACCACGTTTTCGTTGGTCGACCTGTCTGCGCTTTCCCTTTGGCTGCACCCGTCGCATCGCCACCTTCAAAGTCTCTGGTCAGGAAGTGACAAAATATGACCCGCTGGTCGCGTTCGTTGTTCAACAACAGTGTCTCACAGCTGCAGCAGACCACTATGTTATAACACCTCTTTGTTTGTGATCCGATCGCGCTAGGAGATACCCAGAATTTGACATAAGCTGTGTTGGTGAAAGACATTCAGTTTGCGGGCTATCCTTTCCGTGATCTTCCAGGTTTCACCTGCATAGATGGCTGTTGGGATCACGATGCTGTTGTACTGCCTGATTTCGAGTTAAGGGTTAAAGCACCATAAATAGTTGGCTCCAGATGACAGTTGTCAATGTGAAAAATAAGTTCTGAGTTAAAATAGTTTGCAGTCTGAATAGATCTGACCGTTAGCACATTCATGAGTGAAGATGCCATAAAGGGGCAGCAGAAGGAGCCCGATGGGTAATTTTTGTTCTTCCTCTGGTAAGAAGAGGCAGCATCTCTGTTCCTCCTTCTCACTGCTAGGGAAATGGAATGTGTCATCTGCATTTTTCACACACGACCGTATATTTTTATATTGCATGTGTCAGGATGTAACATGTGACAGCAGGAGTGTGACTGTGAAAATGAGATGGCACCCCCTGAGTGCGACTGTGTGCATCTGCAACTGTCTGTATGTGAACAGGTCTTGTGTCTTTCTCAGTCCATTTACGATTCTGCAAACACTCTTCTGAAGAGGCTTCGGTACTACTGATGAATGCAAACATGCATGTTTACTCACCGGTGGAGTGTGAGCCATTTATCCAAGTACAAGAAAACAACATAGGAAAGCACAAAGGAAGTAAAGATCTTTTACTGTTGGTAAGTATGTCTGCAGAAATCATAGCACATAATCTGTCTGATGGAATTGTGGTGAACAGCCTGGTGAATTCCCACATGACCATACTGTATTTACCGCACTGCCGCTTTAAGATACAAAAATAGTACTTGACAACTTAACAGATTGGCCACCAAATCAAGCTGCTTTTCCTCAAAGACCCTTTTCTCAACCCGCAGAGATGTGCAATATCATCTCATCACATCCCCCAGGAAGTGCAGGAGGAACACGGACTGATGTATAGGCTTGATAACTGGTACCCTGCTGCACTGCTAAAGTAACAAATACAATATTGTTCTCATCCTATTTTCCCCTAAATCAGCATTTTCAGTTATCCTGTAGGGTCAGGAATAAACACATACATATAAACTGAACAATACGAACACCCAGAGTGACTGCTTAGTGGCACCCAGCACCCGCCGATCTTGGGGCACCCAGTCTTGCTCCATGTCAATTGTTCTGATAAAAAATGGATGGAATGATTTTATGAACAAAAACAGTGAGAAACATTGCCTTCTTTGGGTGCCTTTGCCCACTTATGTACTCCAGGTGGTGCTGATAGAACCCTAAACACTCATGCATTACAAGGACCAGTCTTGTTGAACAGATCGCTTGCTACCTGCCCCAACAATCTCAGAACAATGAGCTTTAGTGTGCTTCATGCAACACCAACATGATACCATGAAATTACCATTGGACAAAAGATTTATATGCAGTGGATACAAATATGACTATATAGAGACGTTTTTGCTCCAGTTGTCGGGGTAGTTTGTTCTAAATATTGACAATGGCATACAGACTGAGAGCCGAACCCAAGAAAGATCCAGAACACTGAATGGCAACGAAGCATTTGTGCCCGGTCTTAACTTGAGGTCCTCAGTATCATGCAGTCACACAAGCTGTCTCAAGCATCTGCAAGCAAAGCAAAACAAAACACACACACACACACACACACACACACACACACACACACACACACACACACACACACACACACACCTTTATCCACAAGGTTTAAAGGTGCAGAAGTCAAGCACACGGAAGTGGTTGTGAAAAACTGGCAATGCCATGGCAACAGCCTATGACTAATTTGTATCATGCCAAAGTTGGTCCGCTTTTTTCTACCATGATGTGGGAGACCCAGAAGTGCCTTTGTGGATTAAGGCAACAAAAAAAAAAGGCAAATACCACATGTCCCCTCTCATCACTTGCAGTGCAGGACTTGACACCTGAAAGGCCCCTGATTTATTCTCCACAAACTCCAGTATATCAATGTAAAACAAAGGCCATCTAAAAGTTGTGGTAAGCAGGTTTGCCCACATATTGCCGTAGAAGAGCTGGCTGAAGCATCAGCAACAAACATCAGCAGCTGCTCGAAAGGACTGGACACAACATTCATAATGGCACTCGTTCCACTGTAGCATCACTTCACTGAAGAGTCGTGCAAAAGTCAAAGCAAAACTGCAAGGTTGCACAATCAGAAAAGATTTAAAGTGTTAAAGAAGACATGCCAATTTGTTAGGGTCGCTAATAACGGATGGGACAGCACAACCTCACACTTTGTGAGGAAATAAATACTTTAATTTGCCCCAGACACAGATCCGTTTTGGGTTAGTGTCCTCATCAGTGTGCATGTACACTATGTAAAGATAAACAGTACATACACATTTATATATGGTACACGTGACATGTTATGACAGCATAATTGTTAGGCAACCAAGTGACTAAATCCAGTAGATGAATGGAAGATGTTACACAAAGGAAACAAGGACAATATGTGAATAAATACAATAATCCCAATACAGGCAGTCCCTGGGTTACAAATGTCCGACTTACATACAACCCGTAGTTATGAACCACCCCCATAAAGCTAATTACATTAAAAATTTGAACTACTGTACATACAATGGCCCTTAATAATAAACGGGAACAACTTTGCGACCCCCATCAAAACATTATGCATTTACAGCGGTTTGGCGGTTCGTGGGACGTGAGCCTGGGGTAGGACTAAAACTTTCTACTTTTCAGTTGGATCACGTTGCTGTTAACGGTGTGTGTTACTGCATTTGGCTTTAATTTTTGTGTTTTTACCCTCCTAACCATGGCACCAAATCGTAAATGTGATGCAAGCAATGGTGATGCATCAAATAAAAGGAAAATGATCACGACTGAAACTAAAGTGGAAATAAAGTGAACGGAAAAAGGTGAAATGTGAATGAACATTGGAAAAGAGAAGATTAAAGTTTCTTTAATGTTTTTTATACCTACATACACGCACATTCTCTCACTCTCCTCCACCTCCTCCTCTCTCTCTATTATAAATACAGTAGTGGTTATTATTATTATTATTGTTATTACTGCATTGTTTTATTAAAAATGTTTCACTGTACCCGGAAGTGTTTCTTTAATGTTTTTTGCACAGAAACGTATATGATATACTATATACTAAGACAAACATTTGACTAACTGACTGTTCGTATATACGAACCTCACCTAACTGTTCTGACTTACATATAAATGAGGCTGCAAGGTGGCACAGCATGTAGTGCTACTGTCTCACAGCACCTTGGTGGAGTGAAAGGATGGGGGTTCGATACCTGCTCAGTCTGTGTGGAGTTTGCATGTTCTGCCTGTGTGGGTTTCCTCTGGGTGCTCTGGTCACCTCCCACAATACAAAGACATGCTATTCAAGTTTCTCATAGTGTGAATGACACAGAATGTGTGTGTGTTCCACTTATGTATGTATGAGTGACCTATTGTAAGTAGCGTACCTAGCAGTGTAAGTCACCGCGGTGAATAAGGTGCGTGGGCTGGTAACACTACATAGAGTTCATTGGAAGCCGCTTTAGAGAAAAGTGTCTGCTAAGTAAATAAATGTAAACTCGACAGACCGAGGGGCGGAGTGTGTCCGTAATCCAGGGACTGCCTGTAGTTAAAATAGTAGGTGAAAAACAAAGAGGGGGTGACTATTTACGGAAGGCTACAGTGCAAAAACAACAGAGGAGGATCTGAATATAAAAAAAAAATACAGAATGAAGACACTTTCTTGCTGAGTCCATTTGGGGACAGTATTTAAGAAGTGGACATACTGAGCCTGCCTCTGTGGCAAATGTACACTTCTGTCACCATCCCTTCTTTATAACTCGACTGTTTCAAATCCCATGAAACGATGTGCAGTCACCTTGTGTCCCACTACGTTAAAATGCTTGGCAATGGAGAATTTTTATTTCTAACGGAACATTTATTTTCAGGCATCCCCGATTTCAAGTGCCTTTTAGTATTTCCAGCATTGTAAAGGGTATAGGGACAATGTACATTTATCTGGCACTTTTCTCCAACACATCTTACAATATTAAGCTACCTACCACAATTCAGCCATTTCTACTGCTGGTTAATTTTATTGGAGCAACTTGTGGAAGGTACCTTGATCAAGGGTAGAAAAGCAGTAGGTGGGATTCAAACCCATGACCTCATATCCAAAGGAAACATTGCTACTTACTTTGCTATCCTCTGCACTCCAATACATAAATCACACACAAAAAACAAATTATTCTACATTTTCAAACAAATTTCACATATTAAAGTTTCTATTGTATTTATGCACATACTATTCCGGTTTCACATGATTTATGATTTATGCTAGAGTTATAAATCACAATTCATGATTTATGCTAGAAATCTTCTATGAGATGTATATTGCTTTGGAGAAAAGCATCTGCTAAATGAATCAATGTAAATGTAAATAAATGTAATTATGTCTACCATTCAATCACTGTATTTAATCAACTTTTTATCTAACAGTTATGATGTCATAACCTGTCATATGTCCTATGCACAGTGCATTACAATGCGTAATGGATGTGCACGCTCATGAGGGCATTTAGCTAAAACACATCTGTGTTTTGCGTAAATGAAATCATTGCTTCAGAAAGTTCCAGGTGCTTTCCATGCCTTTTCTAATAGATTTGATACAGTTTGGGTTCCAACACCCAAACTTGTTCCTTGACACTGTCAATCAGATGGAGCGTGTCTTTGATATTCTTCCTTTGTTGGGGCTTCAGCAATATGAATAAGTCATAAGCTTCATGTTTTCTGATCAGGTCACATTCTGTTTGTATAACATCGGTTGTATCTCTATCACAAAGCGAACGGCATAGTCTGGCTTTAAGATATATGAGTGTAACGGAAAAGACCACACTTGGTTAAAGTTGTGCTCAACAACCCATGAAAGTGAAACTGATATACCACAAATTGAGGTTTTATTTCTTTGTCAAAAAAAAGTGAAACAAGCCTTTTGCTTGAACATCGGCCTCTTGAAGTGGAGTGTGCCACCATCACTTAAGAACCAGCGGGTCGTTTTTGCTGAAGAGGTCATCAGCCTGGAACCAGGCTGTAATTCACTAGGAGTGGATGCTGGACCGGTTCCCTTATGGCTCACGTGTGAGCAGCCTGGAAGGAACAGCTGCATTCACCAATGTGCATCAGCGCGATGGTGGGGAAATGGAAAAACGAGATCACGCCGCGCGAACCGGGTACCCCGCCGTGGCTTGGCAACCGTGCCCTTGCGGGCAGCTCCGGTCAGGGAAATTCACAGCATCAGTCAAGAAACGCGACGGGACTTTGAGCGCCGGCTAGCATCTGGTGTTGGCCCTTCACTTGGACACTACAAAGGGAGCTGGAAGAAGAGAGAGGCAGGGCATCACAGCAAGCAGCATGGCACCGTTGTCCTCTTTTAATCCGATTTTAATCTTCTCCTTGTCCAGTGTCCTCCCTGCAATTGTGACATTTCTAACGGATAAATGATGCTCTGCTGAGGAGACTCTGGGATGCCAGGGCTTTGAGGCGTGGGGTACACGGTCAAAGGTGTATCCTCTGTTCGCTGTCAGAATGTGCGCTGCTTTTTACTGGATTGCTGAAAGACACCATGCTCCCCCCTCTTCGCGTTCGCCCAAAACTGGTCCACGTAGCCCTACGAGTCCTTTGTTCTTTCAATGTGGTTTTCAGCGCGATATGCTGCGTCATCTTTGTTTTCTAACATTTACACAGGTAATGATACACATATACAGATAACTGTTGACCTCGATGATACACATATACCTTTGACTGTTTACTGTTTACCTCGAAGAGTGGCTGGCAGC
This sequence comes from Scleropages formosus, assembly GCF_900964775.1. Classification (NCBI taxonomy): domain Eukaryota; kingdom Metazoa; phylum Chordata; class Actinopteri; order Osteoglossiformes; family Osteoglossidae; genus Scleropages; species Scleropages formosus. The sequence goes on from NC_041816.1 coordinate 28,886,317, forward strand.
TCATTGGTCTTTGAGGCCACAATACGGGAATTTTTGGCTAGATGTTCTTTCGAAATGTTGCTGACGTTCCCCGAAGCGCTATGCAAGCTGGGTGACTATAGAAAAGGTCATTTCCTTTACATTTTTAGTGTCACGGCGTCATACAAAGGAGCGCAAACCAAACAGGAAGTGTCGCCGAACGGAACAGGAAGTCACTTCACACGGTGAAACGAGTGAACTGGAAAAGCTAAGGTTCTGCAAAACCCAGGAACTCGCAATACAGAACGAATAAGAGAAATAAATTTCGCTACAAGGGTTTGAATGACTAGGCCGTGGAGAGCTAGCTCCTGTTTGCAGTTGCTGGAGTTTGAGGTGTGTGTTTCATGCCACGATGCGCTAAGCATCAGTAGAGCCCCTATAGTTCAATAACATCTTCACTTGGCAGCTGGAGTTTTCTGACTGGAATTATCAGTCCATCACACTGTCAAAGTGTAACTCCGCTGTTTTTTTCATCTCAACAAGACAAACACCTTCACTGTCATGTATGGAAACGGATAATTATAAAAATCACAACAGAGAAGATAGCAATCATACAATGTGTGGGTTTCATTGTCTTCCTTCACCGTGTAATTACTTTCCCTTGCGTTTGACAGTATTTCCAAGCGAGCGCAGTGGGAGTAATTCGCAGCTCCATTTGGTGTGTATTGGATGGAGATCTCAGGCTAGCGGAATTGGACCGTTTTGCAGCAAAGCTCGATTCCCAGAAGACCTTTCCTTTTGGTGCAGAGGTAAATAAATAGATCTTACAAAAATCGTACAGGTGACTGGGATATTTTCCCGCTTTGAGCCTAGACATTTACATTTGTTTATTTAGCAGACACTTTTGTCCAAAGCAACTTCCAGTGAACTCTATGTACACGTGGTCCCCGATTTGCGACGGGGTTATGTTCGTAAGCCGAAAATGTATTTAGTACACCTAATACACACCTCTGCGTGACAGACTGGGAGATGTGGATCTCTGCTGCTCCCCAGCATCGCGAGAGTGTCGCACCGCAATAAAAATTCAAAATTCAAAGTACCGATTCTACTGAATGTCTATCGCCAGCTCACCATTGTGAAGTCGAAAAAAATCATAAGTTGAACCATCATAAATTGGGGACCACCTGTAGTGTTACCAGCCCACACACCTTTTTCACCAAGGTGACTTACACTGGGTCACTCATCCATACATCAGTGGAACACACTCACTCTGTCGCTTACACACTATGGGTAAACCTGAACAGCATGCCTATGCACTGCAGGAGGAAACCCACACAGACACAGGGAGAACTTGCAGATTCCACACAGACCGAGTGGGGATTGAACCCATATCCTCTTGCACCACCCACCTAGCTGCTATAAGACAGCAGTGCTACTCGCTGTGCCACTCCTTACAGCATCAAAGAATGCAAAACTGTTTACCTTGAAGACTGACTGGCAGCTCCTTTGTCTTTGAAGGCCATAATCCGGGAGGTTTTTGGGTAGATGTGCTTCTGACGTACCTCTGAAGTGCTTTACACGCTGGATGATTATTGAAAAGGTAATTTCCTTTACATTTTAAAGTAATTGGCAGCAAGGGTGGAAATGAACTGTCTCTTTGATGGGCAGGACAACCCCTCAATCCACAGAAAGGCACATTTTTTGTGGAGTCCCAGTAGAGTGTCACCTCCAAACCAGGTGCGTGGGGGGGGGAGGTTGTTTTACTTATGGGCCAACATGCACCAATACATTCAAATCAAATCAAATCAAATCAAATGACTGAGTGACTGGAGCATCAATCAAATGTACCTTCAGGGTGAAAAAAAGAGTGAATTTGTCTCCAAATCATAGTCATGTGTTTCCTTCTTCCGTCAATGTCACACCAGACACATTTTGTTTATTTTGTTACCGGATTCTTTTTGTGTAACATAGACTGTGATGAGAAAGATCCTTATTATCAGTGTGTCTGCAGTAAATTTCCTTCTGGTAGGAATAATAAAAATACTATCATCACCATGTGTTTTCCTAATTGTACATCAAAGATGGGCAATGATTGCTAGTAGAAATCCTGCCCTGACCTCAGTCAGTTAGACATACATGAGCTGCTAACAGCTTTACACATGTCCTTGATGAATATGGTTTTGGGAAGGACCAATTCAGTTGAAGGTCCAGCAGCTGAACATGATGTAAAGAGGAAAGGCCACAAATCTAGGAGGTGAGCTGAGGAATGGTCTGCTGTCACAGTTATGGAGTGGAACTTAGCAGTAGAAGAGTTAGTCCTGGACAATATAGGAAGGGTTTTGACCAAAAACATGGCTGTGAACACAAAATTCTCAGTCAAACCCTAATTGATTTAGATACATATCTTGGAACGGTGGCACAGTGAGTAGCGCTGCTGTCTCACAGTGCCTGGGTGGTGTGAGATGACGTGGGTTTGAGCCCCACTCAGTATCTGTGTGGGTTTCCTTAGGGTGCTCTGGTTTCCTCCCACAGTCCAAAGATGCACAGTTCAGGTTCCCCCATAGTGTGTGAGCAACAGAGAGAGTGTGTTCCACTGATGTATGGATGAGTTACCCATTGTAAGTAGTGTATCTAGTAGTGTAAGTCACTGTGGTGAATTAGGTGTGTGGCCTGATAACACTACATAGAGTTCATTGGCAGTTACTTTGGAGAAAAGTGTCTGCTAGATAAGTAAATGTAAAATTTTTCTATTTTTGGACTAAAGAAACCTATGGTGATAGGCGGCTTGCCCTCTAAAAAGATTAATAATTAAGGCATTATAAGCATAAAATCATGTTTCAGGTTATTAGTTTTCAGTTTTATTTAGCAATCTGTATGGGACATCTTGAAAGCAGCTGAATGTCGTTGACACAAATAAAAGAAAATTAATTATGGCAGATCTCCTGTGGGTCATCAAACTTTATCACCCTTTAAAATCAGCAGTTGTTCCCCGCAGTTCTCATACATATACAAAGGATTAGTGAACGAGGGCGCCTGACAAGCACAACCTGACAGCGAGGATAAAATTATGTCGCACTTCATTGTAGTTTGTAGCTTTAGTTTAGAGAAACGTAGAATAATTCCGTTTTATGTCACCGTATCCGGGGCTGTGGGGTGGTCGCCCTTCCCCTCTGTGTCTCGCTGTACAGTTCAATCTCCTTTCTGGTACAGCTGTGTCCAGTTATTCTCCTCTCTGTTCTTTCCGGAAAAAAAAGAAAAAAAAAAACATTTCAGTTGTGTTTCCGTGACTCGTGTTTCCATCGTTTTCTATGTCCTATGGCTAGTTTGTTTAGAGGAGTTTCAGTACTCTGGGTGTATGGTGAAGATACCTGGTTATACACCACTTTAGTGCATCACTTTATTGTAGCTCACTTAATTTCTACCCTTTCAATGACCTTTGGCTGTGATCCATTTTATTAATTGTGCCATTTAAATGCCTGTTGACATGGTCGATCTTCATATAACTTTATTCTGAGCAGATGCATGATAATCCTGTTACCATGGCTTCGTCGGTCCCAAAACGAGGATCCCTTTGCAGAAACTAAACCCCATTAAAAAAAGGGAAAAGAAAGTGCACTTTGACTGCAATCCAGCTGCAAGGACGATTAGAGCGGCGTTATCAGAGTGCTCAGTAAGCGATCCTCAGCGGCCATGACAAGGCGGAAATGAGCTGAGGAGACATACGGCTCCTCGTTTCCAATGCCGGAGCGTATCGGCCGCTGCCCCGTTGCTCCCCCTTGACAATATTGTGTGATTGAGCTGTCCCTTCACAATGGAACCTTAAATGACTGTGGGCAAGGAAAAGACACCAGTGTCACAGTGCACCTGCTCTTAATCTGCCAGCCTTCAAAAGATGAAGCTTCTATTGGCCTACATGGAATAGACCACCAGTAAAGACATTTTTTAAAATTTATTTCACTTTAATACCACAGTGACACTTCCCAGCAATTCAGACGGAAAGGACCAAGACCTCCGCCTTAATCCACACTTGCTGGTGAGCCCTTAACCTTTGAGGAGCCTTTCCACATCCTTGTGCCTTTTTATGTGTCCATCTTGAGGCTTTGCTTATGTCTCAGCTCCCGAACTCATGTGGGATCGATAGCAAAGTATCCAGACGGTACGTTCAACGTACGACACGACATGGAAAGACTCAACTGGTAACGACAAACGTATGAAAGAAGCATTCAGACGCGTGGACATGAAGGCGCCACCTTAGCCTCAACCTGCGTTTCTTGTTTCCTTCTTCCCTTTTCTCCCGATAAGCCATTATATATTCATTTACCTCAAAAACAAAGCAACAAAGAACGTGAAACTTTCTCTGACTGTCTGTGCAATTTCAGAATGAAGTAATTGTGATTGCAGGCCCTTGAAAAATGACTATTCATTAGGTAATTATAATGAAAGATATAGTTTTCCTCCCCCCTTTGCCTGCCTTTGCTTATTAACACCTGTTTTCTTTGCCGAGAACATCAAAAACAAATCAGTCGACACAAAACCATACATTTTATTCCCTTGTACCACACAAACATATACTCAGAAGAACAAAAGAATTAGATAAAAGGTAATTTACCCGAGGTTTAAATTATATTTCTCCCCTGGAAAATTGTATTTTTCCATAGTCATAATATAAAACTTTTTAAACGAAATAGCTATTTACCAGGGATGGAATTAATGGGCTGTTTTTGTCTCTGGAACCTCGCCGAAGCAGCCCAATGCACAGCGCAGGCAGAAGCACGATCGTTGTCCATCAGACCACCAGCGTCACAGAGCATCAAACATCTCTCTTTTCCAGCTAAATCGGGAGATCCGGCGGCATCGCGGAGAAGGGAAAACAAACAAAACAATTTAACACGTAATGTCTGACAGGTTGTTAGAACTTGTTTAACGAAAAGAACGGGAAAAAAAACCATCAACAAAAAGTTGTGCTGATTTGAAGCAATGAGTCTTTTGCCAGTTGGAGTCCAGACAGGCCTTTTTTTTCCTGTGTTTGAATATCAAGCACAACCTCCTCTGTCCTGCCCCTCACTGACATACCTCTGATCCCACAAGATTCGAACCAGTTTTATTTCCTCAACAAAACACATCCCTTGTGTTCTTTGTGAAGATCACTTTTAAATTGGACCTACTCAACTGTTCCTCCAGACGGCTGGAAAATCTTCCACTTCCCCTATGTTTAATCGCCCTTTGTAAACACGGTCGACTCATTTTAACGAACCGAAATGCCCTCCTTGGCCTTAGGGTTCAGTGTTGGAAACCGCACACCCAGTGTGTGGTCAGCTTTCGGTCTGACGATCCCTCAGTACCTCAACTACAGATGGTGCTCATGGCATCAACCAGGGCAACGATACCCGAAAAATTTGAGGGTTCACCAGTAAACAGTAGTAGTCATGGACCAATGTTAGGCCCAAGTGGATCAGAGGACAGGAACCCTTCCTCCCAAGGAGAGGGTATGATGGGCTTCCCACAATGCTGCTGTTCTGCAGGTATTAGCATTTGTCAAGTTAAAATGATATCCGGCCCTAATCCAGTCGCCGAGGCTGAGTGGTGCAGAGCGCTGACCTGGCGCCGACCTACAATGCTTCTCCTGAAAATTTAATCTCGTAGCTGTCAAGGCCGACAAAACAGGGCACGCGTTGGAGGCTTGAAAAGTGCAACGCATGGGCCTTACCACGTGATGCAAGGACAGACAGGGAGACACAGAAACTGAAGAATTAAATGAGCAAATGAAGTAAGAACTAATTCACTGATTTCCTCAGATTAGAAAAAAGATGCAAAGGTGGGTAACGTAAAAGTTCACAGAAGGAACACGGCCTCATTTTCAAAAAGGAGTCATCGCTAAATTCTCCACACCTTGCAGAGGTCAAAGTGGTATGACATGGATGTTATGTCCAATTCAGCATTCAGTCTGCTGTGAAATTACAAACATCTTCTATGTCAGTCATGAACAGAGATCCAACACAATTATATGCAAATCTTTCAATACTTGAATTATACCTGTGATGCATGTGATGAAGGACCACTATAATTTGGTCCTTGTAGGTTTTCAGAAGAGTTCTAGAGGTTTTTGGATGGTCTGTAGGTGTAGAAAGCAAACGTCTAAGTAAAAGACTTTGACCTCAATGCGTGACCCCGATGAGAACGACTAAGACAACAGTTGTGTTAAACACTAAACGGCCTTCTCTCTACATCAGCAATTCCCCCTCCCAGCGTTAGAGTGCCCATTCCGCCACATGGCCCCCATGTTGGCCGCCATAGTAACAGGAAACTCGTTGCAAAGGTCACATTAGCCAGTGCAGCAGCCCTTCTTGCTGGTTCTGGGTGCTGGGATTCTGTGTGTGTCCAAGCGGAAAAACGTGGAAAATGGAAGCTCTGCTGAAACTTCAACTGATTCATTAGATTTAACCTGAAAGGGTACAATGAAAAAAAAAAAATTACACGAGACCATGACCAGGACGGAGACCCTTGAAAACATGCAAAGGACTTTTTCAGCAGCCTAAAAGCACTTTCCTGCAGTCTAAATTATGTGGGGTCCTTCACTGGGTAATTACATATTAGTCATCGCTTAAAAGTTAATTTACATTAAATGTTATATTACTTTTTGTATGCAAAACATGGGAAGTGAGAAAGTCCACTGGAGTCATCAAATAGTTCCCGTCTTTTTTAACCAGTTACTCTCTTAATTACTGTTACTATTTTCTGCATGTTAATCACTTGCTATATACATAAATACATCTACTTCACATTTCACAAAATCTAGCTTATGAGGTTAGTCTACCACCGGTTATTTAGAGAACTAAGTAATTTTACCAGAGCAATTCAGAGCGAGTACATCGTTCATACGTACTACAACCAGAGATGGGGATTGAACCTGCAACCTTCGCACCCCAAGGAAGTAGCTCTAATCACTACACCACCAACTGCACCTCCAGCCATATCCCTAAATACATCCCAAAATACATGCCCCCACATGTCCCTAAATACAGGGGTTCGAGGGCTGGGGCAGGTCAGCGGCACCTGTTCATCCTCTGCCCAGAATCGTCCTGCCAACCAGTTCACACCTCGTGCATAAGACCACATGAGCAGAGCTTGTCCTGCAACAAACAGGTGGAAAGTAAAACGGTACTATTGTAGGAAAAACTGCGAGATTATTACACGGTTTACTTGGTTATTGCATTATATTACTTTTTTATTGTGAAAATTAATATCACAGCCGGGAGAGTGAGCGCGGGCTCACGTGGGACGGCGGCGGCACCACAGTCCTCGTTAGCTTTGCCTTCCGGCCTTACGCTTCGCCGGCGTTCCGTGTTCCTTCGCTTTCTGCGACACTGTGAAATGCGGCAAGACCAAGGCGCTCCTGTCTGCGCTGCTCCTTCGCTTCTCACCTGCTCACTTCCTTTCATTAGAAAGGGAGAGAAAATAGGGAACCTTTCTTTAACTAGAAAGCGCGGATGCCGTGCGATGTGGAGGAAGCGGTGCGGAGGCAGCGGGCAACGCGTTGCCCATTTTGCCAGAATGTCCTGTACCCGGGAACAGCGCTGGTGGGCCGCCTCTCTCCAGAAGTTTGGCAGCGCCTGGCATAGCAGGTCTGAGCCTGTAATTGAGTCCCCCGGCCCCGCTCAGACGATACATACATCACTGTGAGACTGCACATAATCAGGGCTCAGGTATAAAGCCCTCTGTTTCAGGCACATCCTGCTTAGATTCTGTGTCGCGCAGCCAGCGCCTTCCCCCACACCCACACATGACAGTTTAGGCTGATACTATTGCACATTTTACTCATCAAATGGCATCAGGAAATAAGCGACTGTAACATTCCTGCGAAATTGCGCCCGTGTTGTACCAGATTGTTTATTTGCTCGTTTCATTCAAAGCAACGCTTTCATTAAATGCCTCCACCCCTTTATCCAAAGTCACAGAGATTATGGTTTTACACCCGTTCTGTTTACACAGCTGGATGTTTAAGGGAGGTATTTCAAGAGAAGCGCTAATGCCGAAGGTACAGCAACTTTTCCCCGGTAGGACTTCCACCAGCTGCCTTCTGGTCTCCAGTTTGCTCCTAAAATAGATCCCATGTCTTACTGAATTCTTTCCTGCTACATCAGTTAAAGAGCTGACAAAATATTACCCTTCAATTTCTTGCAGAAAAACCAGAAACGAAACCAAGGCTGGCTTGAGTGTCATGGCGACCGCAAAGGACGTCCGACCCAGGTGCGGGAGCTTTCGTTCGGCGCTGGCGGTGCAGGGGCAGGCAGAGTCGTGCTCCAGAACAGGCAGGGTTTGCCGAGGTGCGTACCCCGGTACGGGGAATAGCCAGAATACAGGGTCCAGGAGATGATGCAGAAGGTCCAAAACCAAGACAGCAAAATATGGCGCACACGGGGTCCGCATGGGACAAGGAGGCAAGGAGGCAAGGAGGCAAGATCGTGATTCGCTGGGTGTGTTCAGGGCTGTCGTTACGTAGCCCGTCCCTTGACCTGCTGCAGGTGTGGTTGTCAGGCACAAGGGCGTGACACTGAGAAGCAGCATCACCCTTGAAGTTCTGCAGCCAGAGGTCATTCACTGGTGGAACAAAAAAGTTGACGCAGTCCTGAATTAAAGCAAATGTCCTTATTCCTTATGAATTTATTATGAATTTATTATTGAACAAAGCCAAAAAGACCGGCCAATGGAACCGTTGTCATGGTTCAGCACTTTGTGTCACTGCAAGAGTTCCCATTGTCTGGAGCTTGAGTGTTCGAATCGCTACCGAGACCTTTTCTAAGGCTCCCAAGTCCTCTTGCTTCCAGAGACGAAGGTAGAAATGGACACTTGCAGTAGCAGTTTCCATGGATTCTGTCGCTGGGGGGGCAAGAGAGGTCGCTGTTGACGAAGCGAGTAGCTGGGGGGAGGTGGGGAGGTGGGGTGGTGGCTCCTAATGCAATTGCCACCAACTCTTGGTCTCTTTCCACTGCTTGGGATGCTGGAAGGTTGACCAATTTAATTAATTTCCTGTTTGGTGTGGCAGCTGACAGCAGTGTGGAGTGGATGACACCCTTGGGGGGGAGACGATGGGACCAGTTCCGGCGCCAGAATGGCCAGTCCAGTTTAATGGAGCGAGTAAATGAGTTCCTATACCAAGCCAACAGTGCCAGCTGCAACTTCTCATCGGTCTGTATTTGAACAGCATTTCAAAACTGTAGCCAGGGCCAAAATGTATATATTTGGACAGCATATTTTCAACATATTTAAAATAATTGTTTTTATTTGGGAAAAAAAACAACTTTCAACTTGTTGCTCAGCTGATGCTTTTATCCAAACAGATTGAACATATAGCATGTAATCCCGTGATATTATATCCATTAATGTGGTTCTAACAGTCAAGTAATCTGAGTTAAACGCTGTAGTGAACGTTGCCCCAGCTGTGGATGTGAGCTGGAAACATTCTGGTTACAGACCATTACCTTCAGCGCTACTTGCTGTGCTCTGCACTGTAGCAGGGACCAGTTTCATCTGTGCATCGTGGTCTGAATGAGAGGTTCAAGCTGATAAATAACATAACCGCGTGGGCGGCGGCTCTGAGAAAGCGCTCGTGTTCGGCTCCGGCTGCTCCACCGAGACCGTGTCGCTTACAAAGAGTCGCCGAGCAGCGCTCTGGACATGCCGCCCCCGAAAAGCCCAGTCCGCGGTGCCCGTTCCTTGAGCCCGCGGCAGGACAGGCCGCTGCGAGGGAATCTCCTCGCTGACAGACGCTCCTCTTCACGGCGAATGTCTGCTCCACATCTGCACCTCATTTGCATAATAACAAATTAATGAATGGGGGGGAAAAAAAAAAAAAACATGTTGTGAGGAATATTTGCATGACCCATGCAGGATATTTAAATTTTGTGGGCTGATTGGTGTTGAGACATGCAATCACCAATTGGAGAGAGCTGCAGGATGCTCTGCATGGGGTGACACACTGTTTGCCTGTGGGCTTTGTTTATTGAAATTTAGTGCACAACTTTCTCCAGCAGAGCTTACGGCTTCAGCACATTTCAGCAATAACACAAAACACATGATGCAATCCTAGAACTTATCCATGGCTTCGGATTTACTCAAAAAGACAGGCAGCCCATCATTTCTGCTGATAATAATAATAATAATAATAATAATAATAATAATAATAATAATAATAATAATTATTATTATTATTATTATTAGTGGTAGTAGTAGTAAAAATATCTGTAGTTGTATTATTATTCCTAATATGATTATCATATGCTGCTTTCTTTAATGACTCACATTTTTAGCCGTTTAAATGGCTCTGTATTCTTGCTTAGGGCAATTTTTACTACTGGCCCATTAAGCGGAGCAGCTCTTTCACAGCAGCCCGAAAACCTCGAGAGAAGGGTACATGAGAGAGGTATGTAATCTTTACCAGTTCACAGATAATGTATCATGTATTTATTATTTAGCTTTGCTTTAATAATTATTTCATCACGCACTTAAAGACAGAGTGTTCTGACCCGAAAATGCATGTTTTAGACTAAAGAAGAGACGTGCAGCAATACCCTCTCTACTGAGTAAACATCGGACCACGATCGGCATCAAAGAATCGCATTTGCAAAGTAATAACAAGCACGGTAGTAATAATGTCCCTAAAATTCCCCAGCCACCGGACCCCCGCGCAGTTTACAGAGGGGGCTCGTCTCACTCTGCTACCCCAGGAGTACATCCTTCATCCTCAAGTAAATTGAGGCCGTTCCCCTGCCGCCCCCAGGCAGACCATGGAGGGGGATCTCCTAAATGGTCCTGATGTGGCCTGTGGGGATGTGCAGGTGACCAGCTTTAATGAGGCCCTCCAGCGTCGTTGCTCCTTGCCTAATTTGCCCTCCAGCGCCGACTGGATCCTTCCACCGCGCTGCTGCGTGGGTCAGAATAAAGGCACTTTTGAGGAAGACAAGGTTTCGCTTCCCACCAGGGTCTCCTTATAGTCAAGGGAGGGAGTACAGAGTGAGGCTCAGCACCATAATGGGGTCCTCTGAGCCTTTGAGATTGTGGGGGGTCAGAGCTCTTGCATATTTAAAGCACATATTACAAAACGGCCACTTCCTGCACTCTCACTGGATTGCTTCTGTTTGAACCGCGATGATATTCATTGCTAGACAGTAAAGTCAATCATTTTTTTTCATGAAGGAATGACACCGCACATCTGGAATTACGTAAATAAGGAGAGTTGCTAATACACACACATTTTCAGAACCGCTCGTCCCATACGGGGTCGCGGGGAACCGGAGCCTACCCGGTAACACAGGGCGTAAGGCCAGAGGGGGAGGGGACACACCCAGGAGGGGACGCCAGTCCGCCGCAAGGCACCCCAAGTAGGACTCGAACCCCAGACCCACCGGAGAGCAGGACCCGGTCCAACCCACTGCACCACCGCGCCCCCCTACGAGTTGCTAATAAATACTTTGTAAATGCAAATGTTGAAATGAAAACTTATTGGAGCTCAGTTGAAGTTAGCTGGAGAAAATGGAGATTGATAATGTCTTAAATATATATAAATACAAATAAAAAGCCATCCATTTATCATCAACAAATGCCAGGCCAATGTAAGGTCAAAGTGGGCTGGAGCCTATCATGGAAACAGAGGGCAGGGTGGGCACCGGATGGGACACCAGTCCATTGCAGTGCTGTCTCACACACACACACACACACACACACACACACACACACACACACACACACATTCATTCATACACACACAAACGGAAATTCAGAGGCGCTATGAGGCACCAGTGCTACCTGCTGTGCCACAGTGCAAAAAAAAAAAAAAAATCCAAATGAAGCAGAGAGAAATAATAAAAAGATGAGCACACTTTCACACCACAGACAAATGAGGACAAGGCCAGCATCTTCACACACTTGCAGAAGCAGACCGACTTGGGCAAAGCTTGAAGCGAGGCAGTGTGGGCCTCCAAAGCAATTACACACTCGATGATGTTTCTCAAGCAGTATCTCAACTATTAAAACACTCTGTTTATTGTTAAAGCGAGCGGGTCTCCCTCCAGACCGCGCGGCATTTGGCGGAGTGCTCTTTATCTGTTTATTCTCTAATAATCCAGCGAGACGCTCTGCTTGGCGGGATTTTCGGCTTCTCTGGTGGATGAGACAGAGGATAAATGAATGACTGTTTCCCCGCAGCCCGTACACTTGATTCAGGTCAAATGATACCGCGATTTACCACCTCGTCTTTCCCAAAGCCTTTAAATAAGAAAATAAAACAAATTCTGCTGAACCTTGTTTTTTTCTCTCTCTTCTTTGAGACGCACTTTTGCGGCACTCAGTGAAAAGGAAATGTGAAGACAGAAGGCGGGAGGACACCGCAAGGTGACAGAATAAATGAATTCAGTGGATCGAGCGAACAAAAAGGGGTATAATAAATGTCACAATTCAAAGGATTAGTGATGTATTGTGGTGTGCCAGTCTGTATCTGGGTACAACTTTGCCATCCAGCGAAAATTACAGAACGCTCCTTTAGGGACCCCGGAGCCCGGAAGAGAGAGCGAGCGAAAGAGAACGGAGAGAGAGCGATATTGGAAGGAGCGTGGAGAAGAAGCAGTATTGGGGGGGTGGATGCATATTTATCCAGTGTTTGCAGGGGGTTTAATACTCACAGGACCTGTACTGAGCACACAAGGAAGCGTCGCCATTTATTAGGCACACGCGATGCTGTTTGTGCAGGATTCGGCCCTCTCCCGGCTCACACGGCTTCTCCAAGGAGGGAATTCCACATTCTGCAGCACACGGCTATTTATTACCACGAAATACTGCAGGGAAGAAGTGGTGCGCGCTTGCGATATTTAGGCCCATGACAGTTAAAACACCTTTTTTTCCTCCTTTTCACCTCGCATCAGACATGACCGTAGAATAAACTTGGAGCATGCATTAAATATAGAGGAAGATGGGCTTTCCTGGACGTTGAAAGAGGGCGGCGATGAATCCGAGACACGTATTTCGTATGAAGCAAACAGAGACGACGCGTTCGGTGTTTTGTCGAAGTAAACAAAAAGATGGCACTTATTAAAAAGCATCTCTGTGTGCAACGATGGAACACAAATATCGCATAGAAAAACCAGCTACAAGGGTGAGGGTTTCGGGGGCAATATTACAGCTTCGTTTTTTGCTAACTGCTCCATATTTCTGGCAGAAGTTGTGATTTTAGTTATGCAAATTGGGAAGATGTGATGAACTTGATTTACATAGTCGGTCTTCGTCAAAGTGCTGCTAATAGGGAGGATGGAGGAAAGATGATGCTCGCAACCATGCTGCTTTCACTGCACAGAAATCAAATGCTTTTTTGACCTTTTCAGGACTGGAAGCCCATGTTCGGGATGGAGAACCCAACGCAAACTACACGGAATTGAACCATTTTGTCGGGTTTGGTACACGGACACTTTTTCATCAGGGATGTTCACCACCAGTGAGTCATGAGCTGATTTACTTGGAGCTTTAGTGATTGTTTTATGCAAAGGCTGCTGGGGGTGAGCAACGGTGGATCGTCACGAGCCTTTTCGCGCGCATACGCAGCGCAGACACACACACATGCACGCCCTCCCTCGACCAAAACCACCTGGTGTTCAAAAGAACATTAAACTTCATTTTAAGTGTAATGGCTCTCATCAGTCAGGGACCCCATTGTGTTATGCTTCTACACGCACGAATGCGTGGTCATTAATTCATGTGCTCGATAACTTTTCGTAAGCATTGACAGCCTGGAAATTGTGTAGGTTTGGATGTGAAATTTCAGGTTTTCTTCATCTGCAGTTCTGTGAAATGGACGAAATGAAAAATATTTGTTTTTATACAGCAATAAACTTTTCCATTGGAAGGTGAACTTGAAGTCCAAAGGACAGTACCTTCAGCACGAGGGCAGGTATTCTGATTTATTGCATGTAATCACTGCAGATGCCCCTACGCAAAGTATTTTACATATGGAGCCGAGAAACTGCATGCAATAAACAGGAAAGTTATGCTGACATATGTAGATCAAGAGCAGATTGTCTGGTCAGCGCATGCCAAGAAAATAGAGAATGTGTCCAACGAGAAGAATTTCAATGTGTGTTTGTTTATTCTTCCAGCAACCCAAAAAACAGAAGAAGGTATTAAGGTCTGGACAGATGAGACTAATTCTCTTAATGCTTTGAAGAGTTTACATGGCAGTCTTTGCAAACTTGCAAAGACTCCAAAATATTGGCTTCGACTCATCATCGGAGCGGCTCGACGGTGTGGTGGCTTGCACTGTTTGGCAGCAGCAGTTCCATGGGCAACGATGGGGGCGAGGCATCAACATAAATATTGTCTCCCGCCCACGTGTGTGTTCCGGTGGCCTCGATGGGCTCGAATTTCACCAGGATGTACAAGGTCGTCATTTCCGTTGCCCTATAAGCAAATGACCCCATCGGCTTTCTGCCGTACAGGGCGGCACCCTTAAGGAGATGGATTGGTGCAGCTCATGGGGTGATGCTCCCTCCTCATGTGGGGTGGGGAGAGAGGAAGACACAACTCTGCCTTCTCCTCACGATGAATCCCAGCCACTCTCACGCTGGGAAAAACATAAACAATGCATTCAGCTATAGCATGCTTTTCAAAAATTTTCGTCTTTGTAACACATCAAGTGTACGAAAGAGAAACAAACAGGGAATGTTCACTATTTAAACACCTTGGAGCTCTTTTTTGACAAACCGCACCGAATAGTTGCCTAGAGCGCTGGGCACTACTGATGACGGAGGAGATTCTGGAGGTTGGTTGAGGGTCGGCAGTCTAGGTTTAGCCAAGAAGACGGATTTCCGCTTCCAGGTAAGTGGAAGCAAACAGTGGCAGGGATTGTATTTCCTGGTAGGCGTCAAGGGGGTGGGGAGGTGGGGCTGTACACGTACGTGACCCGGCCCTGGCCTGGCTCTTCGTCTCAGAGTCCCTGAATTGGAGCGAGAGGGAGAACCTCGCCGCACGTGGGTCGATGGCTCCCCGGTGCCCTCCACGGGAGTCGGCTCTTCTGATTGATTTCCGTGGGAAAGCGAGGAGCTCTCTGCTAAACCCCGACGGTGCGGGGCGGTCTTCGCCACACCACGGGTGCGTGGGTGCGGCCGGGGATGGGGCAGCTGCGGAGGGGAGGTCAACCGGAGCATCTCGCCAGCGGCAGGGAACCAGCAGGGCTTTTCGCCATTCTCTTCATAGTGCAGTAGCGGCGACAGACCCGGAGCCCCCGCCCTAAATGCATACTCTCTAGCTGACATTTCCGAAGGCGTAATTTGTGAGAATTACCAGCGGGCTCCACAGCTCCACGCAGGCGCAAACACCAACGACTTGCAGCAAAAGCAGATGCGGGAATGCTGACGGCTGCACTCTGTCGGCTTACGTTGGTGCTGGGCGGATGCACTGACCTTTCCGGATCCTCGTACCCCTGCTGGGTATCGGGTGGGTATCCCTGCGGCCAGCATCTGGTTGCCACGGATAGACCTTAAGTATCGGGACACCTACTGTAAGGCCTATATAGCATTTAAATCATATTACAGATATAACTGTGTAACTCAACAAAGCCTGAAACCACATGAAAGTTATAAGGTTACACTGATTTTACCACGCATTTCCTGACATTTTCCACGCGCACCCAAAGTGAAATCATTGCATATGCTACACAGCGCCAATAAACAAGGTACTTACAGATGTAAAGAAATAAAACATACTTCACAATCAAACATGCTTTAATAATATTCTGTAAGAGATTTTAAAAGGAGGCTATAAGAACATTTAATTTTCTGTCTGTAATTGCATTATTTTTCATAGGTCTAATATTTCAGAGCATAAACTGTTGATTAAAAAATGTAAATCCCCTCTGTGAAACCCTGCATTATCATAAATTACTGTAGTTATTTCTAAATTCTGTATGTTGTCCTCATATTTCTTTTTATTCAGAATACTTTAATAGAAAGCATTTTAGTGTTTAAATCATATTACAGAAATCATTTTTGTTATACTTTTTTGTTATACTGTTTTGCATATATTATCTGCTAAGCATGGAATCATAATGCCAGTCACCTTTGACTATGTCATATTAGCATATTTTGCCTTTAAGTATTAGCTCAGAATTAATAACGAGAAAAAAGATCGAAAAACAGAGCTGTTTTTTTTTTTTTGGAATTAACTGTATTTTATTTGTAATTCATCTTTCACAGCAAATCCACCAGCTTTAAATACCAAAAAAAAAAATGCCGACACAAACGAGTTTTAATACAAATTGCTTCATTCGCTGAATAATAAAAGACTGATTTTACAGACGTGGCGGCTGCTTATTTATTTATTTGGGTTTCTGTGAGCAGACTAAACCTGCCCTGCTTACTAAAGTGGTCGGAATTGTCAAGCGGAGTGGAGCTCGACGAGTGAGACGCCTTAATGAGCGCTCCGAAGGGTCCCCCCACTCCCCCCACTCCCTCCACTCCACCCCCCCCACAGAGCCGCCGCTTCCCCAAAGTGCACGGAGCGGAGGGCCAAAAGCCGGCGCTGTGAGCCCACTTTACGAAGGATTTGTGGGCCTTCGACTCGGACACGACACACATAGGAAGAAAAAGTGCAGAGATCCCTCCAAGTGTGTGTGTGTTTGCTCATTATGAGCTCCCAGGACCGTGTGCAGACTGTATCCTGCATAATTCATAGCACTTCTGTAAGTGTTTATTGAGTAACAGCTGGTGTGTCGTGGTTAGAGCTGCTGCCTTTGGATCCAAAGGTCATGGGTTCCATCCCCATCTTCAGTTGCAGTACTCTTGAGCAAGGTACTTACCCTAAACTGCTCCACTAAAAACTACCCAGCTGTATAAATGGGTCAATAAGCATAAGCAGCTGAACACTGTAAGTCGCTTTGGAGAAAGGCATCAGGTAAATGAATAAACGTAAACGTAATAACGAGACGCCTTTCGGCTCCCGATGGAACCATCGTGAAGGTAACGTGAAGCTTAAGGACGGGGAGTTGATGTGAAAGTCAAAGGACTGAGCTTTGGGACGGTTCGGCTGTTGCGCAGTTACAGTTCGTCAGCTGAATCACCGCAGTAAAAAACACACGGCTGCCGCCTGTCCCATGATGGTGTTGCCCTTAAGTTTATTGAGTCGTACAGGCCTGAAAGGTCATTATTTTTCAGTACTTGCTCGATTCTGAAAACCAGCTTGCGATATCACCCTTTTATGCAGCCGAGTATTTTTACGGCAGGAATTGAGGTGAAGAAGTATAAGCTGGACAGCGAGGTGCCCCCTTAATTCCCTCGCTTAGGGAGAGGGCGAGCGAGCGAGCGAGCGTTGTGGGTATGCTGCTCTTTGTGTGGATTTGGTGGTCACTTCTGAACTCAATGATTTTTTTCCAATTCTGTGTGTGATATTGCAATACCCCAGAAGGCCTCTTCTTTGTCTATTTTGCTTTCCTTCTTTTGTTCCTCGCTTTTTTTTACCGCCAGTAGGCCTTCGGTTTTTCTGTTGGAGTTTATTTGCTTCTTCACTCGTCATTTTCGTTTAATTATTGGAAGCAAAAGATATGACACCTAGAAGCGGGGTCACTGTCACTCCCTGGTGGCCCAGGAGTGTCGTATGTTTGACTCTTTTGCGTGTTTTTATAGTTAGATGTTTTCATTTAGGAGACACTTTTCTCCAAAGAGATTTACATCTCAGAGAAAAGTACAACGAATGCATTAAAACAACAGAAAGTGAGACTTGGAATCAGAGACGAGATTCTAAAATACAGTAAATTTGTCACATTTTACCATAGGAATCAGAGTACATCACATGAGTACCTACATAAAACATTAACCATTATTCAACGGTTTCTAATCACAAAATTGTTAAACATAAGAGTTACACGTTTATCACGCATTTAATAGATCGGAGGAGAAGTGAGTTCAAAAGAGGTGAGTTCTGAGACCCTTGTAAATGTTGAGAGGGATTCAGCAGTTCTGAGTGAAAGGAGGGGGGGTCTTTCCTCCATTCCACCACATCGGAGCCAGAAACTAAACCCTTTGAGCTTTTTGTTTTGCACCTTTAGTGTGAGGGTCCACCAAGCAGGCAAAGGTGGAGGAGGGTCGCTGTCGCTGTCACTGTCACACTGAATTTTTCTACTTTGTATGCGTCAGTGGGTAACGTAAAGGCTACAGTCAGTGTCTCACACCCGAAGGAGCCAGGTTCAAATCCCTCTTACTGTAATACCCTTGAGAAAGGCACTTAGTCTCAATTGCTGTAGTTTAAATGACCCCATAACATAACGTAAACACGCCCTGCAATGGGCTGACACCAATCCGGGGAGCTGGTGGACACCGAGTTGCCCTCTCTGCCCCTGGGATCGGCTTTGGACCACAGAGACCCTGAACTAAGAGAAGCGGTTGCTGATGATAAACAAACTTCTAGAAGAAATTACAGTAGCGTAGTGTAGAAACCTTGGAGAAATGTGTCAGCTAAGTAATGGTTAATGATCATTTTTATTTCTTCCAGAAATTTCAAACTTGTTATTGACCCTGCGAGCGTATGCAAATTTCGACACACCAGGGAATGATCGATGAAAAAGGGTACGATGCAGCGTACAGATTTAAATAAAAACGGGTGAGTTACAGAGCGGATGAAAACACTTTCAGCCAAAACGCATCCAAGAAGATGAACACAGTTTTACACAAGTGCTGTCATATTAGATTAGCGACAGGGTCAAAGTTCGAGTCTCCCGATGTGACAAGACCTACAGTGTAAAACTCTCCTATTGATATGGTTACAGAAAGGAGGTTTCGTTTCAATTTAAATGTCTGTTTTGCTTCTGCAAGTGCCTTTAAACGGAGGTTAGAGGAGTGCAGAGATACTGACAGTATGTGTGCCGCAGCAAGCAGTTATACACAATAATTTAGTCTAATTATTGCTGATTGCTCCATTATGTCGTGGCTTCTGCGTTTCACAGACACTGTTGGTGGTGAGAGCTGACTGACAGCAGTTGGGTTTGTTTTTCCCTGGTAATTGGATGCTGTGCGAAACACAGTTCTGATCAGCAAAGTTGTGCTTCAAATGTATTTTTTATGAGTTTTTTTTTTTTTCCCTTATTCACTTGTAGGAAAGAAGACAGCAATCAGTCTTTGCGAGTTGTCATATAATTTGAAAATACTTTTGCAAGGCTAAAAACTAATTGTATCCGTTGTCTTTCTTCTTTTTCGGCAGCTCCTGTGGCTCAACAGCGATGTGTCCATCGTGGAAGCTAAATTACAGGGTGGGGAGAAGTGAGGATTTTCCCTAAAATATGACACTTGCAGGATTATAAACTCTTTTCTTACACCAAGCATGTGTAAAGCCCGAAAAAAAAGGAAAAATCCGCTATGAGGCAAATATGGATTTGAACATGACATTGCAAGACACTTATGAGGCCATGTACTCTTGGATTTCAGAATGCAGGTTTACCGTTTCACATGTTGACTCTCATCGGCTCTTTTGGGGGTTTTTTATTATGTGGTTTCACATGTTGGTTTATACTGGGTGTTTTTAGGGGTCTGTTTCCTGGTCTTTTTTTTATATAATAAAATTACCCTGGTCTGTCGCCTTACTTTCTGCAAAAAAAAAACTTCTTCCCTTTAATGCTGCTTTTTGCTTGAGTCTGCACGCAAAACAGCTCAAGGTTTTGGACTGTTTTACTTTGAGATTGAGGGGAAAAAATAGTCTTCAACAGTCCTGATCCTTCTCTCTCTTGCACACACATACACACACATACACACATGCACACACAGAGCCTTGCTCTAAACCTCAGCTCTGACTGCTGACTTGATCATAAACATCTTTTATACCAACACTGAAAATAAATTCTCAAAATAGCCAGCCGAGGCATTAGCTGAATCTCTGCACTGCTTATTGACTCGAGAATAAACCTGTGTGAAATTTAAAGTCCTTCTTACGAAGAACTTTGTGGAAAGGAAATGATACTGACATCGCTTCTTACCGATGGGTAGTTCCAACAAATATATTTGCTCCTGTAAATCTCAGTACTTTACTCTTTGGCAGCGGTTAAGGGCCTGGGGGCCTCATTAATAAAATGTTTATAGACACAGATTTGAGCTCACAGACAAATGTAAGCCAATGTTGAGATTTAAATGCTGAAACCAGTTAAAGTAGGAGAGTCTATAGTGTAGCAGTTAGTTAGAGCTGCTGCCTCTAGTGGGTCTAGAGGATGTATGTTTGAATCCTGCCTGCTGGTTTATGACAGCCGAGTAAGGTAATTACCCTGAAATGACTCCAGTAAATTTTCTCAGTTGTATAAATGGGTAAATAATTGTAAGTAACTTAATATTATGTCGCTTCGGAGAAATGTCTCAGTTAAATTAATAAATATGAATACATACATTTGTATTAATTCATTTAGCAGATGCTTTTCTCCAAAGTGACTTACATCTCAGAAAATACAATTTGTGCATTATCTTAGGGGAAAGAAACATAGCTCAGATGTGTGACTCTTAAGTACAGTTAGTTTAATTCCTTCACCATATGAACCAATGTTCATCACACGAGTAGCTGCATAAAAATTTACCAGAATATCAACGATTCCTAAAAACCTTCCTAGTAGTTTGTTTTTGAGATACATATAAACGTTAGGTTACATTGCAGGAGTAGCTGTGTAAAGAACTGATCCGAGCATCATCTTAAAGATCATGGAATACATTTACATGTGTGCAAAACATCATACGATCCGGATGAGAAATTCCATGTGGCGATGAGGTGGTAATAGAATCTGAACAGACAAGTGCCGTCCGATAAGAAAAAGGGAACATTTGCTTACATTGTCCACGTTTTGGGGCATGATCTTAAACTGCCTTTTAGAACAAACTGGATTTTACAAATGGTGCAATAAATATTTGCCTTATCGGGTTTTAGATTATATTCCACAGAGGGACTGCTGTAGCTTTAGTTAAAAAGTGTGTTATCGTATAGTGGATATTGGTTCTGATGGTGGTGTGTGACAAATGGACTGTACCCTAGAATCATGCATCTGCATCCAGTTCTCTCCTTCTGTTGGTGTACTGCACTCTTTGTGCTGTTCTCTGCGTTGAGATGTACCCTTTTGGAGAAGAAAGGTCTGCTAAATGAATAAATGCAAATGCACCTACGAATAACTATGAATGGATATTTGTACAAATATGTCTGGTGAGTATTAGTTAGCTAATTAATGCACCTCATTTTTATTAACTCGTTCTTCGGAGTGCCGTTTGCATTGTCTTGTGGAGTCTGTGTGTGTGTGTGTGTGTGTGTGTGTGTGTGTGTGTGTGCGGGGGGGCTTCTGTGTCCCACACATTGACATCGTTCCCGCTTCTTGAGCTCAGAATTAGACCCCTGCAAGACCAGCTGTTTTCCACAAGCACTTGACAGACATCCAGCCCGTATTCGGTGGTCCGTCAGAAGCACAGAGCCGCCCTGTTTCCAGGCAAGTTAACATTGTTTACATTTATTCATTCATTTATCTGACACTTTGCTCCAAATCGACTAAGAAACGTTAAGCTACTTACAATTATTTAACCGTTTATACAGCTGGGCAACTTTACTGGAGCAATTCAGGGTAAGTACCTTGTTCAAGGGTACCAAAGCTGGAGGTGGGATTCAAACCTGAAACCTAAGCACCACACGAGCAGTATTCACCCCTGGTTCACTTCCTGCCCGCACTTCTGCCGTGTGACCCCCCCTCCACCGGACCTCCACCAGCTCTGATGAACAATACTGTATTTACACACAAGAATAGACGCAGGGTGGCGCATGGAAAACAGAAAAGTGCTTAACGTAAAGCCAGCATCCTGCCCTCAGCTGTGGAATGGCCCTGAGAGTTTGAGGTTCAGCCGCGGAAAGGAACCGGTTCCATCTGCAAGGGATTTGCAGAGTGGGGCTTCCCATCTGCCGCGATCAAGCCTTCTCTGGGTCATACAGGAGCCACGCTGCTGGACGCTGCACGCAGAGGCGGATACACAACCCATCTGGCTTAGCTGGTGTAAGGAGAACCCAGGAGAATCTGCCCGTGTGCAACTAGGAGCTCAAATACAACATATAAACTGCAGTGTTTGTGCCTTTAATCAATCACGAAATATTAGAGCCCTCGGTCGTACCGATGTACCGTCGTACTGGTTTCAGTTTATTCTAAAGAAAGGTACCGCATTTACTTTTCACACCCCTTCACTTTTGATAACCGCTTCTTCTGATGAGGAGTCTGCCCTGGAATCCCTGGGCGCAAGGTTGGAAGGGATGCCACACACACACACACACACACACACACACACACACACACACACACACCATGGACAAGTGACAGTGTCAAATTCAGCAGAAATGTATGTCTTTAAAGGGGGTGCGGTGGTGCAGTGGGTTGGACCGCAGTCCTGCTCTCCGGTGGGTCTGGGGTTCGAGTCCCGCTTGGGGTGCCTTGCGACGGACTGGCGTCCTGTCCTGGGTGTGTCCTCTTCCCCCTCTGGCCTTGCGCCCTGTGTTGCCGGGTAGGCTCCGGTTTCCCGTGACCCTGTGAGGGACCAGCGGTTCTGAAAATGTGTGTGTGTGTATGTCTTTAGAGTGTGGGAGGAAAGAGGAGCACCCAGAGGAAACCCAAACAGATGAGGCAAGCACATGCAAACTCCACACAGGCTGCACCGGATACGAGGCTACGCCCGAACAGCCCCGGCACTGTGAAGTGGAAACGCAACACACTGCACCACCCTGTACCTACATTTATACCAGTTAAATAATAGTCAATGGCACTAATTTAGCCGAGAGGTTTGTATACAGAGCTACTGAAAACGATTTACCCCAAAATGATTAAGACAACTTGTGGTAAGAATTTTGCTGAAGAATGTTACAATGGGACTGGAGATTCAAACCCAGGATGTCCAATTATGAGGAAAGAGTTCTCACCACTAGACTACCTGCTCACCCTTAGTGTTGCGCAGCAGAGCTTTCAAAAGCCACATAAGCAGAGTAGAGCAAAATTGCTTCCACCGTACAGGCCTTGTAGCATCGCTTACAGGGAGTGGTGCCGAGAGCACAGAAAAACTGCGTGGTTACCACATGAAATCTGCAGCCCACTTTCTATTGCTGAACCGCTTATCCTGGAAAGGGTCACGGCAATCCTGATCCTATCCTGGAATCAATGGGCGCGAAGAAAGACGGGACGGGACAAGACACCAGTCCATCACAAGGTTGCCACACACACGCACACACGCAACAGGCAATTTAGTGTGTCCATCCATCCATCCAGTTTCAACAACCACTTTGTCCCGAGCAGGGTCACGGTGATCCTGGACTCCATCCTGGAAGGACTGATTGCAAGGCTGAGGGGGAGTACACTCTATATGGGATGCCAGTCCATCGCAGGGTAGCCACACACTCTATGGGCATTTTAGTGTGTCTAGTTCATCTAAACTGCATGTCGTCAGATTGCAGAAGGAAACTTGCGCACAAGTCGGGAGAACATGCAGATTCCACGTTGGCTGAGTTGGATTCGAACCGGCACCTGAACAGACTCAGCACTGTGAGGCGGTAACATCACCGTGCTGCTCTACCATCTATTAACAACATTAAAAACCAAATAAATAGAAGGAGTCTGTTCAAAAGTAGCAGAAACTAAACAAACACAGATGTGTAGCCTTCGCTGTGGGCTCAGGGCCAGAGAAGTTCAGGCCAAGTTGAAGGATCGAGGACCGTAATGCGGAGGGAATATTCACCAGGCACATGGTTGCTAAGTGCTCGTTCCCAGATGCTCATCTGCCTCCTTTTTCTTTTAGGGCTTCTGACTCAATTTGTAAGTACACAGCAGCTGGACCACTCGCTTCATCTGGCCCAGGTGCGGTCATCCTAGTCAGGCAGGCCGATGACATCGGTCCCGAACTTTCCTTGGCAGAAGCTGTTGCAGATCAGGCGTTTGCTGTGCTGAAATTAAAGTATGTTGGAGAAAATGCCTTAGCATGTTTTCTTTTTTTGAGTCAATTGAGTACACAGTCCCTTTCCAGGATCATGCCAGTCCTTGATCTAGCACTTGTGACAGAATACACAAGAGGCTTTTGAATTACTTCCATCAGCTGACATGACAACACACAATAAACTTGCCATCTACTAGGCTGATGGAAGAAAGAGCTTCTTTCCATTCATGTTAAGGTGAAAACATCCCATGTCATTAAAAATTCTGCATTTATGAATCGTAAACATAGACGATAAACACAACAGATCCAGAAGAACACTTGCTGGCATTTTAGTCCAAACGGTATTATGCATCCCACTTGTCATGATCGCACCTCATTAACACATCTGAGCCCCGCTAGCAAACGCCACATGGGTCACGTAGAATCGGAGACACATCCATGCCCTTGTCCGCAGAGACCGGCCCCATTTTATTTTCACTATTCCCCTGCTGCGACAGCAGGCCACATTCCCACTAAATACTGGAGCATTTCTCTTAATGATTTCCTCATGTCTATTTCTAGGAGTACGGATGCCTCTAACAAGTGGTGTGATCCTCCCAGAGCACTCTAAATGAATAAATATAAATCAATACGACACATTCACACAACAGGCAATTTAAGAGTCACCAGCTTACGCAAAACATGTCTTTGGACTACCGCACCCAGGTTTTGCCGTTTTACCTCCAAGTGCCACGGCTTTAGGAGGAGGGGTTGAGACAGAAATTTCACAAGTGGATGCCCTGATGTAAAGGCTTGCCATTTTATCCAGGCATTGGACCAGCACTGACTAACCAGTGGCTGGGGCTTTGGGCAATTTACAGTCACCAGTTCACCTGAACTGAATGTCTTTGGGCTGTGGGAGGAAAGCAGAGTGCTCAGAAGAAACCCATGCAGACACAAGGAGAACAAACAAAGCCCAAACAGATTGAGTGGGGATTAAACTCACTTTCTCGTACACCACAGTGCTGCTCCAAACACATGTCTCTGGATTGTGGGAGGAAACTCACGCTGACATGCTATGAACATAGAAACTCCAAAGAGACTGAGCAGAGACTGAAGCCATGTCCAGTCACGCAACACTACCCTCTCTGGCACCATGTTGCCCAAACTGAATGCTTCAAATGTCTGGCACGGGCTGACGTCCATCTCAAGTGATATCTGCACTTTTTGGGCATATGCGGGCTGCATCAGTCACAACGGTGGGTTCTTTGTTGATATAATAAGACGACACCAAGGAGCTGCACTGACAGCATCTGAACATGGCCTTCTAGCCTTTACCACACCATTGGCGTTCCCTCATAGATGATCAACCCATTTATCGCTCTTCAGGATGTTCACTGGACTTCCTTGTTCTCTTCCAACTCACTTTCTTTCTTGCTCCGTCTCACTCTCTCTCCTACTGTCCTGCGTTGACTCCTTAAGCCAGCGCGACCCTGTGGAAGATCTGAGAACTGAGAGTAGAACTGTGCTTCCCTAATCCTCCAAATAAGGGGGGATTCATTGCGAGGCATTGAAGTTTGATCTGGCCATTATCTGATTCATTCGTGTACCACCTAGGAAAATTCTACACCAGCCAAAGAGTGGATAAGTGTTCGTTCAGGGGACGGGTTTGGAAGATCATGCCTGAACAGAGTCAGAGGAAGAGACTCTGGATGTACGTATCACTTCGACACTCACGGTTGATGATGGCTCATGACAAAAAAAGTCAAAGTACTGTTTCCAGAAGAGCACATTTACTGTGGTGGACTGGTGCCAGGCTGATAATGAGAGGCAGCATGTAGGAAAGTCCTCAGGGACACAGACTTGAAACAGCACAACTGTGACGGAGGGACATACTATCATACTCATGAATGAAGGTCTTTACCTTTTAGAAATGCCTGTGAAATGTCCCACTCTACAAATAGGTAAAAAAAAAAATCATACTTTAGTATAAACAAACTGGCTGTGGAAATAATCATAACGTCGGTCACATCTAGGACCCCGTCTTTGTGTTGCTATTACAATTTAGCTAACACCTTTGACCATGGAAACCTAAATGTATATTGTTGCAGAATAGGTCGCTCGCAATTATACAGGAAACTATTCTTACTAACGTGTAAAACAGAGACAGACGAGTGGAGACAGCAGTGGGGATGTCATGTCTTGGTTGGGAACTTGAGTAGTTCACTGTGTCTCAAGCCTCCTTCATGTACTCCCCATTTGTTGACACTTGGTCTCTGCTGCTGCAAGTGTGACAGGGAGAAGAAACCAGGATTTCACCTCCTGGAATACTTATCAGCTTGGCACAAACAAAGGCAAAGCTTTGAGTCGTGTTCTGTATGTAGAATTTATGAGCACTGGCCTTTACTGTTAACATGGTCTAAAAAGATCAGCCCCTGTTGCGTATCCATGAAGAAACACCTCTTTCTGAGACATTGGTCAGTCAATCAATCAATCAATCAATCAATTTATCTATCTATCTATCTGAAAGTGTGTGTAGTCATTTCTGCTACTGCACAATAGGGGAACAATGTCACGTAAGGCAAAAACTATCGTTGGCTGATACACAAAATCTTCGCCAACACCTTTACGTTTTGCGTCACTGAGTAAATGAGCTGAACTCGATGTGAGACAGCTGAGCGCAGCCACCTGTGGAGGAACACACACGACACTCACTTTTCCCATATGCTTTGTTTTGGACCTGCTAATTGCGAGGTTCTCCTCAGTTCTCCTGTTATTTTCACAAAATCTATTTTATTACCAAAAAAGAGAGTAATCAAAGTGACAAGAATGTGCCTGAGAAATGTGCTAGTGATAGTGCTTCAGGTGGTGAACATGACAGAAAAGCTTTAACACCTAAAATAACTTTATGCGAAAGATCGTTTGTGCAACTGAAATAATGGAGTCAACATTTCGTTGAAGCTTCACTCTTTTCAAGGTAAAGGCCCAAATTAACAATGATATTTCGTTGTTATGAATTTGACATGTTTTAAAACTGTGCTGACATTTTTGTTAGGAGTATTAAAATTGAGGGGGTGCGGTGGCGCAGTGGGTTGGACCGCAGTCCTGCTCTCCGGTGGGTCTGGGGTTTGAGTCCCGCTTGGAGTGCCTTGCGGCGGACTGGCGTCCCGTCCTGGGTGTGTCCCCTCCCCCTCCGGCCTTACGCCCTGTGTTACCGGGTAGGCTCCGGCTCCCCGTGACCCCGTATGGGACGAGCGGTTCTGAAAGTGTGTGTGTATTAAAATTGATAATGCTTATGGAATTGCTTAAGTTTTCAGTGATCAGCTCTAACCCGGTCTCTCCTAGAAGCCCTCTTATTTCTATTGTGTGATTTTCCATAATGCAAGGTGATACAGGAGCCCATTTGTCACATTATAGCAGGAACGACTGCATATATGAATATATCCTTGCAGTTCTAATCTTTAAACACACAGAAATACCTAGAATAGCATGATTCAGTACTGAAGTATATTAATAATTATGGTGACTCATAAAAAAAAAAAAAAAACTGAAAAGAGCTGTACAGTACTGTAAACAGACACAGTAATTGCTGTCTTGTTTACTGTAGTAAATAATATAAGATAGACAATGGGCACAGGTGGTAGCGGGAAATAGGACTTGACTTACAAGAAGACCTTCAACACTGATTATGGCTGAAATGTGTGTTTATGTTTAATAATTTTAAATAACAATTTCTTTAACAGTGCAAAAACCTTTATGAAGCGACTCGTGTGATGTACACTGGTTCATGTGGTGGTATCTGACAAATTAACTGCACTCAAGAATCACGTGTCAGTGTGATGCACTCTGTACTGTTATTCGCGATGTGCTTCGCTTTGGAGAAAAGCATCTGCTAAATGAACAAATGTACATGCAAATGTCAACTCATACTGACACAAATGGAAAACAAAAGCTAAAACAAATAAAAAAAAAAGGAACAGATGCAATAAGTGGCACCGAAACTTTGAGGTTCTCTTTAATTCTGTCTAAACTCCTCTTTCCAGGTTCTCACAGCAAGAAGCGTAAATAGACATTAGACAGCCGAATGTTTGCTGATTGCTGATTTGGGACATTGTTGGCCTCTGGTTGTTTTCTTTCTTCCCTGTGTTGTCACAGACGATGCATCCCAGCCATAATATTATTTTTATACGACATTGTTCTTCAGAGCTGCTGGGGTGGAGGAGTATGTAGCGCTAGTGCCTCGGTATCCAGGACATGCAATTGGATGTGGCTTCGATCTCATTTGAGCGTGTGTGTCCTGTCCTTTGCATGTTCTGCCTGTGTTCATGTCCATTCCTCCCGCAGTCCAAAGTCATGGGCTTCAGATGAATTGCTGACTCTAAATTCCCTCTCATGCGTCTTAAATTGCTGTGGCTTATTGATGGGTGACCGACTGTAGGGAGTTTACCGTGGTGTGTCCAGCACTGTGCGTCACTTTCTATAAAGGTGTCAGCTACAGATCAGCACTTTTGTAAGATATGAACGTTAAGGTTAAATAATGATATACAGTATATTACAGCAGAGGCCAGGTAATAATAGTTTGATCCATTTTCCTTTAGCACCAGTTTGAAGAAAGACAACTTCATCTCCAACCAGAACATAACTGCTCCGGATCTGGCAATGAACCCACTGGCATCTCTTCAGTAATGAGATGATTTCCATTAATATGCAAAACGCCGAGCAGCTATCGTGCCTCCCATGAGGCCCGTCCGCAGGGATTGTGCTGGGCCGTTAAAGGATGTGTGAAACCTTCGTACTCGTGGAAAAAGCTTGTGTTTGGAAATATCACTTGAACTATTTGAAAAAAGGCAATTCGCACCAAAATATTTCAGATTCTATTCCAAAGTTAAAAATATTGTGTAAATTAATAAAAGCCTTATGGTTCACATTATTTCAGGATTTTGCCGCCTACATTTTACAGTGTAGCTTGTGCTTTCTTGCTTTCTTAATTTGATGCTCATAGGAAATTTTTCATCCCTAACAAATTAAAAATATTCCCAAGCAAATTTACAGTGGTGAACATTGAATGGGAGAAATTCAGGGTAAGAGACTTGTGAAACTCAAGGCTGCTGTAACAGGCTCCTTTCTGGGACTTTACCTGCCAACCTTCATAAGATGAAGATGCCTTCACTTTATTAAGACGATGAAAAGTTTACTGAAAGCATTTTCTTCAAAAAAAGGGGAAAAAAAAATCTTTTAATTTTAAAAGTTTCAAGCTGTGTATAAATTTAAAATTTAATTTTTTATATTTAAAATTAAAATTTTAAAATCTCTATTCTATTTGCCTAATTAAGAATTTAAGGAAAGAAAATTATATCAGACATATTTGACACGCTAAGAGACACAAGGAAAGAAAAACTCATGAGCAGTTTAAGGATTCGTACTCTTGATGGTATACACATCTAAAATATATTTAAGTTTGAAAATTTGAGTAAAAACTTTCTCAAAACAACTGCAAGAACAAAACAAACAGTTTACTGTAAAACTCTCATTCCGGTAATAATACGCAAAAAAAAAGGAAAAGAAATAAATAAAAAATCACTCCGCAGCCAGACTTTTCCTCTCTTGACACATCTTAAATAGAATAGATTTGGCCGCACCTGGGACTAATTGGTCTAATGAGGACACTGTCAGCGATGACCACCTGGAGAGAGCGCTGGAATGAGGACTTGCCGTTTCCGTCCGTTACACGGTACCCTTTTTTTTGCACCATTTGCGATTTCGATTAGATTAGAAACAAAATCAAACCATGATTCAAATTCATTTATTTATTTGTAACCGCTGTTAACTCCATTCTGTGCTCCAAATGCCAGGTGCTGAATTCATCAGCCGTAATGCATTATACCATATCATTCAAATTTTTTTTTTTTTTTTTTTTTTTTTGGGGGGGGGCTGGGCAAATTGCATTAAAAGTAAAAGGGCGAGTTAAACGGTTAATTTGACACCTACACGTTTGCTGTGAGATAGAGCTAAAGATAGAGAGGATTGAATCAAAGAGAACTTCATCCCATGGCAATTTCAGCATGACAACCCTGTTAACTTGTAATTCACAATATATTTTCTTTTTCAGGTCCTTAATTAAGCAAAATTATTGCGGCACACCGAACCCGGCCTGCCCTCGTGGTCTGGTGCTGCGGGTGAGCTACTGCAGCTGATTATGGCGAACGGATGCTTTCGCTAACAGGATGTCTCATGGTGTTAATGACGAGGCTTAGAAGAGCTACAGCGACTTCTGGAGCAGATGGCCAGGGGTCAGTGGTGCCTTTAAATGGTCAACCCTTCAACAGGCTCCCCGGCACCATCCCGGGCCCCCATCGCACCTCCTCGTCCTTCATTCCTCCTCATGTATGGCGATTATCCTTCCTGTTGCCCCTCCTCGTGCCATCATTTCTGTGTGTGCTCCCCAGATGTATATTGTGCTCCCTGCACAATGGCAACAGGAGAGACCTGCTGCCAAGTTTACCTCCTGGGTTACTGTGCTTGGTCCCAGCAACTCCCAGATGATCTGTTTGCAGACAATTATGAATGCCTTTTTTTTTATTACTGGGCTCATTCTGTTTAATCCAAAAGGTCATCCTGTGGCACTGGGATGGCTCAATATTGGAGAGTGGAAGAATGTGGGGGAAGGACGTGTGGGAGGGGTGCTGGTGAGGGGGGCTGGTTGGTTATCCTGCTTTGGTCCTCCTACCGTGGTGCACTGTCTCACGCTCTGATTTTTGGGCGCACGTCGCCAAGGCCCTGCTTGGCCGCCGCATGTTTTATGGATGAGGCCCGCCGAGCCGATTTCGAAAGCCGGGGAGTGATTTCGACTCCTGCGATCTTGGAGTCTAGGCAGGAGCTGCATGAAATTTTTATAAAGGGCCATTATGCGGCCGCTCTCGGACAACAGCGGGGCCTCCGACAGGGCTTTCCGGCCACGGAGCCAGCCGGCCTCACTCTTGATATTTACATTGATTCTTCAGAGCCATTACTTAAATGTGAAAGGAAACACTTTGCGGGATCCCAGCACAGTCAATCAACTCAGTCAAAGCACCGCGCCACACATAAACAGGGGGCCGTTTGGCACAATGGTCAAGTGACAAGTGTCTACCATTACAGAAATAGCTATTAGAAGGTGCTGGGGTGATGCAAACAGCATAATGGCAGCTTAGAAGAGCAGGTATTGCTCAGGAGGGCAGAGAGGTGTGGGTGCAGCCAGGTTGTTTACCATACCTACAGCTCTGAAGTATTCCCAGTGCAGCTCTGAAGCTGAGGCTGTGAATGCACCAGGATTTTTTTTTTTTTTTTTTTACTTTTTTGAGGACATCTCTACTAGGGGAAGTTTTAAAAGCTGTCTCCTTTTTTCTGCTCTACAGAATCCTAACATGTTTCATATGGCTGAGAGCTGGATTCCAACACTAAGTAAGGCCTAAACACAGAGGATCTCAGAAGGTTGAGAGATGGTTTACCCACAGATACTTGGGTGCTTTGAAATAGCTGCATGCTGTATTGCATACTGGTGTCAGAATCAATTTACATACTGTATATTGCAGTTTCACACTTAAGAAAAAGCAATTAACATGCTGTATTATTTTATTCATCTAATGGCTCAGCGCCATGATCTTTTGTACGATTCACACCTATACATTTTAGCCCGCAGGATTAGTTTTCAGAAGCACAATCATAACCGCAGCCATAACCATCATAGAGGACCTTATGAGACAGAGCTCTATGTTCAGTTCCATTCATTGTATTTTTTTACAGGGTTAGGGTTAGTGTGTATAATTCAGTGACCTCAGCATCATATAGATCTTCTCAAAAAGCTGTGAAGATCTATATGACGTTGAGGTCACTGTATTACACACATACAGGTCTGGACACCAATACAAAGACGCACGCACGCACGCACGCACGCACGCACCTGAACCGCTTGTCCCATAGAGGGTCCTGGGGAGCTGGAGCCCAACCCGGCAACACAGGGCTGTAGGGGGAGGGGACACACCCAGGACGGGACGCCAGTCCATCGCAAGGCACCCCAAGCGGGACTCGAACCCCAGACCCACTGGAGAGCAGGTTGAGGTCCAACCAACTGCACCACCGTGCCCCCCCCAATACAAAGACATTAAAAAAGAAAAAAAGAAAAACCTTTACCCACTTCTGTCCTGAACATTTGTTTCTCTAAAAAAGAAATACAACCAGTTCTTTTATAAATATAGATCTGTGCCTGGAAGAACTGGGGTGGTACTCTTATCCAGGGGAACTCAAAAGGCCGGCCAGGCATAAATTCAGCATGCAGCACAAACTAACTGCACAATTGTGATGTTAGGTGTCTAACTTCTACACCTTTGCATCGGTGTGAAGACAGTGGGCTTAGTGATTCATAGGGGTCAGCAACAGCAGCAGGGAGAAAGGACGTAGCGTGGCCTTATGATGATGAATGGCAACCCCGGCTCATTTTAATACATTATTCATCTGCTGGGTGGACCACCCCCCTGACACTCCCCTGCAGGGGCCATTTTTCAGCTTTCACACTGGGTGCGTTCTCATGATAGGATTTCGTCAGGAAGAGCAGAGGCCGAAGGTCACTTGGCCACCCCTTGCCTAAGGACACGCTGTGCGCCGCAGTCCCTCGTTCCCTTTGACTCCTTAGACCCGGTGCCGCGGCTGGAGAGGGGGTTTTGTGAACCACAGGTGTAGCACATGAGAAACAACACAAAAAAGGAGGACGACATGAAGAATGAGAGGACAACGATCAAGTGCTTTTTTGTATTACAGTGTACTTGCGAAAGAAGCATTTAATCATCCATTAGCTCTGTAAGTTTGGGGTGAATAATTGATAAGAGGGAGAGCAATGAAACCCCACATGTTTACATCTCAATTTTCCTGTTTATTTAATATCTAATATCAAGGATTACAGTTTAATATTATTCTGATTTGTGTTTGTTTCACTTAATTATGTATGAGGTTTTAATTGCTGTACTGCAATAATTGTTCACTGAATGCCAAGACCATCCCTGCAATCCTTGGATCCCGTAAACTGTTTACCAGACATTATGGCAGCCAAGCTGTATTACTTTCTGCGCATTAGGCAGCGTAAGCCAAAGGACAGTAAAGAAACGGTGTTGGTTTTTTCCATTAGTTTGAAGATGACAGTTGAGCGGAGTGCATTTTCTGGTAGCTGTGATGCAGATCAATTTACAACTATGAATTTCATCTGGAAATGAAAGATTTCTAGAGGACGATAGAGAAAATAAATGTCACATCCCCATTTCGGAAACATCATATGCCGTAATTAACTCCCCGCACTGGATTGAAACTCCCCTTGTGCCCTTTCTGCAGCACCGGCACGTTTAGAGGCAACCTCACTGCTGGGGTTTGTTTCACTTTTCCTTATCTGCTGCAATTATTCAATCTAGCAATCTGCTTTATTAATTGAATATAATAATAATCGTTCAATATCATTCTAATGTTCATTAAACTACTTATGAGGAGATCAACAGTTATTGCACTCTATAACTAACTCAAAAAAGTTAGAACCTGCTATTAACTCTGGATGGATTTGAATTTTTATTCTCTTTGTCATTAATATGTGAAACAGTTAATATCAGATAGTAGCCAAAAAAGGGCACATGCATTTAGTCGGCATGATAATTCTTCTAGATAAAGAGCTTGTCATTTTGGAATTTTGTGAAATAGCTTTAACAAAAACATGGTTTTAATATGAATCATTTAATCTTTTGCACCTGTCCTGTTCTGGCCACCAGGAACTGTCCTTCAGAACCATGAAACCTCTTTTAGAACCCATCCTTCTGGACCAGGAGCTATCCTTCACACAAAGACATTTCTTTGAGTACTCAGACCTGTCCTTCAAGTCCAGGGACTTGTGTTCAGAACTAGAGGCTGTACATCAACTGTAGAAAGTTAGGTTCAGAACCAGGAGCTGTCCTTCAAAACTAGGAATTTGTGTTCAGAACTAGGAGCTGTTTATCCGCACCAGGAACTTGTGTTTGGAACCAGGAGATGTCCTTCAAAACTAGGAATTTGTGTTCAGAACTAGGAGCTGTTTATCCGCACCAGGAACTTGTGTTCGGAACCAGGAGATGTCCTTCAAAACTAGGAATTTGTGTTCGGAACCAGGAGCTGTCCTTCAGCCCCTCACACTTTCTTTGAGCACCAGAAGCTGTCCTTCAACACAAGGAGCTGTCTAAATGACACATAGCTTCCAGAATTCTTGCTAATTGTCAGATGCATGAAAAGAAAAAGTAGCCCAGCAGTGCAGACTCCCTGAACACCTTAAGGCTCTACATTTTCCTTAGAAGACAAAGTATTTCAGAAGGCAGCTGATCTTGAATTTAAACAATATGCCCCAACACCACAGCTTATTAAACACAAAAATATAACCATGCTGTAACTTCCATCACCTTCTTTTCCTCAAGTCTTGTCCTCAGTGCCACATGAGTGGCAATTGACTTCAGGTCATGTCAAGGTCCTTTCAGCCTAAAGAAAAAAATGAGCAGTCAGCAATCCATGCTAACACTTCAAATGTGCTTGGACCGAGGTCCAGGAAACTAATGGTAATTTATACCAATTAGGCAGCGAACAGATTCCATTAAGATATCCGGTAGGTAAGTGGAATTCAAGCCCAAAGACTTGTCTGTCTAATGGCGAGGGGAAAAAGGGAACCTATAAAACCCAGAAAGCAGAATCTTTGTAAAGATACATACACATTCGCATGTATTTCTTCATAGGACTCCTCTGTATTTCAGCTCAGTTACAACCTGGCACTTTCTCCTATAGATTAATTTATGTCAAAGAGTAATATGCTTCTCGGCTTGGTACGTAACAGAAAATCTGCCAAAAGTTATGCATCTTAAATACTATGTGAAGCCGGAGTTGCCTTTGGCTTAATGCAGTCATAAAGAACTTGGGAGAAAATGACTTACTGTGAGGGATGGAGAGCGAGAGGGAGAATGAGAGAGGGAGACAGACACGAAGGGGGCGGGGGGGGGGGGAAGCAATTTCATTTTCTTTGTAAAACTGCATTCTTAAAAACTAGAAATATAAAAAAAGAGGAAAAGAGGGGTGTGATACAATGAAACGGAGACCTTGCAGGGAAAATGGCTTTCTCCAAAAAAATACTGAACACCTCAGAAGGTACGGAGACGGGTGGAGCTAATCCTTGCAGGAGAAGCCCCCCGACAGCTCTGTAAAGAAGCCGCTGCTTCAGCAATTATGTGGTATCCTGGGATGTGGCAGCTCTACGGTTTATTTTACATACAAATTGCTGTCAAAATAAAATTGCCTGTTTTAAATAAGGAAATGTTCCAAAAAAAAAACACAAATAAACAAATAGGAATTCGGTGAAGGTCATCTGAAGGAATATAACGGGAAGAGAAGAAAGGAGGAGCGTGAAATAAGACCTTTAATGCGCTTTGAATTTGGGGGGAGGGGGGGAGACAAGCAGCGATATTTCTGCGGGAATAGAATCCTCCTTATCGGCAGCTCTGTGAATTTAACAGCATTTCCACAAGACTCACTTGCTAGGGATGTTTTCTCGAGGAAGATCCCTCATGTTAGCCAATCCATCCAATGTGCACATTACAGTCATTCCTTTTTTTTAATAGAAGGTCTAAGAGATGTGTTAATTGCCCACGATAAGGAGGTCTAGCAGAAGGCGTCCGGTCAAAGTCATTGCTGGAACACTGCAACTATCACGTTTGTGCAGACATAGGGTTGGGTAGGGTAGGGTAGGGTAATGAAAGTGCCGTCGGGTCAAATAGAACTCACGGCGACCACTCACGGGGATTTCAAGGTAAAAGAGGGTACAGATGTAGTTTTGTCATGCGGAGCAGGCCAGAGACCCGGGTGTGTGAACCCAATTGCGGGATCGTGGTTTACAAGGATATTCAGGACGAGTCAACACTCTCAGTCGAGGACAAGCGTGGGCCGATCTGAGGTGCAAACGGGGTCCAACAGGAGAATCTGAAGATGTGGTCAATGAAGCGAAGTGGAAGGTCAATACCGTGGAAACCGGGAACAGGGACAAGGAGGTGGGCAAGTGAACAAGGAGCAGGATACATGGAGGGCGGACAGGTGCACAGCTGAGAATGACTCATGGGGTCAGGAGGGACAGTTGTCTCTAAGAGATTCCACAAATGGAAAATGGTCGCGTGGTGGTTTTTATGGCCAGGTGTTTAGATTGAAGTCAGGTGTTTAACTGGAGTAAGGTGCTGCTGGTTGAGGCGCGGTTGTGGTCGTGACTGTAACGTGCGCCATTTACTTTTTCTTTTCATGTCTCTGGATTTTGAGCACCAGGCATTTTGAACCTACACCTGAGTATCACCTTGGGCACTGCGAGGTACCACTGTGCTACCACCACAAATTATGTACGGGAATGAAATAAGCAGCATATTAGTAGTAAATCGTCCTTTGGTTTTCTGCAAGGATTACATGATGGTTGTAGGTTGAGAACCAGTTCTGAACAAATTGACCTTTTTAAAAAGTCAAGTGGTCAAATGAATCACCAGTTTAGTTGCATTTAGTTCCAATTTGCAGTTTTATTTGTATAAAAGTACAATTTCAAGTGTGAATAATTACACTGTTAATTTAAGGTGGCAGTTCTGCTCCTGACGGTGTTTGGAAATACTAGGGACTGGGTTT
Organism: Scleropages formosus; assembly: GCF_900964775.1. NCBI lineage: Eukaryota > Metazoa > Chordata > Actinopteri > Osteoglossiformes > Osteoglossidae > Scleropages > Scleropages formosus. Next base: position 28,922,874 of record NC_041816.1, read on the forward strand.
TAAAAATGGTAAAAAAAAGAGTTTTTTTTTTGTTTTTTTTTTTTAAACGGACAAACAAATATATGTTTTATATTTTTATATATTTTCGATACATCTTCATGAAGTGTTTCATAACACCAGGCCATGGCATGAACATCAGTCAGATTAGTCCCAGTTTAGATGTTCTTTTATCATTATGTTTGAAAGAGATATCACATCACTGAAACATACAGTTGTTAATTACCATTCAGAATTTTGTAACTTTGGGTTCATTTAACTGTAGCATTTGGATTATTTTAATACAAACTTCAGTGATTTGCGACAAAAAGGCCACGGTCCTCATTGACATTTCATCAAGTACATGAACATGACAAGATCATGTTACCAAGCTTCACTTCTGCCATGGCAGACTAATAGTAATCTGAACAGGCCACAGAAAGCCATCCTGGATGAAGCAGATATTTTTCCTTAAAAAGAAGACCTGGCAGGAACACAATGAAGCCACATGTCCTACTCTGCACTTTTGCTTTGACTTTGATAATATTTCTCTCATTATGAAACACGCAGGAAGAATGGTTGCAATGACTGAGTGTTTAAAAGGGGGCAAGGAAAGTTGAGCAAATTTTTCAAGTTTATTAAAAGGCATGAAGCAATTTTTATGATTTTCTCTTCTTTCCTTTTCAAAGCGGTGCTGAATCCATGTGATAAATTGGCACCGGAGACTGTTTGTGCCAAGCAGGAAAAAGCAATGCAAAGCGTATCGTGGACCGTTAGAGTCTAAACTTAGCCATGACCCGTCTATCCATCATCAAACCTGAATCCTCAGCTTCCGAAATAGAAACCTCAGCATGTATTGAAGGAGATCTGGAGAACAAATGTTTCCCTTTCATTAGCTAATCAGCTCCAGTACAATCGGTCAGTCCATTGTGAGTGGGGTCGGGGATAAAGGATGGCTGAGGAGTTGCTAAGGCAAGCTCTAGTAAATCTTTATGAATTAATAGTTGGCTTGGGCTGGTGGGTTGAGGGAGCAGGTTTTTTTCCCGCTGCTCAGCGGGTTCAATGGGAAGGGAGCGAGCGGGAGGAGGTATCATATTTATCCTAATTCATTGTGCTCTGCACAGTACGGCTGATGTAAATATGAGCACTGCCTCAGTCATTATTCACAGAGCACAATGTCTCAATTCACATGCTGTCTATTCGCAGCCATCTGTAACCTTTCTGATGCACAAAGGAGATGCGGGTTATGAGCATCTGAAAGAAGAAAAAAACCCAAAATGGCCATGATTTCAGGGATCTAAGCACACAAAACAACGAAGGAACACAAAGTGGATGAGTTTATATAAAATCGCTGCCCGCAGACGATCCGAAATCCTTCAGCCACTTGCATTTGCATGCGATTAAATGTTAGCGTTTGGAGCGAATGTTCAGACCGGACCCGGTGGTAAGAGGTGCCGTTACCGTTCCATTCAGCTCGTCTTTGGTCTCAAACTAAACGAGACACCGTTCTGCTGTGCCGAAATGGCAGGGTCATCGGGGGACGAAAATAGGAGCGGGAAACGATCTCGGCTTGGATTTTTCACGTTTCGAGGAAACGACTAGCTGCAGTTTGCAGCGGCGACACACACTCTGTAATTAGCAGCGAGACGTATAATCAGGGCGCTTCTTGGCTTCCTGGAAAACAGTGATGATTGCTTGCCTGTGCATATGCCGCGGTGCCTCCCGAGCTCCAGATGTTCAGCCCCCATCCTTCGCATGACTCCAGCAGCCAATGGGAGGTGGGCTGCGAGTCGCTGAGAATATACCTTTGTGTTTGCGCTTGACTTTTTTCTTCCATCTATTTGAAGCCCATCCGCAGGGCCTCCTTTGGAGTGCTTTTTAGCTCCAGGGCCACTCTTAGCTAATAAAAACGAGTTCAATTTGAGCAAATACACATTTGAGACAAACAATACTTTGGCTGCCTTAGGCCTACAGGAGTACAATATCTGCATCTTTCAAGGATTATGACAGCATGTTACCTGCTTGTGCACACCTTCACAGTCAGGGATTGTGCTTGTGTTTTGCCACAGTCATGCATTACAGGTCAGTCTACATGTACTGGAGAAAACATATATTTTGAAATGTATGTATTGAATTAAATTTGAGGACAGATCATTAACATTGCATTGAGTGAACCATAAAAATATACACCATAACCAGCTACTACATTTAAGGCTGGATGACAATATGCTGATTTCCTAGGGCAGGCAACATTTTTTTGTGTCCTTGGGCAATTTTAAAATGCCTTTTTATTGTCACCCGCACACTATGGGTAAACCTGAACAGCATGTCTTTGGACTGTGGAAGGAAACCAGAGCACCCAGAGAAAATCCACACAGACACGGGGAGAACATGCAAACTCCACACATTTTTTAAATTTATTTATTTATTTTTTTCTTTGCACTGGAAAATTTAAACATGAAGCACAAAAAAGGAACACTTTGAACAAATGACCCCGCCCTCTTTACGTTGAGTTGTACCGATCTGCCAACAGTAGGAGGTAACTCATGCATATGGCCTTGTTTAAAAATCATTCCAAAAGAGCCACATGGGGCGAGTCAGAATTTACTGGGGGAGAACTGAAGTCTGAATGGATGGTTGAAAGAATCCCTACACTGTCAGTCATCCACAGGGGCAGCGCTGTAAGGGTAAAAATTATGGGGATTTCAGGAAAAGAATGGTGATGTGCACTCCCTTTTCTCTGCTGTGGCGGTTGGTTTCTGTTTTAACGTTAAAGAACCCAGTGCTCTATCAGTGTGGAGCAGAACACATGCTGAGTAGTTTCAGCCATTATTATTATGTGTTGTAACATTATGTGCAAAGTCATTTCCATATGCTGTTTTACAGCCATTCTCAGCTGAGTGTTTAAATCACTGCAGTAGTTCTATTTTTTTTTTTAAATTAAACATATTATACATAGAACATGGAACAAAATCCAACATGTAGGCCCGTACTGATATATCGGTGGGTTACTTCCGACATATTGTTTTTCAGAGTACTGCACTTATGGTGGGACAAATTATGGGCACCGAGTTCTGAAAAGAAAAGCATTAGAATAAAACTGAAATTTCTCTATGGGGCCCAACATGCGCCAGCTAGGCAACTAACCGGTAAGTCATCTTCTCTTGTTGTCACACTTGGCAAGCTAATAACAATATCTAAATAGGGTCTCTGGGTCTTTTATAACCTGATGCTTAGTGACACATTAGCTGGTTGGCTGAACGGCTGTCGAAGGCACTGTTGAGCTATAATGTGACAACCTCTGTTACGGCTGCTTGCTCTTTGTCATTCAAAGCTTTTTTCCCCGGGAAAGTAGGCTGAGGGCACAGCCTCGTTACCATGGGAGCACGACAAACTCCCGAAGGCGAAAACTTTTGCCCAATTACATGGCAAAGTGCAAATTCGTAAACTGTCACCGACCTCTGATTGGCTGATTAGTGGGGCTGTAGAGGAGAGCATGCAAAGTAAATGAAAAGAGAATTGCCTGGTCATTTAGTTTAATATTCCCGATAACGATGGTGACAACATAAGAGTAGAGCAGAATGACAAGAACTAGCCATTCAGCGCAGCACAGCCTGTCACTTCCCTACAGTCTAATTGAATCTTACACTGTGTCAAGTCTGGTCTTGAAGAATCTTGCTTCTGCTACAAATACTGACAACTTTTCCCATGCATTCAGAACTCTTAGTGTGAAGACATACCTTCAGCTGTCTGCCTAGAATTTAATTTTTGGGCGGCAAAAATGGAAAATGCTCTATGTAACCCCCTTGTTAATCTCTCGGGTTCAAAGTGGAGCGGTGTTTGGATGCACACTGAGACCGGTGTCGTTCAAAACCCACGGGAAGGAACACGGTCGGCTGCGCCAGTAACTGTACAACGACAGGCACATATTTTAGAGTTATTCAGTACTTATATTAATGGATAAAAACATTGCTATACTGAATGTGCCAATTTAAACTGCAAATTTGGGAACATTGCCTAAATGTCACTTTGTATTTTGCAATATATAAATGAAGAAAATTAATAATTGCATGGCAGGGATGGAGTGTTTGGGGGGGGGGGGGGAAGTTGGGGAGTTATGTGGGCACTGAATGTAACCATAGATGAGTTGCTCCAAGCCACTTTCAAAAGGGAGCGCTGGCCATTTACTACCAGCAACCGTACATCACATTAAGTAGCCTTAAAAATAAAAAAATGAAATCAACAGAATCACTGAGCTGAAATAACACACACACACACACACACATTTTCAGAACCGCTTGTCCCATATGGGGTCACGGGGAACCGGAGCCTACCCGGTAACACAGGGCGTAAGGCCGGAGAGGGAGGGGACACACCCAGGACGGGACGCCAGTCCGTCGCAAGGCACCCCAAGCGGGACTCGAACCCCAGACCTACCGGAGAGCAGGACTGTGGTTCAACCCACTGCGCCACCGCACCCCCTGCTGAAATAACAATAATAAGCAAAACACAATTACCCCACATGAGTGTTTAAGCTCATGGAACTACAGTGTCATCAGTTACGTTAAAGGCAACCAACATGTTCTTCATATTAAGAAAAAAAGCTGTTCTGTACTTTTGCCTTTCGACATCCTTCATGCACCCGTTTTTAGTCCTACCTCTCTATCGGTTTCTCTTGCCAGGCACATCAGTTCAAATCTCTGCTGTCTCTCAGTGTTTGCAGGCAGGCGGTGTTCAGTTTTCCACAAAAGCTCTCAAATTCTTGCCTTGGAGATCTCTGCTTCCGGAACTTTCTCCAGTGACTGCCTCTCATGTCTCTCGCTGCGTCCAGATGATCATTTTTCCGTGACTCAGGTCTGCTTTCTTTAGCTGGCATTGCAGCCCTTCCAGCTCACTGCTGACACCTGTAATGCCCTTCGAATTCACACTCTTAACAGAAAATTCACACTCTTAATAGCCAGACACCACAAAAGCAACATATGCCCTGCAGTATTAGTGAAGTATCACGTGGGTATCTGAGCTGAAATGACTCAGACACTACAATAAGTACGGCCAGACAGACCCGAATGCTGAAGGGCAACACAAGCATGTTTCGGGGCTGAACCAGGGTTCCGTAGGCCACTCGCTGTAAGGGAAGAAGCATCATGGCCACGAATCCAGTATGGTTGAACTTGACAGGTTTCTAAATCACACTGCTCGTTGCTCATCTGTATGTTTATTAAGGGCTGTGAATGGAATTAATAAAATTGTACGGTTCACATTTTATGGTAGGAAACAGGGAAAAAAAACGAGAGAAAAAAAAAGACACTATTAGAGAATCAAATTCTGGTGCAGTTGTGTTTAAAAATGACAACAGCCCCTCTAATTAAAAAAAGTCTCTTTCTCCATCTCTTTCTTTCAGTGTCATGTAGAAAAGAAAGAAGGAAAAAAAGGTCATTCAGTTTCTATATGCAGCAAGTATATGATACAATAAAATATTAATAAAAATATCATTAAATATGACAAAATAATTAAATGGAAATGAGATGCATACTTGGTAAATGTTCACAGCACGCTGTAGGGCGCAGGTGCCCTTAATAAACTCTGAGCTATTAATTATGTAGAAACTGGTCTCCCAGTACATTTCTCCGTCTACGCAAAATCACACAGGACGTTAGATTTAAAAGTAAAACTTTATATCAGTCGTACCTTTTCCATGCGGTGTTTCCAAACATTGTCTGCTACTATTGCAGTTGGCGTCGCTTTCAGTTCAAGACACTTTCTTCGCCTTGTCGTTGAATTATAAATGAAGTGCAGGCTGCAGATCTGTGGCTGTCACTTGATGGGCTACGTTCGCAACTCTAACAACACGGTGATGTTCATTTTCAAAGTCGGCGTCAATCCAATTAAAGTGGGATGCTCTCGGCTGCAATCCCCATTAAGCCGAGAACCTATGAGAGCGACGGAAAGAAACCCGTGTTTGACCGCATGAAAAACCAACGACCGCCCCTTCATCTCCATAGCCACGCTCGTGCGAGATCAAAGCTGTGATTTACGTCCTCGTGCCAATAAAACGGAGCCTGATTGCCGTTTCTGCCATCTACTCAATTTTCATTATTATCATTCATTAATTTTGAGCTAATATTGCAGTAATTTATCTTTCGAAAACGCGCAGGCCTCCTCGCTCCCGAAAGTACGAAATGGAATGGAACGCTGCAAATAATCAAAGTAATACATTGGTTCAGTCAAGCTCAATAAAACACTAAATTGCATTTTGCAAAGAAAAGGGAGCAGAAAAACAGACAGTGGAAAGCGAGAGCTTTAGCGGCTTTAAAAGATGAGAAGTTGAAGTGAAGCCGTGTAGCCGTCGCAGGTTCTCAGCGGTAATTGGCAGCGCCGCAGTCGGCCGAGAGGAGCTGAGGAGAGAGGCTGGGGGGGGGGGGCTGCCTGCTTTTCCCATTCAGTTCATCAGCGCCAACATCCTCGAATCAGTAGGCGAGGGTGGCCACTTGTGCGCGACACAGCTAATCCAATTTACAGCGGCCACACTGGGTGGAAACTACAAGGCGATGCGTTGTGATCTCGGAAACGGCCTTCACCAGAACATCCCCAAGTCGCGGCGGATGCCTCCCCCCCGATCTTGTTTTTAAAACAACAACCAAAAACAAGATTAAATAAATAAATAAAAAAATAAGATTCATAAATAATAGTTTTAATTTATTTACAATTTTATTTATTTATCACACTCTTTTCTGCAAAGCGACAAACATCTCATAGAAAATACAATGTGTTCATTACATTAGCAGGAAGAGACACTTAGATACAGATGTGTGATTCTTAAGTGCAGTTAGTTTGTTTCTTTCCACCATATGAACTGATGCTCATCACGAGTAGCTGAATTAAACTTTATCCGAATATCAACGATTCTTGATTACCTTCCTAGTATTTTTTTTTTTGAGATACATATAAACACATATGTTACATTACAGCAGTAGATGTAGCTGTGTAAAGGTTTATCCAGGCATCATCTTAAAGTTATGGTACATGAACTTAAGAGATGATGGGCAAAGTGAGTCTGGAAGAGGTGAGTTTTAAGACCCTTTTTCAATGTGGACAGAGATTCAGCAGTTCTGAGTGAGGGGGGAGGTCGTTCCACCGCAGCGGAGCCAGAACCGAGAACCTTCGTGCTTTACCTTTCATGCGTGGGACCACCAGGTGGGCAGATGTGGAAGAGTGTAGCGGTCCGGTTGGGGTGTAGCGGATGATCAGGTCTTGTAGATAATTTTTAACAGATTTACATCATTATGAGCATATCAGTGCAGCCTATCCAACCACTTGATATTATTTTTTGCCAGATTCATCCATGATATTCTGGACACAAATGTATACAGTAACTCTCACTTTTCATTTAAAATAAAAAAAAAGAAATTAGAAAAAAACAAGGATTTGACATCAGTAAATTTGCACGAAAGACATCAAAAAAAGCCTGTGTTTCACCACAGTACCACAGTACACACACATTTATTTTGCTGCTTAGGAAACACATTTATTTACCTCTGCACACTTCTACAGAAGTAATTCATGAATGTAACTGAAGGCACTCAATTCCTTAAAAGTACGTCGCAGGGCCACGGCAGCCGACACGCCAAGAAAGTGGTGTTAAAAGCCGCCTCTCGATACGACTCTTCGGTCGCTCTTGGATGGAGACGTTGGACGGCTGCGTGTGGGAATGTGCCGCTCGGCCTGCAGCCAGTATCCGCTCGCTTCCAGCACAAAAGCTGCCGTGCAAATCCAGCGCGTGGCTAATCTACAGCGCGTAGTATTTTTCTTCATTCGCGAAGGCCTGGGCGAAATAATTCCGAAAACCTGCACTGGACTACAGGCCATTTTTCATTTGGTTTGGAACTAATGTCTTCATTAAAATAAATGCATACACAGTATGTCCATGACTGGCATCAAAAAATCATGATAACGGTGAAAGAGAGGACGTAATTGAGAAGCAGGGGCACTTCGCCAGCAAATTATTGATAATGCGTTAGGCCCGATTGTCACTTCGGTAAGACAATAATGATTATTGATTGCCTAGAATGGAGCCCTCAAAAATGCAATTCTCTTTGCAATTACAGAATTCCTTCCTCGCCGGACAGCCATAAATTGAAGCATTGTCCGAAGAGCTTTTACAGCCACCTGCGGCTCGACAAACCCCAGCATAGTGACACACGCGCGCTCACACACACACTTGAGGCTTTCACATGAAAGGGGCAATTGAAGGTAAAGGCGACAGACAGATCACGGAACACCTCTGATCCTCGGCCGATAACCCATCCGACAGGAGTTTCAGGAGATGGGCTCATTTCACTGAACTCCTGTAAAGCGGCGGAGCTTTGCAGTGAGCCTCCCCCTTTCCTCCGTGACCTGGAACATTCTAATATGATTACCTGGGAAACTCTGTCAACCCTTTGTGGATCAGGTTAGAGTTTAACACAACTTTTCTCTTGCTCTTCTTCTTCAGCGGATATTGGTTATCTGGCTGGGGTTGGCGGAGGGAACGGCGTCCCTTCTGCCTTTTATAGCAGCTTCTGGGCTAAAAATTGGATAAGAATTTGGAACGCGGTACAGCATGCACCCGTTGTGGGCCTCCTGGGGGTTAAGAGGCCAGGAGGTCATGTTACGAGGAAATCCGACTCATCTCGCAGATTTGTGTGTTTCTGCCAGATCGGTCTGTTTAGTGGTTAACCAAATACTCTTCTTCTTGAAAATCACTAAAAATATCGTATTTTTCAGATAGAGAGCCCGTAAAACCTCAGTCGTCAATAGTCGAAAATTAGAAATCAAGCCCACTAATTAAGCTTAAAGCAGCTGGTTGCAGTGAAAACTGGGGTACGCTTGGGCGTCGCCACATTTATGCTTATTTTTACCATTATAGGCAGCGAGTTTGACTGGTGCTTGCTGTGTGGGTTCAAATCCTGCTTGGGGCGCCTTGCGATGGACTGGTCACCCATCCTGGGTGTGTTCCCTCCCCTATGGCCTTGCACCCTATGTTTCTGCAATAGGCTCTGGCTCACCACAGGGGCAGAGTGGTGTGGTGGCAGAGTGAGTTGGACCGGCTCCTCCTCTCCCGTGGGTCTGGGGTTCGAGTCCCACTTGGGGTGCCTTGCGACAGACTGGTGTCCTGTCCTGGGTGTGTCCCCTCCCCTCCAGCCTCATGCCCTCTATTGCCAGGTTGGACTCCTGCTCCCCATGACCCCACATGGGACAGATGATGTGTGTGTGCTTCAGCTCAGCGTGACCCCATTTGGGACAAGGGGTTATTGATGTTGGGTGGTTGGTTTAGCATTGTACTTACTATTACTTTTACAAATGGAAAAAATGATTTGGGTTTTCAACACGTTCGCAGCCTTTGTGGATGTTTAGTAAAAAAAGCAATTAGATGCTGAAATACATTCACTGACACTTAAATACAGCGCTATTGACTGCATTTGTGATCTGTACATTGAATAAAGTGCACAGCAGTAAGACCAACGCACAAATTTCTCATTAATTACGTGTATTTAATCTGTGAACCTGAACCAAGACACTCCGTGATGGTACCATAGCCATGGTAACCAGTATATAAAACCCATCTGGGCTTTTGTGATCTGGTTTCATGCCAGAAAAGTGGCAGAAATAGCAGGGAAGTGATGACTTGGAGAAATTTATGTAGGGGATTCGGTGGACAGCTTAAAGGAAACGTCAGGACAAAATCCTAATTCGATACGTCATACAATATGTATTAATGCCTCAATTCTAGACCTGCAGACAGATATATAATGATGCTCTTCCTCTGGAAAACGATGTTTTGTTCCCAGTGGACGATGCTTCTGACAAGTCTGATTGGGTTACCTTGCCACCGAGGACTTGAGGAGATGATTTGCTCCTAGCTCCAATCTCTTCTTCTTCTTCTTCTTCTTCTTCTTCTTCTTCTCATGGTATTATTATTGTTGTTGTTTTTTGTTAGTATTACTACTACTACTACTACTAGAATTATGAAATTGTTATTGTTATTACTAAGAATGGCCCAGCTGTATAAATTGGTAAATACACATATTTTTACATTATAAGCTGCTTTTGAGAAAAATGCCAGCCAAATAATAAATATGGGTAACATGGTGGTACAGAGAGTAGCGCTGCTGTCTCCCAGTGCCTGGGTGGTGCGAGAGGACATGGGTTCAATCCTCGCTCAGTGTGTGTGAAGTTTGCAGGTTCTCCCTGTGTATGTGTGGGTTTCCTCTGGGTGCTCTGGTTTCCTCCCACAGTCCAAAGATGTGCTGTTCAGGTTCCCCCATAGTGTGTGTGTGTGTGTGTGTTCCGCTGATGTATGGATGAGTGACCCAGTGTAAGTAGTGTATCTAGCAGTGTAAGTCACCACGGTGAATAAGGTGTGTGGCCTGAGAACACTACATAGAGTTCATTGGAAGTTGTGTTGGACAAAAGCATCTGCTGAATTAATACTGTAAGTTTAACCCCTTCATTTGTTTTCAATTTTCCAGTTATTATGTCTGCACTTGAAGCGTGACACCAACACCGACTCAAGGTTGTTGATAGCAGGCACACACATCCTCTCATGTACTTGTTATGAGTTTCCCGCTTATATCCGTTCCACAGGCAGCCAGCTCAAGTAACACACATGGAGGAGACTGTTACCTGCCACCTGCAGCCATGTAGCCGGCCTGTCGATCATACATGTGGCTGTGAGCAACTGGAAGATGGTAAGACCCCGGTCATGTTGTCTAGCCAGTAATACATCACCATACATTTTCACCCCGGACCTCCCGGTGCGTGCAGGGTCTCAGACCCATGTCTTCGCTATAAGGTGTTATGCAGCAAGGACTACTATGAAAACACGTGGCATTGAGGTAATCACTGCAATGGGATACACAGTGCTCAACAACTATGCTTTACACCCCTTTTCAACCCCTCCTTGGTCCATGTCTGGGCACAAGACTCTCAGGATGCTGGGGTGAAGCCTGCTGGTGGGATCATGGAGTGTGTGTGGGCAACGGAGGGAGAGAGAAGCAGGAATGTGAGGAACGCAAACTCAAGGAGTCACACCACAGCTCAGCGCACGCAAGTGTGTGACTTTGAAACAGAGCACGCAGCGAGAGCGCCGACACCCCATTTAACTGAATGCCGTTTGTTCCCTTTTACATCGGAGGAGGTTTCGTCATGTATAATTCATTATGGACTATCTCACGTTAACTAGGCTGTGCATGAGTTTCCGACATGAGCGACAAGAGCGACTGGTGAGCAGAGGGGTGCTTCGGAAGTAGGGCGTAGCTTGTTCTGCTGACTTTAATTCCTAGCGCGCAAAACTATGAATATATAAAGGATTTCTGGAGCACTACTGCTTTCATGGCATTTCCATGATGGAACTCTTGCTTTAAGGCTCATTGAAAGCAGTCATATTTTATATTCGAATGAGGCAGCATGTTGTATAGTGGTAAAGGAACCGGAGCCATGACCCTTGAGCAAAGTACTTTGCTTAAATTAATAGCTGCCACAGTAGAAATCTTCATAAGCAGTCCTTCCGGACAAAGGACTCCTAAGAAAGTCGAAATGAATGAGACAGAGAAAAACACACACAGAGTCAAACGCCCACACATACACACGCTCAATCTCGCCCTTTTGTTATTTGCACTTGGACAAGGACAAGAGGACCAAATGAATGGTGGACAATGCAGGTTCAAGTAAGGGGTCTCCCATCCATCCCTACTTTAGAAACTACCACTACGAAACCCTCCACCCCGTCGGTCCCTCCTGCCACCTCCCAAACCTGTGAGCTTCCCTCGGTTTAGTCAATCGATGCACAGCCGTAGACAGAGACAAAGGATATCTTGTGGATGATGTACCTGCCTGACTTTGCTCAAATCAATTTAGTCACCGCTGCACGTTCATCATCTTGGATATAAACACGTCCTCTTCCAGGCATCGGTACGGCCGTTCTTACCCCTCTCAGTTCTCCAGGTACTGCTGTGCACGGAACTAATAGGATTTTTAAAAGTCCAAAGCTACAAAGCGTCCTCTGTATTATTGCAGCCGTGTTGAAAATGGAATTTTAACCTCATGGGAGGCTCTGCTTTTTGCTGTGCGTTTCTCATGTAATTGTGAAATGACAAAAGTACCGCTAATGTACACGCAATGTAATTAATTTAAGCCTCCTCTAGAGGCACCATTTTGAGGCATATACTTTATTATAAGAAATTAGCTAAACTGCTCTAATTTCCGATTTGCCTGTTTTTCGTCTGCCTCGGAAGACGTACGGAAACGATGCACCGACATATGTAACCTTAAAACTTTTTTTCTAACGAATCAAATTAAATTTCAGTAAAATCACAATAAGAGTGCCAAACATTCTGAATTGAGGTGTATAGATTTTTTTTAATTTCTATTGTTTTGCTTCTTCTTCTTCTTCTTCACAAATGCACCCACCATTGATTTACTGAGCTTTCCCCGAGCTCAAACTGCTTCCATAGCAACTGGCAGAATAGATGCATTTTCCAGCTAACATTGGTTACTTTGCACCTAAGCTCTCCACCTACTCTCCACCAGTTCCAGACTGTACACAGTTTGCGCAACACTAATAATCTAACTGAATATAGCTAAATATAACACATATTGAAACAGTATAGTGCTATTACATTACTCGAAAGAACTTTTGAAAATAAATTACCTTGCCTTTTTAAATGTTCCTAACTGCATGAAAGCATCATTTTAAAATAAGAGTTAATGGTCAATTAAAAAAAATAGTCAGTGTTATTTTTTTACTATTAATATGTATGCTGTTGAATTTTTATTTATTTATTTTTTTTTGCCTGGGATAATTTTTAGTCTGTTTTTTCCTGTTAGCGCTGCAATTCCTTACTTGTTTATAAATCAGCTTAGGCTGTTTGTTTCCTCCTCGACCCCCATTAACTCTTGGCAACAGGGACATGGCTTTGGTAATGTCCTCCCAGGGCTCTTACAGGCCTCCGCCAGCCTTGCGCTCACCCCGCCTGCTTCTAGTCCCGTGTTATGCTTGTTGGGCAAGGACAGGCAGCCGCATCAGTCTCGAAACATCCAAAATGGCCCGCAGTGTGATAATGAATCCAACACACTAAACGAAATCCGGCAAAAAACGGACACTCCTTTCCTTGGCACGGAAAGGATAGACGGAGCACAGCAGACGGCATCATATAATTAGCTACAAGCTGGCAGACAATCCCACCAATAACAGCTCTACTTGTCCAGCAGTTGTTTGGATTGATACAATTTCACTATGGCAATAGCCATTCATTCCTAATGTCAGGGGAAAAAAGAAACAGAATGAAAATATTACATTTGTTCGAAGTCGAATTTTCAAAGTTACTTACGAATGAAGTTGCAGGCCAGAGCAGAGATGCTTTTTTTAGAGCTGAAATACGTAGCAAAAGGCTCGATCTAAAGTCTATCTATTTATTTATTTATTTAAAACGCGGGAGGGGGTGCGGTGGCGCAGTGGGTTGGACCGCAGTCCTGCTGTCCAGTGGGTCTGGGGTTCAAGTCCCGCTTGGGGTACCTTGCGACGGACTGGCGTCCCGTCCTGGGTGTGTCCCCTCCCCCCTCCGGCCTTACGCCCTGTGTTGCCGGGTAGGCTCCGGTTCCCCGTGACCCTGTAAGGGACAAGCGGTTCTGATAATGTGTGTGTGTGTGTGTATTTAAAACGCTAAATATTGTAATATTAACCATTACTGTCCACTTACAGCATTTCAGCTGCATTGTGACACTTGGCTGCATCAAGTAGTGCATTTAGAGCCTTTGCAACACTACATCGTGAAAAAAGAAAACTAAAAATGTGTAAAGATGCACAGCCAGCTTCCTAGATAACCTCTGATTCAGAAAATTGAGACTGAGGACACGGACAAGTCTCTGTAATCCAGGACACTGAAGATGCTGCTAAAGGTGTCCCTTATGTGCACCAAAGTGTGGCGCGTCACACACAGTCTTGACGCAATGCTTCTTCCAAGCAGTACGGTCAAAGAAGGAGCGAGTTCACCCAGTTCTATCAAATAACTGCTCAGTACAGATATTTTTACAGATTGAATAGCTACGGGTTGGTGTCCCACATATGCGTGGTGACTAGTTTGACATATCAGGAATGCCTTTGCATTCTGCAGATGCTCAAATGCTCAAATGTTGCAGTCTGTGGCTCCGCGGAGAGATTCAGCAGATGGAAATCAACGGCACTTTCAAGCGGTGGGCGAACGTCATCTGAGAGAGAGCGACGTCAGAAGGCCCAGCCGTGAGCGGAAGCGGCGGCCTTCCTCGCCAGACCCGGCGCACTGTGGGAGATGATTAATGGCGTGAATCTCAGCTATCAAGCTGGGCACAAACTGCTCAGTTATGCATTTTAAAATCTCCCCAGATCCGTGTTTGAGCGGCAGCATCTTCTGAAGTATCTCCAGATCACATTTCGTCTCCGCGCTCAGGGCTCGGGTCCGCCGAGAAGCCGACTTCAGCAAAATTTGTACACATGAGAGGGTACATTAAAGTCACGCTAAAGACAAAATTTCATTTTGATTCCTTTTTTCCCTCATCAAGAGGAAACAGGCTGCTGGATATTAAAACGACAGAACACTTTTTATCGTATCATTTACATTTAGTGATGCAGGCATTTCAACCAACTCATCTGAAATGGTCTTTTGAAACAACTAATCTTTACTAATTATTTGTGTCTTTTTTTCTATATATATTACTAAAGTTGTTTAAAACCCTCCTCCGGCTGCTGTGGGAAGTAAAATGGTATTGAAGGACAATCACTATTAACCTGGTGGTTACCAGCTCTCAGGGATGTGGTTCTGCCACAGTATTGATCCAGTACTTCTGGACTTGGCATTTACTTTTGATTGCTCCTGCAAAATATCCAGCTGGGACATACTGTACATAAATACTAGCAGATTATTGGAAAAAGACAGCACATACCTGACTGAAGGTATCTCAGAAACCTGGACAAGTGGAACATATCAGTCAATGCAGTTTTATCAAACTATTTCAAACACTGTTGTCTCCTAGACAGCAGATCAGAAAACAAAACGTTCTTCACTTTCGATCTAGAGGGCTGCTACTTTACGTGTGGAGATCCAGAGGACATGGTCAATGACAGTTCCATTAGCATGCTACCTATAATGTCCAAGGGGCAGGGAAAAAGAAATAGTTGCTGAGCAACTGACGACTCATTTAAACACAGGACACTGCTTGATCCACCCAGAACGATTTGATTCAGAACAAAGAACTCAAGCAAAACCACAAACTGCTTTTTCCTCTAGCAAATTAAATAAAAGCTGGACAAAAGGAGAGTTTTGTTGGCCTTGGATTTCTGGATGTGAGAAAATCATTTGACACTGTCGACCATGGTGTTTTACTTTTAAAGTTGTCAAAGATTTTCCTTTTGTTTGCTTGTTTCTTTCAACCAGGTTAGGTGGAACACATAGATAGATAGATAGATAGAAAGATAGATAGATAGATAGATAGATAGATAGATAGATAGATAGATAGATAGATAGATATGCAACAATGAAAAAAAACGTGGTGTCAGCTAAATACTACATAATAATCACCGTACGTCACTTTGGAGAAAAACATCTGGAAAATGAATAAATGTCAATGTCTTGTGCTGCTCAGCTGTCTGGTGGAACACAAAATCCAAACTTGCTCCTTGCAAATGAGAAGATTTGCCTCCTAAGTCAAAGTACGGCGACTGAATAAAACTCCTCGCGTCGCTGAATTCGTGTAAATCAGATGGGCGTATCTTAGAGTTATGACTGCAATGGACATAATATCATGCTCGATCTCACTTTAAGGGGAGTAAATCCTTTCTTACGTTGCATTTAAATGCAACCAATGTTTTACGGGTCATATATTTCCTTACCTGAATCCTCATTTTAATTACAGCTCTGAATTCAACTTTCTAAGATAGAGCCTTCGTTTGGGTTTCATACTTCGAGTCCTTTCTGGTCTGCAGTCATTTTTGTTGTATTGTAAGTTAGAATCAGTCAGACACATGTACACAATACTTTTTTTACGCACCTTATATTCACAAACCCTCAAACTTCACAGAAAAAAATGTTAATGAAATGTCATCACTTTTACAAAATGAATCAATATAATTTATTGACCTTTCCTTTGCTTTCGTTCAAGCTGCTGGCCTTAAGAAGACTGCATTAAATGTCAAGCGCTATATGCACTGAAATGTTATTCTTATGCATGCAAATTATATATTACTTGGTTGCTTGGCACACATGACAGCTCACACAAAATAATAAAAAAGAAATCCATTATTTTTTCATCATTTGCAACACAACTGTCATTTTTCTAGCACAGGTGATATTTAACATTCTGGAAACCTTCTTTTTCATACGACACTCGTCCCAGAGCAAAATACCAAATAAAACTCTCAGAATTACCACACGGGCTGTTTGGATAGACCGTGTAAATTAATTCCAGGATTTATCACCATTTTCCGTCAACCTGCATTTTACTAGTGGAACAACCATGATAGAGTTTTTCAAGTGTAAAACTAGGCCGTCAGGGTCCAGCCAGATGAAATACGTCTTCATGTGATCCCATTTATTCTTACATCAATTCTTTGTCAAACATACCCTCACAAATAATAGAAGTATTACCTGCAATGATGAAGTGTATTTTAACATCAGGTGTTTGGGTATTTTTAACACTGGAGTAGATAGTGTCCTCCAAAGACAAAAGGACGATTTCCAATCTTTCTGTAAATATTGAGTAACAGAGTTTAATATTTTTCGAAGGAAATGTGTATTTATATTTTTTAAAAAAATTTAAAAAATTAAAAATCATTTGCATCTATTCATTTAGCAGACGCTTTTCTCCAAAGCGACAAACGTCTCATAGAAAATACAATGTATTCATTACATTAGCAGGAAGAGACATTTAGATACAGACGTGTGATTCTTAAGTGCAGTTTGTTTCTTTCCACCATATGAACCGATGTTCAACACGAGTAGCTGAATTGAACTTTATCCGAATATCAACGATTCCTGATTAGCTTCCTAGTATTTTTTTTTTTTTTGAGATACATTTAAACATTTCCATTACATTACAGCAGTAGAAGTAGCTGTGTAAAGGTTTATCTGGGCATCATCTTAAAGTTATGGTGCATGAACGTTTACACATTGCATGAACTTAAGAGATGATGGACAAAGTGAGTCTGGAAGAGGTGAGTTTTAAGACCCTTTTTCAGTGTGGACAGAGATTCAGCAGTTCTGAGTGGGAAGGGGAGGTCATTCCACTGCAATGGAGCCAGAACCGAGAACCTGCTTGCTTTACCTTTCGTGCGGGGGACCACCAGGCGGGCAGATGTGGCAGCGTTGCAGTCTGGTTTGGGTGTAGAGTAAGATCATTTATGTATGATTGATCAAAAGTTGTACAAGAAATACAAATAACAGGGTTTGAGTGCTTCAGAGCCTTTCCTGGAAGCATGGAGCTCTAAGCCTGTCAGGACACAGCCCACACAAGACCATAAGCCATCACTGAATTTGATGACTGTTTTGTATTATTTACACATAAACCAGTAAACTTTCCGAACAGATCAGAAATGTTCCATGAAATAACAATAAATCAGGTGGACTGATGCTCACTGTTAGAAAGACTTTATTGCAAACGCAACAAAAACTTGTGTCCACAGCATTGTTCTCATGAGTTAAAATTCTAAACGAGACTAAACACCAGAAGAAAACAGAAGTGATTCCAGGAATTCGTGTTTTGGGTTTCTACCAGAATGCACTGTCATGGCTTAAACTGCAGATATTGACAATGGCCACAGTGGGATCAAATCAATATTTCCTCCCACTGTCTAATTGCATGACGAAAGCCAAAGGTTTTCATTAGAGGGCCAGAAAAACTTTTAATATAACCTGGCCCCCGGAGATTTCCTTTCGAACCTGGATCCAATATTTAAGATTAATAGTCCCGGGAAGTGTTCTCTTCTCACTCCAGACCTGCCACAACACTGTTGATATTTCCCAAGAATGATTTACAAACGAGTGAAGCATAATTAAGTTTCTTCATTTGCATTAAGCTGCTTAGAGGATTATATTATTTTACACACTGTGCTTGATGTAGAAATTATTTAAAACAAAAGTTTCTAAAATCTCTTTTCTTCTCGGTGACCTTTTGCTGTTTCCCATTTTGAAATTCCAACCCAAACCCCGACCCTTCTCCTCAACTGTCACGTGTCACATGTTTGCCTTGGCGTTCATGAATCAAGCTCAATAGCTGTTACGTTGCACATTTCAATGGATTCCTGTGCAGTTTATTTTTGTTTTTGGTTGGTTTCTTCTTTGTAGGTGTTTTCACTTTTTTTTGGTTTATTTATAAAATAATAAAAAATGTAAAAACTGTTATGGCGCAGTGGGTTGGACTGGGTCCTGCTCTCCAGTGGGTCTGGGGTTCAAGTCCCGCTTGGGGTCCCTTGCAGCGGACTGGCGTCCCATCCTGGGTGTGTCCCCTCCCCCTCTGGCCTTACGCCCTGTGTTGGAGGGTAGGCTCCGGTTCCCCGCGACCCTGTATGGGACAAGCGATTCTGAAAGTGTGTGTGTGTGTTCTGAAAGTGTGTGTGTGTGTGTAAAAGCTGTTACTAACATTTTCTACAAAGTAATATTTTAATAAAGTTTTTGTGGGCATAACTGTTCTTAATCTATATTCATACATCCGTACATACAGCATATCATTGAACTATTATCTTTATAATTAATGACAAATAACCAAGGTACGACACAATACGAATCCTTCAAAGAACCTCTTTGTAGAAAACCCTTCGTTGAAACTCTTGCTTTCAGTTTTTACAACAAATTGAATTTGACATCTGCAACCTTCTGTGTAATATGCATTTTTAAGGATGCTTTGAGTAATATTTTGTATTTCACTTGTAAATTAGAGTTGTGGGCTAACCTAAGCTCTAAAAATTAACAAGCTGATGTTTGCATGAAGTTTGAATTCCCTTTTAAAGTTAAAACTATTAAAGCGATTTGTGTGACAAAGTGAATCAAAGCCTTTTTAAAAACATTTATTCGTTTAGCTGATGCTTTTCTCCAAGGTAACTTACAATATTTGTCTATTTATAATTATTTACCCAACTGGGTAATTCTACTGGAGCAATTTCAGGGTAAGCACCTTACTAAAGGGTACTACATCCAAAGGTAAAATTCAAGCCTATGACCTCTAACCACTACACTGCGAGCTGTCCCTAAACAGCTTATGTTGTATTTAAAATTATTTACCCAGCTTTCTAGTGCACCCTTCCCCTAACAGGAGCTACTTTTAGAGGAAATCCCTATGACAGCCAAAGGAATCAGACCTATGCCCTTCAGAGCCAAAGGCAGAATGCATGACCACTATGCTACTAACTGTCCCTGTTTCAGCTTGTAAATTAGAGTTGTAGGCTAACCAAAGCCCTAAAAAAAATTAACAAGCTGAAGTTCATGTCTTCAACGGGACACGGAACAGGATGAAATAGGAACAAGGACTTGAACGTAAGGTCTCGTGTGCGGAGCTGTAGGGAGCAGAGTTGAAATGTGAAGAAGTGGTGGAGCATGGCTACTCAAAAGGCTGCTGGGAAAGGTGTGTGCAGCGGCTTCGTGGGGACTGTTTTCGGAGGACCTGTGGTGTGTGGGGTATCGGAGGCAGTCAGAAGGCCATGAGAGCTGTTACTGAAGCTGTGGAGACAGATAGACAGATAACTGTGGATCAGCAGAGGTAAGATATGGGTTCAAAGTAGCGCTATCTTGTTGTAGGTGTGAACATCCCTGGTTGGGTTGCCTAGGTGATGGTGTCTGAAGTCAAAAGACCCCATGACACCAGGTTGCATCAATGATGGTGTCCATCTTATGCATAGCAAGATGTGTGATGTAAATTGGACATAAGCGATAATTTTTCTACACCAAAAATGCCTTTTATTGTTACCGCTGATTCCATTTTTTGATCATTATATAACACATTTGATAAAGAGATTATTTTGGTGTCAAAGAGTATACAACACAGGTTAATTAGTGAACGAGATAAAACAGGCAAATAAATGCAAATTATGTGTCTGGCCTCTTCATAATTCCATTATTTCTGATAAATGAACAAGCCAGCGATTCTTTTATCTTGAATTTAAATAGTGCCGACTTGTCTTTTGCACTGCACTCTTAAGATGGCAGTTTTTTTTTTTTTTTTTTTTTTAATATCTTGTTGCCAAGGTAACTTGCTTTTGCGAGACAGGAACTGAGATTCATTCATTTAAGACTAACACTATGTCTCAGTGATAAACAAAAAAACCCCACCATTCGTTTTATTGTGAGCAATTCTTCCCCGTCCTGCCGCTGCGATTCCTGCGCTTAACTCAACCGAAGAAACTTACATAAACGTTATTTTTTCAGTTACTTAACCACTATTTTTGTTAATATCACCAGCCTCCAGGCTCCTTATTTTCTATTAGCCACAGGAAGGGAAATGAGGAAGCACGGGGAACGAAAAAGCACAAAAGGCTGTGAGGTTCAAATCCCACAAGAGCTGCTGCTTTTGTGTCCTCCAGCAAGGAACTTTGCCCAAATTGCTTCAGTGGAGATGCAGAGGTGTAAAATTAAAATCACTGTAAGCCATTCTGGGTAAACCTGTCTCCTTAGCAATGGAACAATAACAACGCCTGAAGTATAATTTTTCTGGCACAAAAGAACATGTACCAGTGGGCCTTTACAGGACTCATATCCATTTTACACTAAGCTGTACCTGCAAAGCAGGGAGCAGAGGGGAGAGACTCCCTGTCTTCTTCTTGAGGTCTTCGGCTTCGGATTTGGATGTGGCAGCATTTTGCTGCTCGTGCAAAAATCTTCATAATGCAAACCCAAAGGCAAATTATCTTTTACCTCCTTTTCATTCCATATATATGTAAATCCACACCAGTCACTGTGAATGGTGGAGAGAAACGAAGAGAGACCCAAATATCCAGTGTATCTCTGGTGTTCAGAGCTCCATAGCTCAGTGTTCCAAACTGAATGTCCCTCCAATAGTTAGAATTGGGACCATCATTATACTCTTATCACAAACGTCTCAGTCATGGGTGCCCGGGCCTCCCTGGTCTAATATTCTACATGCCAGTTTTACATTTATGGAACTGTAATTAGGCTTCTTGCATTTCATTTAACTTACGATAACTAGAGAATGGGGTTTTGGAATACTTGCATTTAAGAGAGAAGTTTGCTTTGAATAGAGTTTTAATTGATAACAGTGAAATGTTTTTTAACGCGACTGTCCTTGCAAGGTGATGGGAAGCATCATAATTATGCATGAGTCAACTTACTTTGTGCAAAATTTCTTTCTTCTCAGTCAAAGCGGCAAATATTAGTCAAGTGCGTTTGATGAGATTCCAGCAGGCATCCCATGGAGACCTGAGTCGACTCCCTCATGAACTCACTTACTTAAAGAATCTAGGCCTCCTTTTATGACCAAGCCATCCCTGATAATCCCATAAATGATCAATAGGATTAAGAGAAGATAGTTAAGGGAACCTTTATCAGAAGGCCCCCAAGAGCTTTTTAAATTATATTTCTTTTTAGGTATTATTTGCAAACGGGATGGAGGTGTACGTGCATTGTTTAAGGATTTCTAATGCCATATTATCAAGATTTAGCTCTGTTCCTGAATGTAATAGAACGAGAATGTTTCTGGGGCCTTGATGTTTAAAAATTAAAATCTCATGTGTGAATATATGTGCGCGTGTGTGCATGCCTAGGTAAATAATTTATGAAAGATTGTGTGTACCTTCATGTCCTTCATATCTGAATCCCCTCAGAAAACTCAAGGCGTTGCGAGAGATAAATGCAAGAGAAGGGGAGGTATTCTACAAAAACCAAACTCCGAAAAACCAAAATTTGTGTGTAGTCGTGCGTCTCGCTGTATTTCTGAACACGGGAGCTCTTGCTAAGATTGAGGGAAATGAATTTACAAAGATAGAAGCACTATAACAGCACAAGAACAATACAAGTACAGTAATAACGAAAACAGCAATAACGCTGCGATAAAGGTTTTCAGCAAAAAGAAACACAAAAAATGCAGTATTGTTCCGGTTTGAAGAGAGAAACAAAGCACAGGGGTTTCCGAAACCTGTTCTGAAAACTACTCAAAGGACAAAAAAACAGAAGAACAAAATCCATCTAAACTCACCCGCAAGACACTTTAAACTCTAGACTGACATGTGTTTAGTTGAAAAGCTTTGTATTATAACAAAGCTTATTATAAGCTTTGTATTACATTATGTAATTATTTGTATTTTAACACAAACAGCAGATGACATCAAAAAAGCAAATCTTCACGATTTTTCCCTATTACAAACTGCATTTCTAATTTTCTCTGTCTATAGAAATCTTCAGTGAATATACACTTAATGTTTTATCAGCTTCGCTTATTTTCGTGCATATGAAAGAAAGTGAGATTTCTAAGGCTTGTGGGAAAATCCCTCATGTGTTATTGTCAATTTGTGTTGCATCCTATAGAAAGACGCCTTCCAGATGCTCGGCTTGAACATAAAATAAAAGCAAATCAGAACTTCCTTGTTTCGCCTTTGAGAATAGTTGTAAACCATTTCCCAGTGCCAACCACCATTGTTCGCCAACAGTTGGGCACCAGCTGCTTCAGAAATTAGCCAGCCAGTGCTTAAAACAAACCTCTGATACAGAATCCGCAGAAGTATTCCCTGCTTCTCACAGACGGAACATTCTGAAATTGCACGATCAAGTCAGAAATCTGCCGAGCTATAAATACAGAAAAAGGCACAATTTTTGCCATTCGCCCAGTTAATCCCATTGGTGGGGATTCTGAAGTACGGACACCCCTCTACTTATGTAAATTCGATTTACGTAAATCCGGATTGAGGTAAAAAAATTCCTGGTACACACGATGTATACGGACAATGCTTTTATTTTACGCAAAACATCTGAAATACGTTAAGTGCAAGTCGGTGTAAGCAGACATGGCAGGAAGCTGCAACTTCCCAGTTCCGGCACATTTTGAGCCGTGAACACATCTCTTCTCCTTAGTGTAGTGCTTTTTCCCCATATTTTTAACCCTTTTCCTTATTCACAATGTCCGGCGCTAAACGTGCACTTGAAGGAAAACGGGAACTGTCTCGCAAGCGTACAGCAAATGATTTGGGAGATGACACTGAAAATAATAAGGACGTATGAAGGTGGCCACAGATTATCGTCTATAGCATGGGAACCAGGTTACGATAGTGAAGGATGCTTCACGTATAAAGGAGCACATGAAAGGAACAGCTAGCATGAAAACAACAATAATAATATGACAGACATTTAAAATGTCTGAAATTTACAAGAGAATTATATTGTGTAATTTTTTTTTTTATACCTGTGTTTGCAACAAATGCCTAGGCTAGGGTATGCTAGCCTATGTTGAATGGTGGGGGAAGAGGGAAAATCTGACATACATAACTTTTGACTTATGTAAGCTGTTGAAGAACAATCTATTTGCGTAAGTCGAGGGGTGTCTGTGCTGGGTTTGCTTTGCAAATTATGCTTTTCAGGATTTGCGGGTTTCTGCTCAGGTTGACATCAAATTTGGTGAAATGTTCATGCAAATAATCAACCTGAAGAGAATGAAACCAATTCATCTCATCTCATACTTTTTGATATCTATATACATAATCTTAATAGTAATCCTGAGGACATCACAGTAGTGTCAAGATAAGATCTATTCTTCCAACTGAAAGTATGAATTTGTTCCATCAGGGACTCCACAGCTTCAGACCTTCATTCTGTGCATGTGTTGCACAGTCCGAAACCATCTCAAAGTCACATTGGCCTTTAATACACATATTGACCTCTTTATTGGCCAGCAACATGTGTTTAGTCAGCTTGCTCTGCCTCTAATTGCTATTCCTCGAGGGGTAGAAGTTAATGAAAACACAACAAAATGAGCGCCTGGCAGCCCACGGCCCACATCGATTAGCTGGTGGTCCTGCAGACCCAATCCTTCACCATGGTTACGTGCCGCAGCGAGGACCAGATTTTCCGTTTCTATCTCCCTTTCTCGTAGAATCCAAGCAAAGGGTGAGGGGTTAAACATCTAGCTTGAAGCTGGCTTTAGTCTGGGGCGTTTTGACCATGATCTTTGAAGGCTGCAAAATGCGGCTTGAGAAGTTCGCCATGTTTAATTAATCACTGAGGACGCAAGACTGCATCAGGCGTGAGTCCGATGGGTCCAGTTTATTGCTCGTATGCTTATGTATTTGGTCTGAAGACAACAGTTGGTTGGGGTTCAGTGTCGAGAAGGAGCTCAAATACTGTAAAAGATGCTTGTCGATGTGGCATTGTTTACAGTGAAGACATGTCATGTCAAGTGCTGCTTTTGTCTCCCCTGTGCACCCGTGTCAAAAAAAGTCATTTTCTTTTTTGTGTGGCACTGCTGCGATGGCTTTTCCTTTGTTCAGATCATCCCTGATACTACATGGTGCTGCACTGGTAGTCACTCAGAGGATAAGCGAAGAGGAGAAAGAATTGGGACTGTAGGTGCACTAGGAAGGACAGGAGGTAAAGTGTCACAAGAATTTTCTGCATACAGCATGTTTAGACACTGTCTGTATAATGTATTTACTCATTCAGCTGACACTCTTCTCCAAGGCAACTTACAACATTAAGGTACCTACACTTACAGCCATGTGCCACTTATCGATGTTTCGTTTAACGACTGACCACATATACGACGATGGTCCCATGAGATTATGATGGAGCAGAAAAATTTTTATCGACTAGCGACGCTGTAGCACAACGTGTTCCTTACGTGTTCGTGGTGGTGCTGCTGTAAACAAACCTACTGAGCTACCAGCCATATAAAAGTATAACACATACAAGTAAACCGTACATTTTAATCATTATTTTACAGTGTACTCTTTCTACTTATAAAAAAAGTTCACTGTAAAACATTATGCTGCGTTACACCGGCAGCAGAATCAAAAATCTTGTGTTTACTGTGTCTCTTGACTCCATTGAGGCTATACCATCTAGCTTTGTATAAGTACGCTCTACGATCGAGGCTATACCATCTAGGTTTGTATAAGTACACTCTATGATGTTTGCACAATGATGAAATTGCCTAATGATGCATTTCTCAGAACATATCCCCATCATTAAGCAGCACACATCTCTATTTACCTATTGATACAGTGAGGTCATTTTACTGGAGCAGTTTAGGGTAAGTATCTTGCTCAAGGGTATTACAGCTGGAGGTGGGACTCAAACTGGCAGTCTTGGGGTCCAAATGCAGCAGCGCCAACCACTAGCTCTGTTAGCTGCCCTGCTTCTAGCAGCCCCCCCATACCTGCAATTCAGGTGTTCTCATTGCAAGGAAGGAATAACATACAGTGACAAAAGGCCAATCACAAATAGGAATTGAGCAGCAAAAAAAAAACAAATTCCGATGTTATTAATCCTTTAGCAAAGTATCCTGACAAATGGGCTCCTTTATCCTCACTGAACCAAAGTTAAGTTCTTGGAACCCCATTGGGGGGGGGGGGGGTTGTAGCTGTGACAGCTGCCAACTCCCACTGGAATGACTCACATTTGTGTCCCTCTTCCTGCTGTACCACCCTTGATCAAGCTACCTACCCTGAGCTCATACTATGAAAATTAACTTACTGTTTAAATGAGTAAATCATCATAATTCAGCATTGAAAGTCACATTGATTCCATATAAAATTCAAATATTAAATGCACTGCATGAATAAAACAGTCTTTAAGAATGGGAATTGGAATGAGTTTCATTGCCCAAGTGTGCTGACACACACAAGGAATTTGTTGTGGTTCTTAAAGCAGATTATGCAGATTTCTTGTAATGTGGGGGGAAAAAAGAAAAAAAAAAAAAAAAAAAACTTTCTTACAGCCATGAAGAGGGCACAACTGTGCTCAACGCCCGAGTGTTCTTCACACCCACTTTCGGACAGAGCCGGCGAGAGCAGCTGCAATTGTGCCCTTTGTGGAGCTCAACCTGGATGGCGATGCACCGCGATGGAGAAAGAAGCCCAGAGTAGCAAGGGCCGCGGCGCCCTGTCTGCCAGGAGCAACTGGAGGGTGACGGAGGTTGCTGAGCCGTTCGCAGTGGGTGTCAAAGTTGTGTTTTTCAAGGGAGCGTGTGCGAATGTGTGTGAGTGTGTGGAGGACGAGCGCCAGCGAAGCAGACAGGCGTGTGCGCCCCCCCCCCCCCGGCAGATGCCGCCCACCTCGGTCCACCCTCCGCAGTCATCCACTGTGGTGAGACGACCAGAGTAAGCAGCGTGTCCATCTCGGAGGCGAGCACTGAAACGGAGCGCGCCTTCGGTGACACGGTTTGTTTAGAACAATCTGTCGGCCTGACGAGTTACAAACAAACAAACAAAGTGGAAGGGAAGCCATCTGGTCGTGATGGATAACTTCTCTGCCGGATGCTTCTGCTGTCGTAACTCCAGTTCAGACGGCGGTGGCAACAATCTGCTGCAGTAGCATTTTAATTTTCACTTATGGAAGACTGAGCATGCAGTCCATTTTGACATGGAAAATCACGTCCCCCTCGCAGTGCATATTATTATATAGGCTATAATATTAGTTATTAACATTATAATATTATTATGACGTTGTAGTATCATAATAGTATCAAATTATACATATATAGTAATATAAAATGATTACATAAACAACATCTTTAAAAATCTAAGGAAATCAGAATTATTTATAAAGAATTCTTTTTTAATTATTTATTTTTATATATGGCATTTGGTTATTTATGTAATACTAAGCATGTAGTACATTTATGATACACATATATACTTTTATTTATTTATAAATCAACAGAAAAGGTCCTTGCACTCGCCGTTTTGAGTAGACTTGTTTAAGTAACTAACGTGAAAAATCAACGTCGATATTTCGAGGAACGAAAAGGGGAGTCTGGACTGAGGACTTCCTTCAGCTGGATGGAACCGGTACCTCTGAGGACTTGTGACTTCCACGCCAGTGTCTCAAGTGATGCAAATAAACGGCAATTTCACTTAAGGCCCCGGAGACGCGATTTAAGGGCTTACATATTATGCGCCACCTCATGACAGGTGAATAAAGGCCGGTGAGTGTGCTATAAATGGTACGTCCAAAATGCCACTTCCTTTTAAGAGATACTTCGAATCACATGGGTGTCTCTTGTAAGCAGTGGTTTTCAATTCTGGGCTGAAGATCTTGTGTAGGAGTTATACATTCGCAGCCCTGTTTGACATGTGTGCTGTTCCCTGTCATGGGCCTTACTGTATGGTCATGTCACATGGATAATAGCTTCAAAAGAAGCAGAGAGAGAGAGAGAGGAGAGAAAAAAAGGAAAAAGAAGATGCTTGCTTGTGTTGCCTGCCATAATGGCATCAATA
Source organism: Scleropages formosus (assembly GCF_900964775.1). NCBI lineage: Eukaryota > Metazoa > Chordata > Actinopteri > Osteoglossiformes > Osteoglossidae > Scleropages > Scleropages formosus. The sequence continues at coordinate 28,950,286 of NC_041816.1, forward strand.
GATGTGTAGATATGAATGTCTCCATAATGCACTGGAAGGACTTGAGCAAATGATGTTATAGTCGTTTTACAGAGCAGTTCGGAAAATATTTGCCATTTTTTTTATCCTTCACTTCTGATAAGAAAGAAGACAATGAAATGCGTGATACTGTCCTCACCTTTCATCGACAGTGTGTGTTTCCTTTCATTTATCTAAAAATGGAACGCCGTTTTGAGAACAGTGAAGGAAAAAAAAATCGCCTAAAGATAGGTTATAACAACCAAGCTGCCTCAAAGTTACGAGTAAAACTTTGCTCAGTCTTTAAGTATGCAGTGTTCCTAACAGCCAGAGACTTAATTAAGGAAAAAGTCCCTAATCTTTAAACACTAGAATATAAACTAATGGATCGCGCTTTCGGGCCCACACAGGTCAGATCGATGCTATTCTCCTGGCTATATGTGTTATTTTCATCTGTTGCCAAAAGCCCCAAGACGAGTTATAATTTACTCCGTTGCACTTAAACACAACAATGAAAGAATGTACTGGGTTTGCTTTAACTCGACCCCAGCTGCCTTCATCTGTAAACATAACGCAAGTGTGTATCGAGAGTGTTTGCGGCCAGTGCTCAACCAGCACTTTTTCCTTCATGCTGCTGCACCCAACTTTGCATTCCTGCACATCTTAGTTCAGCTTTTCGATGCCTTTGGTATCAGCAGCAGAGACAAATGTGTTTTTTTTTTTTTTTTTCCCTCCATTTTTACCTTTCCTAAAACAGTTATATTAGTGGTCCATCCCATAAAATGCAGTGTTCTACAGAATAGCCTTGGGACCGGAAAGCGTTCCAACTGCAGTCCTCAACGATCTGCTGTTGTACTTTACTAAAGGTACCCAGGTCTAAAAAAACTGCAGTAAATAACAGAGATGCCCAATACTTCCAGCCTCGTGCAATGCTGTGATTGCAAGTATTTGTGCAGCTGTCAAAATAAAAATAATAACTTCACATCCCTACATGTACTTAGAAACCCCCACCTGTCTGAAATACTCCTGTATTCCTAAGTGCTGCTGTCCCACCACCCGGCCAGGCCAAGGATCACACAAAATCGTGTTTGTAAATTGTTTCATTACACCCTTCGCGCAGCGTCCACAAGTTTGTCATGAATAACCATTAGAGCTAAGTGTGGAAAATATATTAAAAAAAAAAAAAAAAAAAAAAAACAGAAGATTTACAGATATAGAGGTATCCTGCCCACTCCACACGACACATTGCGTCACTTCCCAAATCATCTCCTGCAAACGCTTCGTGCCAACGGCGCTGTCCTAAGGGGTTGGGCTGCGTCCCGCAGGAGAACAACACATCACTTTCTCTGTCAAGTGTCTCCGTTCTGTTTCATCAGAAAAGCTCGTGTCCACATTCCGTAATGCTAGTATTCTCCCAGGACTCCGTGTTCGCTCCGTCTGCCTCGCTGAAATGTGCTCTGTCTGCTTCGTGCGGAAAGCAGCTTTCTCTCTTTGCACTGCCTATGCAACACACATCTTAAAATATAGTAACTCTGCTCCAGACGGTTTTCGGAATTACCGAATATCTGCTAATAAAGCCCAAAGTAAGGGAAAATACAGCTGTCTCGTATTTGCTTTCTTAAAAAGGTGCCTGCAGCATAAATTAATGTAATATAGTAAAACATTTTTCATGTAGCATTTCCAGATGCCAGCTGGTGCTGTTGCTGTACTTTTTCCACCGGTATCAAGGTTTTCAGACACAGTGCATGTTCTTTTAACAGTTACTCATGATATTTTGCCTATTTGAAATATACTTATTTCATTCTGTAAAGTGTAGCTCAACCTGCTTAGAACTCATTTTTTTCTAAGAATCTCAATAGTGCTTTCATTTTTACTTATTTTTGTGCCACAACAGTTTCCTGCATCGCTGACGAAATGTGCTGAATTTTTACATTTTAAATGTTATGGTAATCTGAGTGGAGCAACTCCATATGGAAGAGAAGAAAAAATAGATAAGACTAAACATACAGTACATTTTATTATCTGGAGAGAAATGCAGACGTGATAAACACGGAAAAACAGAACATTGTAGCTATATTATAAAACACTATATTTGAAAACTGGTATATATATATATATATATAAAATAAACCATTTTTTAGAAGTGTATGAGGTATTTCTTCTTGATATGTAACAAAATATACAGGTTTTCTCCCAGGTCTGCAGCGTACAAACAGTACAGAACCACATCAATGAGCTGAAAGAGGAAGGTCTGCTGTTACTGAATGGCAAATCATTTGCATTATGAGCCTCCAAAAATATGACAATATAGCAAATAAACTGAAAAAATATTCTATTTATTTGTCTACTTATCTCACCATATTTTGACCATTATTGCCAGTTTCTGCCACTTCTTTCCAGCAGAAAAGTCGGAGCTTTATTTATTTATTTATTTAGTACCACAGGAACTTTAATCCTGTCGAGGATGAAAGAACAATAACAGTGCTATAACAAGCAGTTCATTGTTAAACAGTGTGTATGCTTTGCAGCTCACTGTGAAAGTGTGTTACTTTGTTCCTTTAACACTGACAAAATTGAATTTTTATATGATACATTAATGTTTGGGTATAAATTAAAAAAAAAAAAAAAACCAACAAACAAACACATAAATAACCAAGGAGATCATTATAAAAACCAATGAACAGTGCACATGGCATATGATCAATAAATATTGCAGTGTCATCATAACAATCAGCTGAGGTTGTGAGCATTTGTGCCGTAATTGTGCGTAATGAAAGATACCAATATTTATCACAAGATTTTGATAAACTTGTCCACACACCCCCACCCCATCACGCACATTTCTGAGCTGCTTGTCCCATACAGGGTCACGGGGGGCCAGAGCCTAACCAGGCAACACAGGGCGTAAGGCTGGAGGAGGGGGGACACCTAGGACAGGACACACCCAGGACAGGACACCAGTCTGTCACAAGGCACCCCAAGCAGGACTCGAACCCCAGACCCACCGGAGAGCTGGACCCAGTCCAACCCACTGTACCACCACGTCCCCCTCTTCACACGCCGCAACCCTAGCAAAATAATAGGTGATCACTTCTCAGACGAGCTGTGATTTCGCATTATGGAACTCAGGTCTCAGCCACCCGCCCCCCCGATCCACCATGCGAGCCTTAAGCCTCTCAGCAGTGACATTGGCACCCAAAGGACGCGTTTCAGGAACGTGCTGCCGTTCGCTCTCAGTTCCTTGTCCTTGCCTTGCCCTTCAAAGGGAAACCTGCTGTTCCTCCTACTGTATTTTTGCTTAAAAGGGCTTTTTTCCAGAGGGCTTTCTCATTCCCGCACTTGAAAGATGAAGCTGGCTTGTTTTATCAGGACGAGAGGAGTTCGGAGCGGCCCATTGAGTGCTGAATGGAACTAAGGTGTATGAAATAATTCGCTCGCTCTTGAAATGTTGGAACATAGAAAACTCTCATGTCATAGACAAGTAAAGCTGGGTTCGCACACGCAGAAGCATCCTAAAATAAATTCGGCCCTTTTCTGTTTGCACAGGGCGTAACAGTTTATTTTATTTTATTCGATTTTGATTTCACTTTATAATACCATTACCATTTGTGGGACAAAACCTCAGGTTAAGAAAAAAATATCTCAATGAAAGGATCACGTTGAACTTCAAACCTTTTTCGTGTTATTACTGCTAGGGTACAAATAATGTCATTAGCGAAAAAGAATTAATAGCTACAGATTACCAAAGCGTGTATATTTACACAGATTCAATGGATTCACTGAAAAAAAAGCAATTTGTTTCTTGTTTTAGTTTGTATTTTTAATTTTTTTTTTCCTCTCTCCCATCTTGTTTTATTTTTGCGCAGGATCCTGCGGAGCTATTCTACCTAAAATATGTCTCGTTTCCTTGGTTACAAAGGGAGCCCTTTTCATTCTATGCCATTATCTGCGATTTTATTATGAGCACATGGACAAGAGTGTGTGATCATAAACCTTATGGATGGTCCCAGCCAATCACATCCTAGGAGCCATGGCTCTTATCCTATGAGAACCGTTCCTTGGAGATAATATGGCGTTTAGACGTTGACGGCCCGCAGAATGGAAGTCTGGTTGCAGAGAGCTTAATGCCTTCATTGATATTGAATACATAAAAGAAATTGCTGACAGTTTTGGAATCATAAAAAGTGGGAAAGGAACGCAGCGGACCAAAGCTGCGCAAATGAATCTCACTCCTATTCAGCAGTTCTTGACCACACAGGGTATTACAATTTCTTTTTTTTTTTTTTTTTTTTTACTGTTCATCGTTGAACCGTTATTTTACTGTTCCCTATTCAAGCTGCCACAGCAGACTTCCTGGCCTGAAAGCTGGCAGAAAATCCCATCGCAGTGCTTTTCCCTCCAGTCAGGTCCAATGAACACACCACTTCTCTTTATCTGCATGCAAGCGTACCGCTGCATCATTTCAAACCATTCTGCTCCGTTAATTATGTCCCTATTAACCACAAGACATTTGTGCAGCTTACCGTTGCATTATAGGGTACGCTATTATAGTACTGTAATAGTCTGTTGTGAATATGTATTATAAATGTGTGGATGTAAACAGGACTGTCTCTCATAGTGGCTCGTTCTGTTCTTTTGTATTCTCAGTAACAACTGGCAATAACAGCTGATGACACTGGTTCACTGCGGACCATGGAAGAATAACATCCAGCCGATTGGGCACAGTTGGTCTTTTTTACTTTATCTGTGTAAAAATAAACAGTGTAGTTTTTTTAAGAGATATGTTCTTAATACTCTATGTGGTGTCCTACTACAGCACACTTGACATGTGACAGGAGCTCAGGTTAAGTTCACCTGGAAGTGAGAGCAGATTCCACATGAAAAGACAAAGGTGGGTGAGTGAGTGAGTGAGTGAGTGAGTGAGTGAGAGACGTGCTCACGTGAATGTGTTTCGTCATGTGAGCTTTGTTTCATTTCACAGCTACACAGTTATTACACTTTGGTGGCTTGTTTTAAGTTCTCAATGCATCTCCAAGGGCTCCTTGCTGGAAAGGGAATGTAAGGGTGTCTTAGGTTTAGGGTTTGGCTTAGGGTTACAGTTAGGATTAGGGTTAGGGTTAGGTTGAGGCTTAGGCTTAGGGTTAGTCTTAGGTTTAGGTTTAGGCTTAGATTTAGTCTTAGACCTAGAGTTAGGGTTAGACTTAGACCTAGACTTAGGCTTAGGGTTAGGTCTCCAAGCAAACCAACTGGCCAGGTCAAGCCAGTGGTGACCACCCTGAAGCTGATGACTGTGGGACAGTAGGTTTGGGAGTATGCTGTTAATCATTGCTTGTCTGACACCTTAAACACCAGAAGTGACTTACATTTACAAGTGACTTATGCTAAAAAAAGGAACTTAGTTAAAATCCTGACAGGGAAGAGCTATGGAACAGATGTGAGTTTTGAGAAAAGCTCAAAAGTGCATGTCCCTCATCCTGTGTATACTTGGTAACTCGTTATATTTAGTTACAGAGAGACTCAGTGTTAAAGAAATTAAAATTATTTTTAAAATGTTTGTTTTGTGGTCTGTTTTAAACATATGCGGAGTGACTGCGCCAACACATAAAATAAAACCGGGCAGCTGAGCCGTGAAATGAGGTTTATTACTACGTAGGCTTTGATAATGTGCAAATTAATGGCAAAGGGTCTGAAAACTGCTTCGGAGGTTAAACAACGTAAGTAGTAACTTTCTGGAAAAAACAAGTACACTACATGCTGCTGGCTGTAAAACAGTGTAAATATATTTGATCTTGGCAAATGATTGAGGAAAACCATTTACCGATGATCTAGCAATGACTTCACCCTTCTCTGCACAAGTTCCACACAATGCAGTCAGGTTGGAGAGCTGTGTCAACTACCTGTCCTCTCTCCGATCCGTGCGTACTAGAGGTTGCACGGACTAGTCGGCTAGTCGATTTGTCGACTTTACTGCTCTTCAATGACGCTTTGCGTGATTATGACACTAACGACACGGACACCTCCGAGAAGACAACAGGTGAGGAGCCTGGTGGGTCATTGCAGTAAACCAGCAGCAGTTCGTTGAGTGTGTGGAAAAACTTGACTAAAGATGAAGCCTGCGCTACTGTCACTTTTTGCAAGTCCATCCTGAAGTACAACAAAAGCATAAGTGCAATGTACACTCATCTGAAAAGGGATCCGCTAACACTACAGAGGAATGATCCAAAATGATTTATTGCGTTCATTCATTTTTTTATTTGAAATTGAAAAACAAAATGAGAATTACGATGCTTTCATTTGTTTTTTGTTTTTAAAATGAAAAACAAACTATGAATTGACTAGCAGAAAAAAGAGAAAACGGTTTTTTATTGTTTCTGAGCAAAGGAAACAAGTACTTGTTCATTAATTTTCTCTTTTTGTTTAATCATACAAAGTGTAGAAATCAAAATGTCACAATACCAATTATGATAAATGTCCTAAGGTGCACAATGTTTCTGGTGTGATGGCACAGGGAGTAGCACTACTGTCTCACAGCACCTGCATGGTGCAAGAGGATGTGGGTTTGATCTCTGCTCAGTCTGTGTGAAGTTTGAATCTTCTTCCTCTGTCTGCATGGGTTTCCTCCGGGTGCTCTGGTTTCCTCCCACAATCCAAAGGCATGCTGGTTAGGTTCTCCCATTGTGTGTGAGTGACACAGAGAGAGAGTGTGTTTCAGTGATGTATGGATGAGTGACCCAGTGTAAGTAGTGTATCTAGCAGTGTAAGTTACTGTGGTGAATAAGGTGTGTGGGCTGATAACACTACATAGAGTTCATTGGAAGTTGCTTTGGAGAAAAAGTATCTGATAGAAAAATAAATGTAAATGTCTAGCAACTAGCCTAACCTGGATGTGAAAGTAAGCTTCATTAGTGGTCTTTCCTTTGGAAAAATGTCCACTCTTGAGCCATTTGCGCAAATGATAAATAATATGATGGAAACTAGAGCAACATATTCAGAGATGAGAGACAGTCTAGTACAACATGGTGCTGTGCGTGTTCTTCTACAATGAGTGTCCAAAGATTTTGTGCGTGGCACAACATTGTAAGAAGAGGACACTCTTTTGCTGCTTTTGAAAAGCACCTAGTGATCCATATTAAGTCATGATCAATAACTTGGAGCGAAGGAAGCATGTTCGATGAAGCCACTGATGGATTATGTGCGGTTCCAGTTCGTTTACATGCGGGTTGTTAAAGAATACCACAAAACGAAATAACTCAAAGTCAAAAAATAAGATGGAAAGAAGGTATAAATGAGGCATATGTTAAATAGTTTACATTTTGAGCAAAAAAAGGTTTTTAAACATAGTTCATCCAAAATTTGTTTTTAAAACAAAAAAGTGGCATTTTTTAAAACCCAACTACAATGTTCCATGTTATCTGTTTTATGTATGTGTTCAGAACTCCCACATTGACTAAAACCGCTTGACCCAAGTGAGGCTGTGGCGAGCCAGAGCCTAACCCAGCAACACAGGGCGCAAGGCTGGATGGGGAGGGAACACATCCAGGGCAGGATGCTAGTCCATCACAGGGCACCGCAAGGAGGACTCAAACCCCAAACCCACCAGAGAGCAGCACCTGGTCAAACCCAATGTGCCACCGCACCCGCCTCGGTTCAGAAGTGTCAACTTAAAAAAATCTGGAGTTGTGCAACCCCTAGTGTGTACTGAGCATATTTCACTACACTGCATAGGAACATATGCTGAGTACACACTCTGGGGTGAGTTTCAATACACACACACACATTGGGTCTACTCTTGGCACTTTTTTAAAGGAGTACGCTTAATGTGTGTCCCAAAAGACAGGTCTTTGGATTTTTGTACACATTCACTTAAAATTTGAAATCTGCATGGGGAAAGGTTCAACACCTCATGTCGATAATGTTTTCAGTACCTCAACCAATACACTTCAGCAATTGATCAGCTGCACAAATAACAGTAAACAATTATAGTAGGAACTGAGTATAATTATTAACATAGAACAGGCTGTTATTTCTCACACGGTTTTGGAGACGGATCCAATGGAGTGATTAGTACCTGTAATGGAGACTGAGCAGCCCAGTAATTTGAACAGCTCCATATGCATCATGCATAGACTCTGGATGACAAATCCAACACACTGTGTCAATTTAAGCTACAAACAAAAAAAAATGAAGAAATAGAAAATTATAAAAGACAAAATTCAAATTGATCTGTGGATGCTTATATACACAGAATATTACATTTGCATGAATGTGTGTGTCAGTGAATGTGTGTGTTGGATCGGCGTTCTGTTCAAGGTGAACCCTGGCCTACCTCCAGAGAAGATAACAGAAAAATATCAAACTCCGAGGTGAAACAACAATGGACATGTTCACAGCTTTTGTACAAGAGGCGATTGATCGTTGCCGTGCCTGAGTAGAGGAGGTCAGTGTGCAGAGGAATAGAAACAGCATAAATCAAAAATATGCCAATTATCTATTTTCTAAAAAGTACACAAGCAAAGTGTCAGTAGGCCAGGAAATAAAGCTGTAAAAAAGAGTAAGTCCATCCTTATTGACCTAACATTCTGAAAAACTGTCTCTTTTGGGGGTGTGGGCTTTATTTCTGTACCAGCGCCCTATATGCCATTGCCAAACTTTGGGATGCGACTCATCTGACATCCAGAAGGTCAACATCATGCACCCCTGTAGCAGGTTGGGCACCTTTGTCTTTTCATTACAGCGACAGCATGAGATAATTAATGGTGCTCTGGGACACACTTCGAAAACCATTGCTAACACAACAGATGAAGTGGATCACGGTTAAATTACCAAAATATGGCCTCCAGTTGAAGGGGTGCGGTGGCGCAGTGGGTTGGGCTGCAGTCCTGCTCTCCAGTGGGTCTGGGGTTCAAGTCCCGCTTGGGGTGCCTTGTGGCGGACCGGCGTCCCGTCCTGGGTGTGTCCCCTCCCCCTCCGGCCTTACGCCCTGTGTTGCCGGGTAGGCTCCGGTTCCCCGTGACCCCGTATGGGACAAGCGGTTCTGAAAATGTGTGTGTGTGTGTGTGTGTGTGTGTGTGGCCTCCAGTTCTGCACATCACTTCATGCATTTGGGTGCTGCATAAAAACTGAGTGGATCTCTCCTTGTTCAGGACAAACTGAAGAGTCCAAACAAGGCATTCTCTGTAAACACGTGATCTTGTGAACAGGGGTGTGTCTAAAGGGGTGGCACGGGGTGGCATCACCCCCCAGAAATATGATTGCCCTCCCAACACCATTGGGCTAGAGTACTGTCAATTTGACAATGGCCAACTCCACTGGAATAGAGCACTCCCCATAGCTGCTTGATTTGCGATGCGGAATCACTGTACCATGATTTTTTTTCAAGGAGGAGGGACACAACTCGACCACAGACCACGTCTCTGTTCATGCTATGAACACACTCAGTTATGTATTTTGAAATATGTGAACTGGGGTGTTGTTCTTCTCTGCTGCAATAATATGCAGAGGTGAACTCCAGATAAGAGCAACAGTAGTGAGTGATGTAGCTACTGACAGCGAAAGATGACCGAAGCCTCGATTGCCCTAGTAAAGACCAACCTTGCGGGTATAACGGCTTCAAAAGCTCCCAAGAGTCCCATTATAATATTACGTAGCTACTTAGTTAGCTTAGCTAGTGTAACTTCGGCGGACTTCGCATGCCCCCCCAAGTGGTTCTTGGCCCCCCCAGGTCACCTCGTATAAAACATCCTGGAACTGCCCCTGCTCGTGAAGTGTCGGCGCCTCGTGAGTCCTTTGCGGCAACGTGAGGTGCTCAGAGGAAGATTCTCATCAGAAATGGTTGATACCTGTCCCTGATTGCTCACAGCCAACATAATTCCGAGCGAAAGGAAGAGCACGCGGCTTTGGGGAACGCTGGTGGGCAAAGCCAAAGGGCATCCTGCAAACAGTGCCTCATGATTACAAGGCGGTGCCTTGGTGCCACATCTGAAATACAAGATGAAGAAGAAGGAAAGAGCTGCCATGGATCTGATTCTGGAGCTTGTCACTAGAGCGCAAAAGAATGGGCTAAAGCGAAAAAAGAACACACCCTTTAATGAATAATGGCCACTGGCCCCTTGCTCTGGAAATGAAACAACAATTACATTAAGGCCAAACTGTTAAAGTGCGCAATACAGGATGGACAAGTTCCCTTTAGAGGTGTGATTCCATTTTCTGGGGTTAGGAGGATGCGCCTCGAAGTAATGATTACGGGATGCGGTGAAGGACCGCTGTGCTGAAAATGCCAAACTGAGGCCCATGAGCCTGTACTCTCGATCCTCGGAGGTGGAGCTCACTTCTTCTACGCATGGCAGATGCATCCTCTAACCATCAGCAGAGTCTCCCAGTAAAACATTTCAGGTGGAAAGTTACGATCCACTTTGACCCTCCGCCGCCACTTCTATAACACTCCACCATTAAGATTTTCGCACCTGGGTTTTCGACCAGCAGTCGCTGCTATTGCTGTGTATAGTTGCCAGCTGAGAAAACAGTAGCAAAATTCATTGTGTGTGTCCTACACGGCATCCAAGACCACTGTGCTTGGAAAAAGGTCCAATCTGATTAATTTTTATGTACTCAATTCGTTGAATTATTCATGACTCTGCAGTAGATTAATCTTTTCCGCTGTCCCTTCCGTAAGCATGCTAAATACTGAGAAAAATGAGCAAAACAAATGTACAGATGTCAGAACATCCTGCGTGTGTTTTTAGGTTGGTGAAAATTACACCGTGTACTCTTTCTTTCAAGGAGCTTAACAGGCTACAATGACATATAAATTATGTGAGAATTTTTGGTAATTAATTCACAGCTGACTGATTTTTTTTTCTTTTTTTTGGCATTTATCATCAAGAGGAATTGCACTGAGAGATTTTGTCTCTCCAAATTGCTTCCCGAAACTGTTAGAAGAATGCCTCCCAAAAAAAAAAAGAAAAAAAAAAAGGCAAGCCAGCGCACATTACAAAATAAAGGAGCACACCTGTTTCTGTGTATTGGTGGAAAAAAAGCGCTTAATTATTCCATCTCATATGAAAACAGCATAAGCTGTTGTTTACCAACAAGGCAAATGGGACAGCGCATTGCCCGGTGTTGCTGTTGCTGAGTAATCTGATTTACATCCGTAGATATTTTTCATCTCACCTGCTGCCTATTTCCGGTAAACGGTTCGTCAAACTCGGCCTAATATATGAGGTGGGATAAAGACAGGCTGTTTGTTGCACATCCTTTCAGAATCAATGTATTCCGCCCCGTTATCTGGGGCTGCTCTCCCACTGATGTTGAAATAGACTTCATTATAGAACCTCTTCCATTCTCAAGTGTAAGTGGTTGAAAACTGGACGAATACAGAACGCTCCTCATACACAATTCGAGAAATCCAGCTGTATTATGTGACCAGTTGTCAAGGCTTTTTGAAGCTCGGTCATTCAACGCGTCATTTGTTACAGTTTTTGAGTTAATTGGGCTGTATGGTTTCACCGGAGCCTGCGCCGATTGCGTCCAATGCGTGCTGTCGGTGTGAAGTTCCAACCCCCCAATATTTGTTTCGGTTTTCATGGTCTGGGCCTAAGAATAACAGACACCATTGTTGTTACTGTTTTCACGCCTCTTACCATATTGTGCGAAAAGAATATCCAGGTTGGGCTATAGCGCAATTTGTAACTGTCTTGACCCCCACTGTGTCACAGTTAGCTTTTTTGAGTTAAATATCGATTTATTTAGGTCCTTATTAATTTTGTTATTTTTAAAATTTTATTCAGTGCAGTAAGTAATGCTGTTCACAGTCTGGGAACACAAATTGAGAGTGGAGACAGTTGCAAGAAAATATTGGAATTGGACATAATAACATACAGTATGTATATACTTTTCTAGCCTGAACCGTGAATTTTTAAATTATGTATTCAATAATACTTATCACAATTATATAATAATACAAGAAGAAGTACAATTGTTTGTCTGATTTTGTTTGTTATCGTGACTTAGTTGAGGATCAGACCACAAGTCGTGAATAAATAATGCAGAAATCCAGGTAAATGTAGAGGGTTCACAAAACCTGTGTTACGACTGTATGTGGGAAGAAACTCAGGAACTGCCAAGAACATGGTTTGACATCCCTGAGGTGAGTCGCTGCTTCGGGTTAATATGCAGGTTGCATGAAGGAAATTCAAACCTGACCTGCGACCACTCTGATCAGCCCTGCACCACGACATGTTAGCGGGAGGAAAGCAGAGGAGACGCCGCACCGGAGACGGTTACAGGCTCTGTTGACATCACGGCTGCTGACAGCGCTGAGGTTGTGCGTGGGAGCCCCACACTGACAGCACATCCCGCTCCTGAGCGCTGGGGGGTTTCAAATCGACAGGGAATATGGACACCCCACTCGTGCCTTTTGTCTCATCTTCGCTCTGAGGCTCTACTCTGTTGGACATCAAGGGCAACAAAACTGTGCTCTGGGTACCATTGCCAGGTGACTTCCATGTTGGCTCCATCCACAAGAGCACACACACTTGTCCTTTGTGAAAACAGGCTAACATTTTCTGACAGCACAAAATAGAAAGAAAAAAAAAACTGAAAATAAAAAATAGAATGAAAGAACAAAAAATGGCAGAAGCAATTAAAATGGGGGACCTGTTGCTGTGATGGCATGACTGGTCCCTTTATTCCTATTAATATATTCTATCGACTAGCGTATTATTCTCGATGAGGTCGAACGGAACCGATGGTGACCAGTTTGGCTGTCCTCTGCAGTATTGGGTCACTCATGTGGTGCAGAAAGGACACATCCCTTAAGTCGTATTCATCGAGCAGGAATGGCGAACGCCTCCAGAGAGCGAAAATACCCGTTTTGACATATAAGGATGAGAGTGATGGGTTTGGGTCAGCTTGTACAGCCCAGTGCAGTTAAGAACACCCAGAACTTGTTTCAACTGTCAGCCTTATGTAACAGGTTGTGTTTTGTGTGTGTGTTTATGTGCTGGCGGGGGCGGGGGGTGGGGTGGGAGGGGCTGAGGTTTGTGGACTTTGTATTGAAAAGGCTGCAACTTGACGGGACCCTGGGTAAAGTACTAATTACATAAGAACTTAATCTGAAGTCTTTCAGATTTAATAATTATTATTATTTAATAATTTAAAATAAAGAAAATTCTTTAATGTTCTGGTTTGGTTTGATTCACTATCAGGTAACGGTATAAAATGCAAAACACTCAGTGCCAAGGTGAACAGTGTAAGGGTAAACTCAAGAATGCGAGCCAGGAGTCTCTGTGAAACAATAAGGTCGTCACAGCAAACCAGAACCCAAGATATTGAAACACAATTTTATAAGATATTGACTCACAGAAACATTCTTTCTCATCCACATCACATTAGTCCTCTACCCAGGCATCTTCGAAAAGAGGCATCTTTTAGAGACGACTGTTGAGGGCTCTGTATCCCGATCCGAAGCACTTGGTATGTTATTATGCTCTTGCTTCCACATCCATGTGCAGGATGTGAGCCCATTTTCAATCATTGGGTTCGTCCACCTTTTGGTTTGAGGCCCACTGTTGCACTGTGATTCTGTAGGGAAGGGGAAGCGCTGTCAGGTTCAGCTCCACTCACAGTGATATTTGCATGGTTTTCATGCTAAGGGATGGTATGGATGTGATTTTACCATTTCCATTTACTCACCTTTACAGCTAGGCAATTTTTATCGTATATCTTCACGGTAAATATGCTGCTTAGTAAAACAGGAGGTAGGGTTTGAACCTGAGTCCTTTGGTGGCAGCTCTTAGAACGATGCCACCTGCAGCCTGTATCAGCCACTATCAGCCAATATGTATCAGCCCAGAAAGTTTACAGGGAAAATGTTGTTTGCATGGAGCTAAAGTAGTGCGATTCGTTTTTTTTTAAGCGTCTATCACTCGCTAATCCTGACCAGACAGTTATCCTGTTTGGAGTGTGTGTTCGTGTGTGGCAGTGTGCACGCACAGCTGTGTGTGGTGCTATCAGCGGCATGCAGATAGCGGTGCGTCAGCCAAGCATCACTCAGAATTATGTCCTTGTCTTTGGTTCTGAAGATCTGCGCTGGCGAACAAACAAACAATCCGTAGGCCGCGCGGCGCTCGCCCTGCAGGTGAGGAGCTCCACGGCGAAGGTGAGCGATGTCGACTGAAGGGTGAGTCGCAGGTAACAGAAGAGCGTCGCTTCGTAGCTCCGCCATCCGGGTGCAGCTCGTGTCGGATGTTTGTTTGCATACCAGGTAGCCCCGGGCGACATTCCTCTGTTTGGAGAACAAACCGCTCGTCCCACATCCCAGAAGGCACCGGGGCTTTGAATGCAGCCCGTAGCATCCTGGGTGCGTAACAATGATGTTGGCAGCTTTGAATGGGACCAACAACAATAAAGAAAACCACTGCTCGGGAATTCAGGCATTTTGTCGGATCCGGTGCTGGTGTGTGAAGCGCTCAGCCTGGTCTTCATCATGGCAAAAACGGGTACGAGACGCCCCGCTGCTCTCCCAGCCTCCACACCAACGTTCTGTGCCTGTCAGTTTGCTTGCTATATTTCATAACATTTCTCTACATAAACATCTGCATGCATTTGGCAGGGCACAGGTACATTTAGTAAGGTGCACATAAAAATATTTTTGTCTCACCATTAACGATGCACAAAACACCATCATCTTCTTAAAAACAAGCAAGCAAACGAATAAATACACGAACTTATTTCATGGTGTATGGCTGTATTTAACTCCCAACTCCAGTGTATAACATGCAAGAATTTGTTGTGGTTCGAACGAAAATATAAAAAAAGATGTTCCATGTTGGAAAAAATAATATTCATTTTCATATTTATATTCAGACTCACGTATTAAAATTTCGTATTTGAGTTAACATTTATTTGACGTAGTCAGTAGCCATAGTCAAAGAACATAAGAGAAGTCATTTTATATTCAGTATACAAAAGTATAATGTCAAAAATATTTTGGTACATTTTTAAATTGTGTTTTGTTTTGTTATCATATTTTGGTTAAAAAGAGACAGATTAAAGTGCAGCACAGGAAGAGAAAAATGATTTACAATAATACATTTTCACATATCTTCCCAGTAATTAAAAATGACAAAGGAAAAGCACATAGAAGTGATTACTGTACATGTCAGAATGCTGCGGGCTCTATCTAAGGGAGCAAATCCCCTGGAGTTCATTTTATACATTGTGACCCATTATGTCAAGACTGTACTTTAATTACATTATGAAATCTGCTGCCCTTTTTACATGTACAGAACATGATATTAGGACAGTTTAAAAATCAAAGGAATAAAGCTGATCTGATCTGAAAACTTAATGATTCATTTAATTTGGTTTAATAAATGTGACGTTCATTAGCTGCAAGGCTTAATGTATCCCTGCATATTTCATAAACTTTATAATTTGTACATTAACTCAGTTTCGTCAACCGCTTGTCCGGTTCAGGGTCATGGCGGTCCAGAGCCTATCTTGAAGTCACCGGGCACTAGGCTGAGGGTGCCCTCCGCATGGGATGCCATATTTCACAGGTGACATTTAGGTTAAAACCCATATTCAAGGGTAGCGAAAGTCAAAGGTGTCCTGTACATATTCATAAAAAAACTTCTGGTCATGAGTAAGCTCTGTATGTGCCTAGTTGTGACCAAAAGACCATATATTTGTTTTGAGCAGCACACACACCAGAAATACATGGATATTTACAAATGTACCAGCTTATTTTGTGCTCATATATATATATACACTGATATGTAAATTTTCCTTATTTTGATTCAGTATGTTCCAAATCATCCGTCTCACTACTCTGAACAGCCTCCTCTGGATTGGTATATTTATACTGCAGGGTCTGGAGTGGAACAGAAAGGGGGAAAAAATCAATAACCTTTCCTCTGTTATATCTCCCACCATCATGGCATCATTCAAGGATTTGAAAAGTGAATTAATATCCTTCGCCGACAGATCCTGTACCAAAACTTTACAATATCTGATTAGCGTGTTTTTTCTCTGTTTGTGTTGTTTTTTGTATTCCTTGGAAGATAGAAATGAACCTGTCCTTGAACTTCTTTTTTTTTCTTTTTTAATTCACAGGCAAGGGTGGTTAATTAAATGACAAATAATAACTCCATACAAATGTAATAAATTGGAAGTGATGACTTAGCATTACTGAATGCATGTACATTTATTCATTTAGTTGATGCTTTTTTCCAAAGCAACTTACAATGTTGAGCTACTTGCAGTTTTTTATCCACTTATACAGCTGGGTAATTTTACTGGAGAACTTTAGGATATATACTTTGCTCAAGGGTACAAGAAACAGTACGACACAACTGAATACAGTTCAGCACCTTAGTATTGGACATTTTGTGGAAGTCTGGTGTATTTGGTAACATGACAAAGATGGTTTATGAATAAATAAATTTAAAACATTCTAAGCATTTAGTACTTACCTTTTGGACAAAACAATCTCACATCAGCTAACTGGAGACACCACCATGTGGATTCTTACTTATTCACACTATGGGAGTCACACTTAGTCCTCGATTTATGAGCACAATCGGGAATTGAAGTTCGTTTGTAATCTGATGCGTTTGTAAATATAAATTCTCTAATCACTACTTCACGGTAAAAACTTAAGAATTCAGGCATCCCTTGTTTTTTGCTGGTCAGGCTCTGAAAAAATATAACCTGATGAGACAATAAATACAAGATCACTGAAGGAAATCTGCCACTACCATAACTGTCTAGTTAATCCCGACAGTTGGCTGTTTCATCCCATAAGCATGTGTAATATTCGTCCTTCTTTTCTGTATTATCTGCACAGACAAAGGTTAATCCCTCACTGTATTTTTGGATAAAGCTGTAATATTATATATCATTTAATACAGAAAAATACTTTGACTTTTCAACATTATTAACTTTGTACTACATTAAACTACATTGTAGAAACTAATTTTAAATGACTGAAGACAAAAAAACATCATCTCCACACACTCCTTAAACTTATTAAATGCTGGTTATCGATTGATTCTTCTCGTAAACATGTACAGTGCCTGTCGCCGAGTTATTGATCACCTGCATTTTAAAGCTCCGGACACAACAACGCACACTGTGGAGGTGAGTTGAAGGATGTTCAATAGTCTGGAATATTTGTGTAAAAATGTTAAATAAACATATGTTGAAATATAGCAATATTAATAAGTTGAACTTTATTAATACAGATGCTCCTCAAAGAACGATGGGGTTACGTTCCGATAAACTCGTTGTAAGTGGAAAAATCGTCAGTCGAAAAAAAAATACAGCACCGCATCTACAGAACATCACAGCCAATCCTACCTTAACCGTGTTCAGAACACTTACCGTGGCCTAGAGCTGAGCAAATTTAAGCAGGAAACTCACATGGGCATTTAGTAGACATGATGGGATGCGAAAACACAAAATAAAAGAACGCTTTCAACACAGTATCGGTTGTTTACACTCGTGGTTGTTTACACTCGTTGGCGTGATCACTACCGAGACTGCAAGCGTCGTTGAGCGGATGCTGCGGCTCACTGCCATCTCCCAGCATCGGGAGAAAGTATCCTACTGCATATCGCAAGTGTGGGAACAGATCAGAATTCAAAGTATGGATTCCACCGAACACGTTTTGCTATCATAACTTTGAAAAAATCGTAAGTCAAACCATCGTAAGTAGAGGAGCATCTGTACTTGAAATCAATAAATCTGTTTAGTGACCACTGCGAATACAGAGTATAAAAGGCACATTCACAAGACATGCTGGACACAATGGTCCTGCTTGCTAACATAGTTTGTTTCCAGGACTGAAGGTTGAGTGAAAGTTATAAAGAAAGTCACATTCAGGAGCCTTGGAGAAAAGCATAGAAAACATCTGCAAAATGAATAAATGTCAATGAATAAATATACGCATAACTTTCCTGCAAATGCATACAGCAAACACACATTTTAAACACGTTTTTAAATCTGCTGCACTCGACTGCGACTGAGTTTTCACTGTTTTGTTTGAATAAGGCTTGGAGGCAGGAAAATGTGGAAAAGATTTTAAATGTTTAAAAATGCAGTACTGTGAGGTTTTTCTTGATGTCTGTTAATTTAGAGAAGGTCCCATGTGGAAATGCTGGGATGTAATATCAGACTGCAAATAATGTACCACCTCTGCTGGATTCAGGAGGTCATTTTGTATCAATAAAAATGGCTGTTGCTGATTTTGTCTTTTTAAGCTTCTTTCAATAGATCCAGAGAAGAGGTACAAATATATAAATTTATATTTCCAATCTGATGATTCTGTATATCTCAATGCTCCCTATAAAGCAGCAAACTTCTGCTGTCCTCTAGTATATCCATGTCCTTGTTGTAGAGGGGATACAAGTCAGCATTCTTTGACCTCTGCTCTAAGTTAAACGAACGAACAAATGAACGAACGAACAAACAAACAAATAAAATCAGCTTGGGGGGGTGCACTGGTGCAGTGGGTTAGACCAGGTCCTGCTCTCTGGTGGGTCTGGGGTTCAAGTCCCGCTTGGGGTGCATTGTGATGGACTGTCATCCCGTCTTGGGTGTGTCCCCTCCAGCCTCTTGCCTTCTGTTGCAGGGTTAGGCTCCGGCTCCCCGTGACCCCGTATGGGACAAGCGGTTTCAGATGACGTGTATGTGCGTGTGAAATAAACGATACAATATAAGTGGCATGTTTATGTTTTGTTTTCAAATCCTGGTTTTAAAAGCTGCTTCAGAGCCTGATTCAACAATTGGGGTGTGAGACTGGGTACACCCTGGATGGGATACCAGCCCATCACATAGCAATCAAACACACACTCAGCCACTCACAAGAGCACAATACAACAATAAAGAAAATAGAGTGAATACTTGGTGTACTTGACCTGCAACATGCGCATTGCGGCACTTTGTGATCAGCTGTTTCATTGTTAGTTACATCAGTATGACGCTGAGTTGAGCCGAATTGGGAAGGAGGTGCAGACTCATATACTGTACAATAAGGATGCATAGCAATATATTTACGGCTTCAAAATACATGAATACCCCTTTATAGAAACCTAATTCTTACCGAAAAATGTGTATGCAAGCAGGGGGTTGGGATAACAAAGGAACTGCTCCTATTATTTCTTAGAGGAAAAATTCTTATCTGTGACTTGACCAGCACCATCTTGCTCAACATTACTGTAGCATACGTAAGCAATCATAACATCATATGAACTATAGTTATAGTGTCCTGTTGAAAGGTACATGCAACCTGCTACTCCATTCTCAAATTCCATAGCATTCTACTATCTGTATAAGCCTGATGTGACTGAAGTAGTATGTGGTGGATGTATTCCGAAAGCAGAGTACAAATTTCATGACAATTTTCACAGACACAGGACAGGATTTATAGCATATTTGTTGGTAGTTTATGGCTACTCATTTAGCTGACACTTTTCTCTAAAGAGACTCACAATGGTAAGGTTACAATATCACAAGCTTACAATTATTGACCCATTTATACAGCTGGGTAACTTTACTGGAGTAATTTCAGGGTAAGTACCTTGCTCAAGGGTACTACAGCCAGAGGTGGGAAACACACCTCCAATCTTCAGAGCCAAAGGCAGCAGCTCTAACCACTGCTCTACCAGCTGTCCCTGGTTAAGAGCTTTATGAGTACAGAACACATGATTTTATGTGTCCACGCTGACTGAAGGTGAAGACCACCTGCCATGATGGACGAGGCATATTTATGTGAACTGGGACATAAAATTAACGCTCAGCTGCAATGTTATAAATAGCTGTAAATTGGCTTAAAAATCTCGTTTAATGTAGAATAACCAGGATGGGTGGTGGGAGGCAGCCATTGGCTCTTGGACCCCCAGAGGGTTTTTGTTTTTTTGTCCCTTGACTTTCATTTGGGAGTTTGTTGGTTCCTTTCCTCTGTGGCCACTACACATACTTATAGCTTTAATAACTGCATGGATAATGTATTTCTCCAGTATATAGTCAACTCTGTTATTTGTTTATTTGTCTTATCCCTTTGTTCAGCGCTCTCTGTCAGTGTGTGCGAAGAGCTTTATAAAAATAAATTGAAGTGAATTGAATGGAATTTCAGAGGGGAAACGGAAAGAGAGCAGGAAACCCTGGGACAAGTTTATGAGTCTTATCAATGATGCAACATACTACAGAATAAGTACATTGAATTTAGTACATATTTGACTATATAATATATACCATGTAAGTATTTTAAGTAGGGTATATTATGGATGCTCAAAATTAAGAAGAAAGTGGGAGAGAACCTTGCTTATTGAAATCCTCGTTCAATTTCCATAACGTGGACATGTTTTGAATGTCAGCTGTGTCACACACCCGTACATATCGTGTCACATATCATGTGACAATGTGACAGTTAATGACATCATACTACCTGGACAAACAGCCAAGGTAAAAAAAAAAAAGCAATGATGGAATAACGAAAGCGATATTTCAAAACAATCAGCTCACAGCGACGACTAACGTACATCTTCATACATGTATCTCTGCACATAGATCTAAAAGTACAAATACTCCACATACTCAAGTAAAGAACCACCATTCAGCAAATGCAATAAAGAAAACAAGGTAAAAAAGGGAAACACATGGCATGACGGCGTTGATATCGACTATAATTCATAAAGAGCTCATTTAAAAAGATTAAAATGAATTAACAGGCCACACGGTGAAACACTGTACAAAAAATGGTGATAACAAAGAAAACAAATATAACTATGGCTTAATTCAGGAGAAAAGTAAAAGAAAGCAGTGTAAAGACATATCTTTATTTAGTCTGTCCAGGGTTGTTCTATTTAAGGAGTAAATACAGTATAACATACGAATGCATGTTGAACTTTATTATACCATATACCCCTGCCCCGCCGTAGACATTGACACACCTTTATTAACACTCATCGTGCACAGCACACTTCAGCACCACCAAATTTACCTTCAAAGACTGAATTAATTAATTAATTTTTAAGTGATTTGGTTACTTCGTCCAAGGACACATCCAATGTTTGTTGTGTACACGTTGTGACACGCAGTTGTTTGCCTAATTATGCCGCAGGATTCTGGCTGGAGACATTTCAGAGCAGATTTGGTGCAGTAAAAATGAGAAGTGTGATCACAGAGCAGTTGTGCTGCTGCCCATGATCATCCGTAGCAATGGAGTCCTCACTGCAGGATGACCCATACCGTGGTACAAATTGTCGAATAGCTGAATAACCGTGTATCAAGTGTCTGTGCATCTGGGGACTGAATGTGTTATGTGGTGTGTGCTCTTTAAAATGCATATTCTTCTTTTTGCCTCCAATTAGCTGTTTTACAGGAAGTACAAAAGAGATTATGACTTTAACTATTGTATTAGAGAGTCACAGATTATTGTCCAATTTTTTACTGCGTGTATTGAGCCAAAAGGCAAATGTCAGTTTGTTTGCAAAAGGACTTTTAAAATCGCTCTGAAAGCGTCACTTTTTCTTTAAGCACAGAAATGTTAGCACATTCCTTGTGCTCTTTTCTAATAAGAAAAAAGAATTTTAACTAATTTGTAAATTCATTAAAATTCACACATTGAATTATAGCAATGCATTTCAACGTATTTCCTTAACAAGTCATCTTGGCTCACCTAATTACTGCGATCTGCTCTTTCTCAGTGTCTTACAAGTGAACGGCTGAATATTTATTACACTTTTCTTGGGAACTTTGATACTTCTCTCTTTTTCATCCCCTGATAATTTGGAGAGGAACACGTTCGATGTAAGTGTCGCACTGCGGTGGCTGAAATTAATTACACTGCTGTTCAGCGACAGGTAGTTCACGGCCCTGGATGAAGGAGCAACACGCGACTCCCTGTGTCTGGGGTCAGATGGCAACGGAGAGGCAGCTGGATTCATTTTCTTGTGCCTCAGGTTATGAACACAGACTGCTCTGAGGAAGAAGAAATCCCCGCAAGGAATCCATCACGCGTGGTGAGAAATTTACCAGTCAAGCACAGAGCACCATTAAACGCTTCCTCCATTAAAACATGCTATTGATCTCCTCCAAGAGAGCATGGAAAAAAAAAAAAAAAAAAATATTGCTGCTTTGAAGGCCAAACCGCTGACTGAGAACTGCATGAATACGTGAAAGTGAGATATTCTAACACACAACCCTTAGCTTGATAATCATTAATGATTTATGATGTTTAAGCTATGAATGCCATATGTTAATAACTTATTGGATATAACACAATGGAAAGATGACATGGTTGTACAGCAGGTAGCTCTACTGTCGCACAGTATCTGGCTGGGGCGAGAGGTCAGGGGTTCGATCCCCGCTCCTGCTGTGTGGAGTTGACATATTCTCTGTGTGCTCTGGTTTCCTCCCACAGTCTAAAGACATGCTGTTCAGGTTCCCCCATAGTGTGTGGGTGACAGAGAGACTGTGTGTCTTCTGCGGATGTATGGATGAGTGACCCACCGAAAGTAGTGCATCTAGCAGTGTAAGTCACCGTGGTGAATAAGGTGTGTGGCCTGATAACACTACACAGAGTTCATGGGAAGTTGCTTTAGAGAAAAGTGTCTGATAGATAAATAAATATAAAATACTGGTAGGTCTTTATGGGTTCAGGTCTGAGTTTTTGTATGTGACTGGTAATGCAAGAGACAATCAAACCCAGAAGGAGCTTTTCTAAGTTTTATTTGTAATGCAAAGGAAAAGGAAATTGTCAGTGAATGAGCTTCTGCTCTTGGACCCGTTGTCCTTTTGTCTGTGTCACCTGTGCGTAGGAGTAAACTTGAACTGGAGTTGCAACTATTACACTACTCTCTGCGGTGAACACTAAGGGACATGAGCGGGAAGACACAGCACGTGGGGCCGGGCATGCGGAGCGTGGTAAAACAGACACAAATCCCTAAAGCAGTGTGTTATCGCTCTATCTTTACTTCCACTCACTGACGTTTTCTGAAAACCAACACCCCCATCTCTAACCCCCCCGCACCCCTGCTTCGTTTCATCCGTCACACTGATTTATGAGAAAGATTGTGGTGTCTCCTAACTTGAGCCTGGTATGGCTCTGAAAAGGACCCCGGCTAATTTTAATATGAGGACCGAAGCGCTTTGACCGCAGGAGGTGGGGATCACTGGAAGAGCAGCGCGAGCGGTGCGCCGCAGCTCCATGTGGTAATGCACCCCGGCCTCCTACTGCATTTCAGCTCAATTCACTCCTGCTCCCTCCACCCTGGAGTCGTGCTGGGCTTGAATCTCAAGTATGTTTTGCGCACGTTGGGCTCGCTCTCTGTGACGGGCCGTGTGTTATTCCATTTCTCCTCCCCAGGTGGGTACCGAAATGTTTCCTCTCCCTCCTAACGGCAGTCTCTGAAGAGCAGGCGTACATCTGCTGCTCTCTCAGTTGCCTCCCCTTGAGGGACCTGGATCTGGACATGGGCCACCACACTCTTCCCTGTCATTATGCGAGCGCACGCACGCACGCACGCACAAACACACACACACACACACACACACACACACACACACAGACGCACACACACCAGGTGGTACGGTGACTGACGGGCTATAGACAAGCATAAAGCAGCATGCAGTCCATGTTAAGGACACAAGGAGGATGACCGTTGTCAGGGTGTCCTCCTCTGCGTCAGATGACTTTGATTTCATTAAGACGCCATCAAGAGAGAATGACTGGAGTGGATTCGTTTTTTTTTTTTCAGAAGCGTGCGGAAGCACACTGCTAGAGCTGCCCCAAACATGCGTGATGCACGCCTTCGGAGGACGCCGCTGCTTTCATGCCTCGTGTGCGCAGCAGACTTGGGTGTTGCATTCCGAGCATCGCTTTCTGCGCTTGGCACCGTGCAAAGCATTTTGGGGTTTGCCATGTAACTGTGTTCTGACACCGAGATCTTAAGGATCCAGGCATCTGACAGGCCCAGTGGGCAACTGCCTGGATTAGAACAACACAAAAACAGTTCACTGGAATTTCACTCATGAGGACCAGTTCAAACAGGAGGGGATTTGTGTGTCTGGGTATTGCTTGAAACCGAGAAGTGGATTCTTGACACATCGGACATATTTGATTTACTTGCAGAAAAGGCAGTGAAGAAGACAGAGGAAAGGAAAGACACGCACA
This sequence comes from Scleropages formosus, assembly GCF_900964775.1. Classification (NCBI taxonomy): domain Eukaryota; kingdom Metazoa; phylum Chordata; class Actinopteri; order Osteoglossiformes; family Osteoglossidae; genus Scleropages; species Scleropages formosus. Next base: position 28,974,461 of record NC_041816.1, read on the forward strand.
CACACGCACACACTCACACACACACTCAAAACAAGGGAGAGGTCTGACATGAAAATCATTATCATAGAAATTTGACATCATTGATATAAAAATGCATTGATTAAGGATGCCAAAAACAGCGAGAGAAAAAGTGAATAATATAAGACCATTTGTGCCATATAATAGTGTTTTTTAAAATGAACATTATTATGCAGTTGGAATTCTTACTTATTTATTGAAATGGTAAATGTTTAACAGTCACAGTTCACACATTTTGTTTAACACAGTTTTGATGCACAAAATGAAATTCGGATAATGAAATATCATAATTTTTTCATTATCCTAGGATCCTTTCATAAAAAGTAAAACAGCCAGATGCCTAAATATGATTTTTAAATACAAATTAACCTGTAAATCATTTATTTGGTAGCATTAACATTGTTTGAGCATAGATGATAGGATGCAAAATAATTGATATAACAGTCAAAAGAAACCACCAGAAAAAAAAAAAAAAGCATAGAATGGATTTGGCAAAATATTATATTTCAGCAAAGATGAAAACAGATCAATGGAAAGCGTGAACAATTTTCTGACCTTTCTCTGAATTATCAGCATGCTATGGACAAACAGTATGCATGCTAGAAATTATTCAACATTTTTTCCTAGTTTAATGCATTTCAAAAGGGATCAATAGGGCTTCATGCTGTGTTGCTTGGAAGCGAAAGGTCTTAAATTGATATTAAAAAGTAGGAAATGAGCCATAAAATGTTTTAAATGCTTATCTTCTGAAGTCACAGCCATGGATTTGAGAACAATCAAGCAAACACGAAAGGCCTCTATTTACTTAGCAGACATTATGCAACAGTCAGCGCTGCACTAATGTCTTGGAAGGGATATTGATTAAAGGGGTTATTTATTTTGTGAAAGATTTGTTTTTGTTAAATTTTACTAAACCGCATTTCCAATTCAAATGATGAAATACGTTTGTTTGTTTGTTTATGACAGAAGTATTTTCACCAAGGTTAAAAAAATTAATAATAAATAAGACATGAAATAATAAGACCCACTTGAGCATTCAGGGCCATGAAGCCTAAAGCCAACATGCACAGGTTTCGGCTGAAACATCTGACAGCAGTGACTCATGGGGGATTTGAACCTATAACACTGAGGTTTAGAGGCAAGAGCTGGAACCGAAAAAATATGATGAGCACACAGTGCAGTACTGCTGCTTCCCATGATCATCTGTAAAAAGTCAGTATATATAATGATTGAATTAATCCATAATGAAATCTCTAGGTACCAACAATAATATCCATTACCTTTTCAGGTCAACTCATAGCCACTCTCACTCACTCCCTCCTTTTAGCTTTGCATATTATTGTTATCATCATCTGGCCGTAGGTGACCCTGACCGGACTAATGACTGCATTGCCTTGGTGTCTACCTTTTTAATGACAGAAATACAGTATTATTATTATTATTATTTTTTTCTTTTTTTTTTTTCGCTCAAGCAAAACAAATTTCAAAGCTTTTGCCCATACACAAACAAACTACCATTGGAACAAATTGGCCAACAGACTCGTTCAGTGGAGGAATCTGACATGGCTGAACACAAGAGCGTTTAATTGTGTAAAATATATAAATTAAATGCATGGACGCAGCTGTGACTCTGGGGAAGTGAGACAGGAAGCGTCACAGGGAATAGACGTTCTGAAGTAGACGTGACAGGGCTGAGCCTATCCTTAACACTCAGAAGATAGGTGGGAGGGGTCTCCACAGCGCAAGACTGGGGGACTGGTTGTGTAAGTAAAGTCTTTGAACCAAGACATGTTGTTCTCCTGAAGGGGAGGGATGCTTACCATGGTCTTTTTTAATGGGGGTAAAAATAATCATAAGCACCTCTTCTAGGGAATAAGCCTCTCACTGAATACATTCTTCAACTACATTATGTTGATATTATTCCTGAATTTGAAATTTACATGCTACCAAAAGAATAGCCTTAAGAAGAACCACCATGTACAGTGCCTTCAGAGAGTATTCAGGTCACTACACTTTTTCCACAGTTTCTTGCGTTGTAGAGTTCTGTCAAAAATGATTTAACTATTCCTTTTTTTTTGTCATGAGTCAGCACACAATACCCCATAAGAACTAAATGAAAACACATTTTTGAATTCATTAAAAACAAAAAGATAACATCTCTCATTTACAGAAGAAGTGAGACCGTTTACTATGCATCGTATTTATTATGGGAATTTCTGAGAGGTCTCTCGAGCTTAACTGTAGTCCACCTGTGGCAAATTCACTTCACTGGGCATGATTTAGAAAGGCACATGCCTGTATTTTCAAGGTTGGACAGTTCCTAGTGTAAGGCTGAGTAAAAGTTAAGCCACAAAGTCCATAGAATTCTCTATAGACCTCAGAGACAGGATTATGTCAACGAGCAGATCTGGAAAATGGTCTGAAAAATTAACAATGCATTGATTGTTCCCAGGAGCAGAGTGGTCTGTGCAATTGCAAAATTGAAGAAGTTTGGAACCACTAAGATTGTTTCTAGAGCTAGCCATCTGGCCAAACTGGGTATTCTGGAAAGAGCCCTGGTCAGGGATGTGACTCCAACAGAGCTTCAAGTGTTCTTGTGAAGAGATGTGAAAACATCCAGAAGGATAACCATTTCTGCAGTACTCCATCAATCAAGTCTCTATGGAAGACTGGCTAGATGAAATCTACTCATGAATAAAAGGCATATGAGAACAAGCCAGGAGTTTGCCAAGCAGCAGTTAAAGGACTGTGTGAGTATAGCTTCTCTTATCTAATAAGAAAAATAAACTGAACTCTCTTTGGATTGAATGTCAAATGGCATGTTTAGCAAAAACCAGGAACCACTCATCCTCTGGCTAATACCATTCCTACTGTGTAGTGGTGGCAGCATCATGCTGTGGGGATGCTTCTCAGCATCAGGCACTGTAAGACTGATCAGATTTGAGGAAAAAATTAATGGAGCCAAATACAGCAAGCTCCTAAGAAAAGAAAACCTGCTCCAGAGTGTATGACGACCACTGGAAGCGATGATCTGAACAAGTCTCTGACTGTCCTTGGGTGGCCCAGCTCAGACTTAAACCCCACAGAAAAGCTGTTGAGACACCTGAAGATAACAGTTCACTATCAATCCAATCTGACAAATCTTGGGAGAAAGAATGAAGGACTAAAGGAAGAAACTGCACAGATCCAAGCTTGTAGAAGCATCCCGAAGATGTTTTGCAGCTGTAATCACTGCTAAAGGTGGTCTTACAAAGTAATGAGAAAGCGTCTGAATACTCATGTAAATGGGATATTCCAGTTCTTTAATTTTTACTGAAGTTGCAAGAATTTTCAAAAAAAAAAAGCAATTGAGCTGAATTTTGAACATCACAGTAAAGTGTCTAAAAATGTATGGCAGAGGACATATTTAGTTTTTTCTTTTCAATTATTTTAATAAATTTGCCAAAATTCCTAGAACATTTGCTTTCACATTGTCATTATGGGGCACTGTGTGTTGAAAAAAAAAATCACATTCATTTTCTTTTTTTAATAAAGCAGATTACAGCAAAGTGTGGAAAATGTGGGGGGAGAGGAGGACTGAGGGACTAAATAATTTCTGGGAGTACTGCATAATTCTGTATAGTATTAGGAGTGGCATCATAGCTGCTCATCTCTGAATAGTGTTAGTGATACCTATAAAGTATATTGCCCTGTTTTTCAAAATATTGGGAAATACAGCGTATGCATAAGGCAAGGAATATTCAGCTATTAAGAATAAAAATACTTTATAAATTGCTCGTGAACAAGCCCTCAGTACATTTAGTGCTGACTTGCTTGAACTGATTTTTACAAGTGTACAGCCTGCAAACAGATCCATGTAAATGAATGTAATGGCAGAAATAATCTGCAACCGAAGAGCATGTAATGATACCATATCCAAGGCCTATCCCAGCATTCAGTAGAATTCAGGTTTTAACCTAGCGAGTAAACGTCAAACTGACTTGTAAGTAATACATTTAGAACATGCATCCAAATCCAATCTATTTTTCAGCCTCCTTTAATACTGTACTGGGCCCATTTATCCACCAGTTGGCTAAACTGGGGATTCAAGAGATCATTAAGTAGCAATTTTGACTAGAAAATATTAATTTTCCTGCAATTCATTCTGCATGCAGGGAACATTTTCCTGGGTTATAGATTCAGTGGTGGTGATGTGATCCCCTAATAAATTAGCAGCGAAATTACACTCCCGAACATCCCACAGCCCAGAAATACACAACAAATTCTGAAAGTAGCCTGTAGCTCAACTTTTCTGCAGCAATATGACAAAATTTTATGAGCATAACATAAATGTTTACTGTAGCAAAGAACCACGAGAGTAATCATGTCTCCAAGTTACTTTTGTTTGCTTTTTTGTCCAGTGTTGTCAGTTGTACTTTGTGTACTTTTGTTGTCGATTGCCTTTCCAGGATGAACATTTACACTCACATGGACATGGCAGCTAATGAATTGCTGTGGTGAGGTGTTTCAGTGACCTGCAGCAATGTTGATAGTACATGAAGTGCTTGGGAAGATATGTGATGAGTGAAGAGCCATGGGCACTCATTAATTAACCTTTGAAAACAATGAGTAAACTAGCCGAGATAAGTACAGTAATTTTCTATGTTCCTTCATCTACTTTATTAAAAAGCAGAGGACTGAATTGTGTTTGAGCAACATAAAAAGCCATGTGATAAATGTGACCAAATCATAATTTCTTGGTTTCGCTTTTGGCAGAAATGACCTGTATTTATACCTGATCTGTGTAAATTGTCTTGCGCATCCTTATACCGTTGTGCTTTAGTTACATGATACATGGGATAAGGACTGTAGGAAGCAAACTGGACAAAAAGAAAACCAGAAGCAGCTACAGTATAGATCTGACATTCTCACTCTTCCTGGTGGGATGTGGATGAAGCGAAGAGTTCTACCTTCTTTTCTGCTGAACCCACATCTGGACATGGCTTTTGTGCTATTGACTTTCAGCAAGGTGTTGGAGGTGTTGGTGTCTGTAGTGTGTGCCACTCTCTCATTTGCTTCATTAACTGAGATAAGATGAGACATGTAGTTTATTGTCATTGTATGTAACCCAACGATATGTTGTGTGGCAACCCTCAGAACAACAGCAGCAGAAAGAAAGAACACTTGCAATAAATAAAGAATTAGACTGAAACTTTGAAGTCCTTTCACGTAGTTTTCCAGTGTTAACGTAGCCTCGGCTTGTGGGGGAATGTATAGCTAATTAATTCAATTAATAACTTTACTAAGAACCTACCTCCACTAACATTCCCAAAAGTACATAAATGAGTAAATCCATCTCTGCACTGACTGAAAGGTGACCCCCAATCCCAAACCCACCCACGTATGTGACAATACTGAAGGACGAGTCTCCTACGGACTGCTAAGGACCTTCTGCTGAGCACTGGTGATAAGACGGGAGACGTCTTTAATTAAGCAATGTCATAAAATGACATTCTAATCACATGCTTCAAGTAATTACTCCAGTTCGAGAATATTTTTTCCCTGGTGTTTCCGCTTCACATGACCCCCGCTTGTCATTTACAGCGATGCTCTAAAAATCCATTGTGAAGCTAACGCAGAGGGGATCCGGACCCCCGTGAATCGACAAATGTCTGTGGCTTAAATCTAAGGCATGCATTTGCACAGGTTTGCACTGCTCCTGACAGCTGTCACAAAAATCCCTGAAATGTAAAGTATATTTTTATTTATTTATTAATCTAGCAGCTAACTCGGAAGCATCCGTGTTACCCGTATTTTAGCAGGTTTTAGCAAGAAGATGTTTCTCTGTACCCCTTGCCAGTGGACTGATCCAGGAGAAGACATTAAAATCCAGATCTATCATGCGTCCATGACCACGGAACGCTACGCATTGCTCTCTCATGGAGAACGGCGTTTCTGGAGTGCCGGCTGTTTCTCTGACAGATGTGAGCGACAAAAATGACACCAGTATGGTGGCGGGAATCACTTGAGTAGGCCCTGATGAAGAACTGGAGTTCACCCAAAAAGAATTTCTCGATGGGGTTGTAATTCTGCAAAGACAGCTGGGGAAAACTGGTGCTTCGAAAATTTTTAAAGCCCTCCTTGCAAAAGGGCAAAGTTTGGGCAAAGAACTATGGCTACCATGTGCCAGTCAATTGTTTTGGATACTGACTTTGAGACAGTTTTATCCATTCACACATGAGAAATATACATCTAATATATTGCATGCTTGAAGCAGCTTATTCTTTTTGCAAATAACACAATATCCATTTGCATGTTGCCAGCATTGACAACCTTGACAAAAAGGCATGTAAGAAACTGTGAGAAAGCTTCCCATAAAGTGGTGACCGCCTAGATGGTATGTTCACTTGGCATCATATTAGCGCAATTAGCGCAAATTGTGTACGTGGAGCAATCCCCAACAAGAAGATTACTAAGGTCCAAGCATATCATTGGGGACAGATGTAATCGCGTGCATGTTTGTTCTCAGGTTCAGAGGAAATTTGGCATGGCGGAGTCACACTACTAAATTAATCGCGGTGATGAGTGTTATTGGGCCCCTGGCTGCGGGGGTTAGGAGGCTCCGAACTCGTCTCAGTGCCATGGATTTCATGCACTGGGGGTTCTCACAGGAGTGCAGTGAAAGGGACCCTGGGGTATTCATTACCAAGGAGATATCTGTGACATTACCTGAATGCGTTTCGACGGAAACCCCCGGAGAGCAGAGGGAGGTGTCAGCTACACTCACTGTTACACCCGCACTGAACGGAGTATGCGTCATCATGGAATACACACAAATTGTTGCGTTGTGCATTGTGCCTGGCATTGCGATGTCACGGTTATCATTGGTGTTGCGTCTTCTTTTGGCACGCGTGAAGAACCAGCATCTACGGAAAAAAAATCGAAGTTGCTGGACCTTCTCAGACGTTCACTGCCCAGGCGAGGCATCAATGCCCTGCAGAGCACGGAGAGAACCAACCGCCCACTCTTGGCATTCGTCATCCTGATTCACCCTTCGAGGTCCCTCTGTCCCCTCGGGGTACACCGCCTCGCTCATTCTCAAGCACGTCTCATACGCACGAGAAAATAAAATAAAATAGAACATGCTCCCTGTCATACTGTCCGGTCGAACCGATGCTGATGCAACAGAACTCAGGGAAAAGAAAAGTTTAAGATGACGAATTGGATCGGACAAATGGTATCGTAAATACCTCGACACATTTTGAATAAGCTACATTACTAATGTTTTCAAATCATTTATCTGCTAGAGCTGTAGACTTTTGAAACAAACTTTGACTCTACAGTGAACCTTATATAAGAGGACATAGGATAGATGTATCCTGGATGTAACTTCAGCGTTTGTTGTGGGTGTATGGTCATATTGCTGGGAATATATAACTATTTTATATAAGTATAAAAAATAGGTAGTTGACAGCAGCGGTTTGTTTGCACAGCTTTTGAATCGTATAATCCTCATCGTTGCATATGCTTTTTAAAACACAATTTGCATGCATTCCTTTTCTGAGACTTCTTATTTAAAGTCAAATGGCACCTGTAATCGAAAACACTGAATATACATATAAAACTACATTTAACAAGCAGGAAACCTTAATTAACACAAGGAAGGATTTGTGAGTCGCAGTCGGCTTCGGTGCACAAATCATTTATTTTAATCTAAATGCGGATGTCTAGACTCAAATAAATGTTTACTGCTTGCACAGCAACGCTTGGTGATGATGCACAGCACGGATCTCGCTGCAGCTTCCTCGCATGTCACAAAGTAGCTGGTAGCACAACGGTTAGAGTTGCTGTCTTTACACCTAAAGGTCACAAGGTTTGAATTCCACCTCCAGCTGTACCACCCTGGAGCAAAGTACTTACCTATATTCTGCCACTAATGTTATGCAGCTGTATAAATGGCTAAATATTTGTAGGAGTCCAAATGTTGTAAATTGCTTTTGAAAAAAAAGAATCAACTAAACATTTTATCTGTTAGTGGGGTTATTCAAATGTTTATTATTTAAATGTGCTTAAATTGACACCAGCTCAAGATAAATGTGCATTAGAAAAGTGTTGCAGGCTGGAGCTTGGCCACACCCACTTGGCCACATCAGACCTGCCCTGGAAAGGGTTTATTGAGGGCAAATGGGCACCAGCTGTAGCCAATTGAGCAAATAAAATGGACTCTATAAAAATGCTGGCATTGGGAGTGGCAGGGAATGATCTGGAAATGTTTTAGACTGTTGAGTTTACAGTAGCTGAGATGTCTGGAGGAGCGAGAGGTGATTTGTTCACCCAGCTTTGGATTGTTCTTTGTGAATGTTAGAGGCTAGCTGGCCCTGGATGCTTTCCTGTGTTCAGTTACAGTACGGGGAAAAGAAATAAAGTCCTCTAAATCCAGCTACTGCTGTCCCATACCTGCTCATTACCTGGACCTGTCGTGGCCCTGTTTTTCAGACAAGGATTGCAGGGCAGAGAAAAAAGTCCCGTAACTTTTTCATATACCTTTAATACGACTTGTTGGAAGCACGATACGCATCCCGGTGTTGCTTGATGTAACGCGTAAAGTAGCAATGGAAATAGCACCAGTTTCTTATAGTACATTGCTTCATAGCTTTGTGTTTTAAAGATGGGAACTCATAGGGCCTTGCAGGGTTAAACTTTTATTAAAAAAGAAAATCATTCCCTGCCGATGCCAGTGGTTTCAGGTGTTGCAGTGGTGGTGGTAAATGCACGCACGCACGCATTTTCTGAGGCTGCTTGTCCTGACTGGGGTTGTGGCAAGGCTGGAGGGGCAGGAGACACACTCGGGATGGGACACCAGTCCGTCACAGGCACCCCAAGCAGGCCTCAAACCCCGGACCCACTGGAGAGCAGGCCCTGGCCAAACCCGCTGCGCCACTGCGCCACTGTGCCACTGTGCCCCCACACCCCCTATGCTGGTAAATGCAAACAATAGTTACATTTCCCTGTAGGGAGTGGAGTGTGACCTGACCAAGAACTGTGTCCCACGCAGAAGAGGGTTGGGAAGAGAGCACCGCCACTGAATCTCTGTATCACAGCAATGAAGAGGTGGCAGTGTGGGTTTGTTCAACTTGGATGATCTGCTTTCAGCTTTTATCAATGAAACTGTCTAAAATGACCTTCGCATGAATGTGTGCATGGATGTCCATGTGTTTTAGAACTCTGCGAGAGAGCGACAAAGAGTGCATATATGCAAGTGTGTGTTGTTGCATGTCATGCATAAGCAGTGACTTTCACACACACACACACACACACACTTTCAGAACCGCTTGTCCCATACGGGGTCACGGGGAACCGGAGCCTACCCGGTAACACAGGGCGTAAGGCCGGAGGGGGAGGGGACACACCCAGGACAGGACGCCAGTCCGTCGCAAGGCACCTTAAGCGGGACTCGAACCCCAGACCCACCGGAGAGTAGGACTGCGGTCCAACCCACTGCGCCACCGCACCCCCTTCAGTGACTTTCACTCTCTCTTAAATAACTTGAGCTCAGGGAGGTGTAGAATTAAAAAAAAGAAAAGAAATCATACATTTTACATTCTTAAATATAAAGATCTGGCTTTATTCATCCCTCGCACACGTGTAAGTGTGACCCCTTTTTCATTGTTATTAGATGTGTGTGTTACAATTAAACGTGTACGGCGTGTATTTTCGTCCTTTCACGGCGAGCGAAATGCAGGTTTAAAGTGTTTGTACCCCTGATTGTATAATCCCTCGTTTTCGCAACTTCAGCACGATGTTGGAAAGCAGGGGAGGTAGATGAGAAATTATAGCGAGAGAGAGAGAGAGAGAGAGAGAGAGAGAGAGAGAGAGAGAGAGAGAGAGAGATTTGGTTTGCAGGGTTTTGCTGATGCTCAGCCAAAGATTTCCATAAGCTACCTCTCTAAATCTCTGAAGAGGTGCTCAGAATATATTATGAAGCAAGAGAGGCTGAAAGCGCATTTATAAATCTTGTCTGGGTGCTAAGGCTCAGGCAAAGTTTCACGTGCGATGCAAGGGATGTGTCAGTGTGTGTCCGTATTTTAATATGTTTCCATTTGAACTCTACATGTCACCACGCGGCAGGAACAAGTCCTGAAAGGATTCTTTTATTCCGGTGATGGGACTCTAAGATGAGCTGATGTGGCTAATGATGTTCCGCAGCCCTGACTCTTTCACTCAGTCACCAAGCCGTGCCCTCAACGCTCCCTCTCTTACTGTCTCGATTATTCATTGATTCATTTCTGTGCACTGGCTCAGTCCTCTAATTCAGCCATAAATATCTCATCAGTCCCTCAATCATCAGACCTTCACTAATTCAGCTATTAATTTATCTATTAATCCTGCACAGTTCCCTCAAATATCTGCTTACTGATTCACACATTAATCCTGCATCATTTCCTCATTCGCCCCCCTCCAACATCCAGTGCAGTTATCAGTAACTGGTGCACTCACCCACATTCACTCCCCAGGGTCATCCTCTGAACCACCACGATCACTGCAAGACATCTGAAGGCGAGAGGTTTTGTATGAAACCGGCAGCGGATTTGGATCGAACGGCTCCAGTTTAGACTCCGATGACCGCAGGTTTTACGATGGACACATCTGGAACGTGACGGAACAATACCGTTATTCTTCCACTTGGATTGCTCACCATTGCATGTTCGACTGGACGTGGATGGCAGTAGAGATGTAAAAAGCAAGCCGTTCAAACACGTGACGTGTTGGGCAGAGTGCTACCGACTCACGTTAAACACCACTGGGTTACGGTCGCGTCCCCGGCTCATTAGGATGTTTCTCCCTAGATCGTGCCTGTCAAACATAATCAAATTTGAAATGCATAAATCTCCATGTCATACTCAAGAGACTGTGGCGCGGGTTCAACCTACCGAAACAGTCAGTATTTCGCACTGTTCCGGAGAAATTCCTGCACATTTGACATTAGCATTTCCAAACCATTTTTGAAGTCTGTGCTGCAATTTCCCATGATCTATTAGATACTGGTTTTCCCCTATTTGTTGCACTTTGTACTGTACAAGACACATGTACACACGCTTTCATGTAAAGGCGTTGCACTTTTGAAATTAGCTTATAGCTCTGCTTCTATTTTAACAGCAGAAATGATACGGTAATTGCAACAGAGTTTTATCCCACATTGCCTTGGGGCTGCAACACCGCCGCAGGCTCATCTCCAAGCAGCACCGTTATCACCGCATTCCCCCGAAGTCTGCAGGGCTCGGGAAGATGAGGTGGGATTAAGAAGAAGAAATAACTTATGCCAAAGTTCCATGACAGCCAACAGTTTAATGGTTCACCGCAAAATTAGTTATCATATTGAACATCACCAGCTTTGTGCTTGATGATGTCTGAGATGCTAGGCAGTGACAGGGGTGCTGATGCGTTACGGTGCATTTTTGAACAAAAAAAGGTAGGAATAACAATTCTTGTTCTGAAACCGAGAAGCGAGTGACAGTTTGAGCGATTTAAAACGAAGTAAGGGGGTGGCCCAGTGGCACAGTGAGTAGCGCTGCTGTCTCCCTGCACCAGAGTGGTGCGAGGGGACGTGGGTTCGGTCCCTGCTCAGTCGGTGTGGAGTTTGCATTTCCTCTGTGTGAGGTTCTTCTGGGTGCTCTGGTTTCCTCCCACAGTCCAAAGACATGCTCTTCAGGTTTGCTCATAGTGTGTGAGTGACAGAGAATGTGTGTGTTCCACTGGTGTATGGATGAGTGACCCAGTGTAAGTAGTGTATCTTGCAGTGCAAGTCACCGCGGAGAATAAGGTGTGTGGGCTCATAACACTACATAGAGTTCATTGGAAGTCGCTTTGGAGAAAAGTGTGGCTGTGGCTGAAGATGCTCGTCCCAAGCAGGCTCACGGCAAACCGGAGCCTACCCTGGCAACGCAGGGCGCAAGGCTGGAGGGGGAGCGGACACACCCAGGACGCGACGCCAATCCATCACAAGGTACCCCAAGCAGGATTCAAAGCCCAGACCCACCAGAGAGCAGGCCCTAGCCAAACCCGCTGCACCACCGCGGAGAAGAGCGTCTGATAAATAAATGTAAATGTAAGCAAATTCGTATTCATGCGGTTTGCCGTACCCATGTGGCTAACGTCACTGAAACCGCAGTCTCTCAAACACTACAGTCGCAGTGCTGCAGGGGCGACTCCAAAAATGTGTGTCAGTCGCTATGCGTGGCATTCGAACCGACTAGAATTTACAACACTCGTGGCCTTCACAATCAGAGTCCTTCCTGAGCACATCTCCATTTCTGCTCCTCACATGAGCTCAGTTCATTAAGAAGAATCACCTCCGTCACACCTTGGGATGATACCGTCTCACTTTGTTCAGAGACGGATGCTGACGAGCCACGGGAGCAAAAATAAAATGATAAAAAACACGTTGTCTTTCAACTTGCTTGAGTGGCAGCAGCAAAGAGAAGAGAAGAAACCGATGTGACGTTGGAGTGACAGCAGGAAAAGCCCGTGGGTGGGACCAGTGGGCAGCTCCCAAGCCAGATGAGTCTCCGGGCATGAGAGGGCACAGCATGCGGTGGGCAGGGAGGCGACGCGCTGACTGACAATGTGACAACCGCCTGTCAGACCGCTGCCAAAGGATGCGCCGATGCAACGGCCAAAGTGTGCTCCTCATAACAACGATCATGATGGAAAAGATGAAGATGGAGATGTAAGAAGGTTTGCGTTTTCCAGCAATGTCATCAAAACCAATTTTACCGTAGTAGCACCGCAGAGCAGGAATTCAGAATTCCTCTCCAAAGTAGTTGAGATGTTGTACATTATATTCTCACGTCGGGGTGGGGGGGTTGGAGAGGTTGGGGAGGTGCGGGATACTCTGAAAATTCATACAGCATCCTAGCGGCGTTGCAGCCCGGGTTTAAATACATGAGAGACCAATTTTCAGTTCCACGGCATTGTAACGGAACAGTGATTCTCAGTTTATTTCATTTGATGAAAGAAACCACAAACTTCACATTTGCATAATTCGAAAGCCCAATTTTTTTGGACAAAGCACAGAGGAATTTGATCAAAGCTAATCACAAGATGTTCTTCAACATTTTAGTCATTGGATGTTGAACACAAGATGTATTGTGACTTCTCAGATCTAAGAAGAGAGGAAAAAAACATTTCATAATTACACATTAGTTCTGAAGTTTTACTGGATTATGCAGCAAAGCGTTTCAGAATGAAGGGAACGTAATCCGTGTCTCTTTTTTATTTATGCTAATTATTATTATTTTTTTTTTTTTACACTTTTACAGGTTTTCTGATACAAACTGAGGAGGCAGCTTGTTGGGGGGTGTCACCATAGGGGGGTAGTGGGTACAGCTCTTAGCCACAGGAGGTGAAGGAACAATGAAGAGTTTAAATGAAAGGAAGTCAAAATAGAGTTTGGACCCTCTGGAGACAGAAGAAAATCTCAGTGTTTCAGAAGGCAACCTGAAGGAATCTGAAACTATTCTTACCTTTTTCTTCCAGCTGGTCCACAATAGACTTCCTTTCTCCTCTCTTCGGACTCACATCCAACTCCCCCCCCCCCTTCTGAGACTGTAATAAAACATTTACATTCATTCATTTAGCTGATTCTTTTCTCCAAGTGACTTACAATGTTAAGGCAGGCAGAGGTGGGGATCGAACCTCTCACATTTGGATCTAAAGCAATAGCTCCAACCACTACAGTAACAGCTGGCCACACAATAATAATAATAATGATAAGAAGAACCAACCAGCTTCAATTACCACTTGTCCCAAGCAGGGTTGCAGTGAGCTGGAGCCATTGGGCACAGGCCAGAAGAGTGGGGTATACCCTGGAAAGGATGCCAGTCTATCACAGGGTCACAATACTTTACCCAGTCACACCTCTGAACAAAGGCAGCAGAACACTTGGAGGGCAAACACCTTCTTCAAGGGCACTGCAGTTGAAGGCAGGGATCAAACCAGCAACCTTCAGAGCTAAAGGCAGCTACTCCGACCTCAACACCACCAGCCACCTACACAGTGTTCACCTTTACTTACTTAGCAGACACTTTTCTCCAAAGCAGCTTCCAATGAACTCTATGTAGTGTTATCAGGCCACACACCTTATTCACCACAGTGACATACACAACTTACAATGGATCAGCCATCCATGCATCAATGGAACACACCCTCTCAGTGTCACTCACACACTATGGGTGAGCCTTAACAGCATGTCTTTGGACTGTGGGAGAAAACCAGAGCACCAACAGGAAACCCACAGAGAGAGAATATGCAAACTCCACACAGACTGAGTGGGGATTGAACCCACATCCTCTCACACCACCAAAGCACTGTGAGACAGCAGCATTGCTTGCTGTGCCACTGTGCTGCCTGATGATGAGGAGAAGAAGAAGAAGAAGAAGAAGAAGAAGAAGAAGAAGAAGAAGAAGAAGAAGAAGAAGAAGAAGAAGAAGAAGAAGAAGAAGAAGAAGAAGAAGAAGAAGAAGAAGAAGAAGAAGAAGAAGAAGAAGAAGAAGAAGAAGTGTACCAATCCATGCCCTTATCTTTGATAATGTTAGTAACACATTCAGATGTCTGTGCGTGTAAAAGTTTCCATAGGGCCCACCAATGCTCTGCTTTTTTATTCGTACCGTAGGTGTCCACAACTTGCTAAAATACGAAAACACTTGTGACCTCACTGCAGTAAACAGTACTCTTATGGTTTTATGCGAGTGCTGCCCATAATAATCTCTGAGTAGCTATTAACTGCATCCTTATAGAGTACGTTGTTTTTCGCGTTCAGCTGATTATCTGATCTTAGTCATTTTAGTTGAATCAAAATGATGCTTGAACCATTTCCCTGAACAGATTTGTTTGGTGTTCTGTAATTGTTACCCGTTGTGTATTTCAGTTAATTAACCACCAAAGGAAGGAGTAAAGGTCTATGGACATTAAGAGAAATTTCAGACTTGACGTCCCAGTGCGAAAATTCTGGACGTTCCTTTGTGAATACATGGTCTGTAAGCACTTTATTTCTTTTCAACCTCCTACAACACACACACAAACACATAGACATAAACAAACACATTCTATATTACAATTTTTTTTATTTTTCAGATAGGAGGGGGGCACGGCAGCATGGGCAGGTCCTGAGCCTTGTCGGGTCCTGGGTGTGAGTCCCGCTTAGGGTGCCTTGCGATGGACTAGTGTCTCGCCCTGGGTATTTCCCCTCCACCTTCAGCCCTGCGCCCCGTGTTGCCGGGTTAGGCTCCGGTTCACTGCGACCCCGCTTGGGATGCATTTATTATGCATTTATACATTTCCCTGGCTCAGTAGAGTAATCCTTTAGGGTTGAACGAAGGTTGGAAAGAAGAGAATGTGGACCGTACTGCTCAGGCAGTGGGACACGAACAAAGTGAGCAGTCGTATGAAGAGCAGCCTTTCGAGATGGTAAAGTACATCCAGAACAGGCATTTCTTCTTTCAAGTGTGCTACAGAAAGGTTATCCGGTATCTTAATCTACTGCCGGATATCTTTCACACCCCTCAATATTACAAGTGGGCTAAACAGCACATTTGTGTGTTACATGTAGGACTCTGCAAAAGACACAGGCCAGTGCCACTGCTGTTTTTCACACACACTTTTTTTCTTTAAAAAAAAAGAAATTATGCAAATTTATGTTGTCTGAAATGTGACCAAGGGGTTGGGTAAGGATATCATCTCTTTTTCATCTATTTTGCATTTACATTTATTCATTTAGCTGATGCTTTTGTCCAAAGTGACTTAGAATTATTTGCCCATTTATACAGCAGGGTAATTCTTTCTTTTTTTTTAATTTAGTGGAGCAAATTATGGTAAGTACCTTGCTCAAGGGTATTACAGCTGGTTATGATACACAAACCACTAACCTTTGGGTCCAAAAGAAGCAGCTCTAACCACTACACTACCAGCTGTCTTTTTAAAAACAAAGAGTTCTTGTAGTTTGTTCTGTGACTCTTCCGGAAGCTTCCACCAGTCATTTTGGAGTGGTGCATCCATTGGAGAGATGTGCAGGTCATTTCCACAGCGAGGCCTTTCCATTAGTCAACTATATATATATTTGACTGCGATCAATGTTTCACACAGATTTATGATTTATAAACTTGAGTTTGCAGGAAAACCTAAAGCGACTGTTCAAATATGACAAGGGACGTGCGTTTTGCAGTATCCTGTATACATCAAATAAAGTGCTCGGAGGCGTAACTGCACTTTTTGCTGGCGTTCACACTTTTGTTGCTTCTCTTGAAATAAACAGTCTCTCTAAATAAATGGTAGAGCTGTCAGGTGTAATTTGTTTTACATCTCGGGATGTCGCCGGAACGAGACAGTCAATGCGTTCTTCCTTACATCTCAAAGAATTAAAATATGTAATATTATCTTCATTATTACAACAACAGGCAACAGTTATGAGCAAAAATGCAGCAAAGGCACAGCATTTTGTTAACTAATTAGTACCTCCGCTATGGGAATTTAAGGGATATTAAAGGAATCTGAGCACACGTAGGTCTATAAAATGTGTTATTGAAATGGAATTATCTGAAGAATGTGAAATCTGAAAAAAGTTTTTCACCTTTGATATATTTTCCAAATTAAGAGCCTCCCCTCTTTCTTTCTTTCTTTCTCTCGGCCTGTTGCTCTTTGACGCGTCTCACCGTGGAAAGATGAACTCATACATAACTGAGAAGTAGGAAGTAGAACATAACAAGCCAAAGGAATGCGTCTGAGCAAAATGAGCCATATGTTTCAGGCTATGGTTGCATGACAAGTTCTAGTGTTGTACCCTAGAGAAAGGTAATTTGCTCCAGTAAATTAAGCAGCTTTGTGAACTCGTACTGTTCAAAAGCTGCATATCAAGAGAGCATCTGTCAAGCAAATGAATATTTCTAATAATTTTACATTTATTTATTTAGCAGACACTTTTCTTCAAAATGACGTACATCTCATAGGAAATACAATGTGTCCATTACATTAGCAGACTTAGATGCAGATGCATGATTCTCAAGTAGTTACTTTCCACCATATGAACCAACGTTCATCACATGAGAAGCTGTAGAAAGCTTAATCTGAATATTCAAGATTCCAAATCAGATTCCTAGTAATGATTTTTTTTTTCGGGAGGGGAATACATATTTACATTTACGTGACATTACAGGAGTAGCTATGCAGGGGTTTATTTGAGCATCATTTAGAGCATGAACATTTACACCTTACATGAGATTAAGAGATGATAGGTGAAGTGAGTCTGGAAGAGATGAGTTTTAAGACCATTTTTAAATGTGGACAGAGATTCAGCAGTTCTGAGTGAGGGGGGGAGGTCGTTCCACCGCAACGGAGCCAGAACCGAGAACCTTTGTGCTTTTAGACCTTACGTGTGTTTCGGACAGATGTGGACTAAATAAATCTTAGCTTTGTTTTGTCATGATACGTAAAGAGCTAGAGAATTTGGACTTTTGTTTAACGATTTAAAGCCAAGACCGTACCGCTGTCTGCTTTTTCCAGATGAAGGGTCAATTATTTCTGTACCTCAGAAATTGTGCTGACCACAAAGAGCAAAAAAAAGTTCTAGGAATAATCCCCTAATTGTTCTATAAAGTCTAGGAAAAAAATAAAATACTATTAACAGCTGGTTAAATTATTTTAAAGAAAGTTTCTGATAAAGAGGTTTTTTAAAGGTATACATGAAGCTTGAGTAATCTGCTCACCAAGTGCTAGAATTACTCTCTCATTTACTCTGTTTGTGTGTGTGTGTGTGTGTGTGTGTGTGTGTGTGTGCGTGCACATGAATGCGGGAGTGGGTGTATGTAAATATCCTTCAAAGCCCTAGCTCTGATGTTTCAGTTAGCAGCACAGGAACACTTTTCCCCAAGCTTATGCAGGTGCCTACTTTCAGAATTAAGCAGGCAAAAAACAGCAGGACACGAAGCAAGCAGCAAGCACACACACACACACGCGCACACACACACACACACACACACACACACACACACACACACACACACACACGTATGCCAGTGCACATACACACATTGCTTATTCAAAAGCAGCCCTTTAATGAGAGTCCCGAAGATGGGACTGAATAACACAAAGACTTTCAGAGGACACAGTGCTGCTTTACAGAGTAATTAATTGGTTAAAAGTAAATTTTAATTATTCTGTACCTTGTCACAAACATGATGATGTAAGACAAAAATAGTGAAACAAGGAGACAAAGCAAGCAGGAAAACAACATGAAAGAAAGAGGAAACATAAATAAAGAAATTGGTCCATCAAGGGAATTATGAAGGAGACAAAAGGCTGAAAAACACAGGCACCTGCAGGGAGCTATATCCACGATTGCAGTGGCGTTAATTCGGCAAATTTCCCAGTCACACTTTGAGGAAATTAGAGGCTGTGCAGATCTTTGAGGATTTTATGGCGCGCAAAGATGCCGTGTATTTCCCATTTCTGCTTCCATGCAGTGTGTCTAAAGCAATGGCTTTCGAAGTGTTGTCTGCCAGCTACTCGCAGGCCTCCGTTCCTTTCAATTAGTCCCTACACCATTTTGCAGGAATGCATATAGTGATCAGCTACATTACATTTATTCATTTAGCTGACACTTTCTCCAAAGCAACTTGTAGAGTTAAGATTACAGTTATTTACCTATTTATACAGCTGGGTGATTTTACTGGAAGAATTTAGGGTAAGTACTTTGTTCAACAGTACTACAGCCAGACATGGGGATCAAACCTACAACCTTTGGATCCAAAGGCAGTCGCTCTAAGTACGATACTGGCTGGCTAATGACATATTGTATCTGCAAACAGACATAAAACACTTTAGCAAGCATATTAATATGTAAGGTAAAGTTTTATATTTCTTATTAATATTATTCCATTTCAATCATATGTACAGAGCAATCTATGGTGTCAGATCAGTGTGAAGAGAATCTGAATTTAAAACAGCCATCAAAGCCATACCAATATATGTAATAACAATCATTTTCAAATATGATAAGTGATTAATTAATTTGATTTTAAAAATGTTGCTATTTATTGCATGCCGAATGGGGTGCATTTCTTGGGTGCTTATGGTCACCAGATTTATCTGAAAGAGCTAACTGGTCCATCACTCAAATCACTTGTCCAAAAAAACCATTTTCTTTTACTCTGCTAAAAGTACAAAAGTGAATGAAATCCAGTTTATCACAGCTTCCCTCCCTTTATAAGAGAAGTGCATGTAAATAAGTAATGTGACCTGCAATACAAAAATTGTCGGAATCCAGTCTGCAGTACTTTCATCTCTTACATTTTTTAGTTAGTCACGTAGGACCGCCTCAATAGATTGAATGGGTTCTGTGTAGCTAGAGGGCCAATATGTTGTTTTGACCCACCCAGGAGCTCTGACTCAGTAGGTCATTGAAATGACATCAAGTCTACACTGTGCGTTACAGCACAAAGTAAGCATACATCATATTAGTGGAACGTCAGAATTTTCCGTTCCCATTGTCTTCACATATATGTGTTGTTTGGACAAATTACTGTTATGTAGGGCAATCCCCTGACAGCGGGACAGGCCTCAGTTAAATCAGATGCCAATTTTAAGAAATACATAGAATATGAAAGCCGTTGCCTCTGGCAATTCCCTTTAAAGAGCGTTCATGTTTAGGCGCAGTTATTCCTGAAGAATGCAGAAGACATAATGGCAGTGAATGGGGTTAGAATTCTTTGCTGAGGAGACCACATATTACGGCAATGAATCTTGAAATTTTTAAAACTCGTCTTTTACTCAGTGGGGCTGGAGCGGAAAGGGATGTGGGGTGGTAGAGGCCCGGATGTTGAAAGTGCGCAGAGTAAGAACATTGATGTAAATAGTCAGATATTGTAGATTATGGCAAAGTAATTCAAACCTGATATGTAAAACCACATTGACTTTATATATGCAAAGTATATAAATCCAGGGATATTTTTAATTTTCTATATGTGATTTAAAGAATGTGGGCATACCACTTTTCTAAAAAATACAAATATGTATACAGGCTTCCCTCGTATAACAAAGGGTGTTTTTAAGAGTATTCCGGGTCACAAGCGATGTAATCTGGACCCAAAATTTGAACAACGAGCTGTGAGCTCTCACATACAAGAAACACCGTACATTACCTGTCATTATGACTCAAAATACGTGTCTTTGTGACATGAAGCTCTGTGAAAGGTGGGCAGAATCCTATACCAAGCAGGGAAAGACCCTTGTCAGTACTGAGATACCCAAGCTGGGTTATAAGGGTCATCTGGAGCTGTAGCTGTTAGAGCTGCTGCCTTTGGACCCAAAGGCTGCAGATTTGAATCTCCCTTTTAGCTGTAGTACCCTTGAGCAAGGTACCTACTCTGAATTACTCCAGTAAAACTACCCAGCTGTATAAATGGGTAAATAATTGTGAGTAAATTGCAAGTAGATTAGCACTGTAAGTTGCTTGGAGAAAAGCATCAGCTAAATATAAGTGTATCTTGACATTCTACAGCATAATGAGAAAAGAAAATTCTATAAAATTTCTAAAAGCTGAAAATGCAAATAAGGCAGGTTCATTATTATTATTATTATTATTATTATTGACAGTTAGATTTAAACTCACAGCCAGGAGTGAGGAAGTACTTATAGCCAGTCCCCATAATAATCTTGCTTTCCCATTTAAATGAATGATAATAATGAATTGTTTTTACAAGACCTAGTTTATCCAAGGGAAGCTGTTATATGTGTGTATGTTTAGCAAGATGCTTTGAAGGCTGTGAGTACCACTTTCTAGGAAAATACGTGTTAATTTCTGTGGATGGACAAGAAATATACAATTGTGAAGCTGTCACAATGAATAAATAAATAGCAGTTAAAAAATAATAAAGGGGGTTCTGCTGTTCTCCCACGTCGCCAGCTTTGGAGCACGCAAACACCGGAACTCCGGTTTCTGAGGAGCACAAGTAAAGTTAGACAGATATTCCGTTTTTTTGAAGACCTTGAGCGAGACTGGCTGTGCTGCTGATAGGCAGCTTTAAGTGGTGCTCGATCCAGAGGTGGAGGTTTTATGGGGTACTGTCACCCCCGTACACCCCTGTGCGCAGACTATGATGTATATCCCAAGTGGCTCCTCGCACGGGGCCCTTGCTTCATTAGACACCAGTCCCTGAGAGGAATGCGCACAAGGCCATGCTATTTTAGCAAGCAATTTTCCCGCTACCTCATGCATATCAATATTTTTTGTGTCTCTCTCCTTCTCCCCCAACCGCTTGTCAGTAACAGACCGCATACAGTGTAGTGGAACACAATAAAATGAAGTATTCTGTCAGTCGTCCCGCACACGTTCCTCCTTCCGCACGTCAGAATGAGTGCATTAGGAGGAACAAGTTAAATCATGGACTCAGCCGGGCAAACAAAATAGCACTCGACTCATATGTTGTTAAGGGAGAGGAGATAATTCACGAAAGCAAAAGCGTGGAAGGCCGCATTCAGCGCAACATCTAGTAAATAAAGAAATAAAGAAACGGTTGAAAAGAAGATTATGCTAGTATTTTCCTCATCCCTTAAAATACATACCATGATAA
This sequence comes from Scleropages formosus, assembly GCF_900964775.1. NCBI lineage: Eukaryota > Metazoa > Chordata > Actinopteri > Osteoglossiformes > Osteoglossidae > Scleropages > Scleropages formosus. The sequence goes on from NC_041816.1 coordinate 28,996,078, forward strand.
AGGTGCTCAAGTAGGTAATGAGATTGAGGTGTTAATGAGAACTGGAAACGTTAAATTAGGAAATGTGAAACTTGAAACGTTAGCTGTTAATACGTCAAAAATCAGCTTAGGGATTCGTAAAAATAAACATACCAATAAAGGACTGATTTAATAATTCATATCCAGTCTTTTAAAACCATTCAAGCAAATATTTATAAAGTAGTGCCTCCAATCTCTCACTGCAGTTGTTTTGTCGGAATGTAAATTTGTCTCAAAGATATCGCTTTTTCAGTTTTAGACCCATCAGTATGCCATTCATCTCAGTGTTGTTTGCATTAGCAAAGTGTCTCGATGTTAACTGTCAGTGTTAGTCGTGCCACTGTTAGCTGTATCAATGTTGGCCGCATCAATGATACATGTTAGCTATGGAGACAAATAGATAAGACAAATCGATAGTTGGCTATACATTAAATTACTACATTATCCATGCAATTCTTAAAAAAAAAAAGTCTCCCTTGAACAAGAAAAAACCTCTGGGGCTCCAAGTGCCAGTGACTGTCCACCCCTCCTGGGTATTCTAGATTAAAAAAGTCTTTTAATTCAATATACAACTAATTACAACATTGCAGCTGAGTGCTAAAAAGTGTTAGCTATGTCAGTGTTACCCATCTTAGGGTTATTAGCAGCAGCGTTAGCGAATCCTGTGCTAGCCTTTCCAGGGTTAGCTACGCTTGTGTTAGCCACATCGATGTAAGCTACGTCAGCGTTAGTCATGCGTCGCTCTACTAGCTACGTCAGTGTCAAATGTAGCCTTGCTAGCTGTGTGAATATTACTTACGTCAGCGTTAACTCTTCAGAGACACAGCAGCACCACCGAAAGACTGCAGCCGTGAAGGGACCGGAGGCAGTCGACCCATCGGTTTAAAGTCACCGGCAGGACGAAAAAACAAACTCTGTGTCCCTGTTCTCTGCCAGCTGGGACTGGTACCAGGGCCAAAGGGGACCGGGGAGTGAGTGCTTCTGGGGCCCTGGGACAACAGGGGCGCCGGGGCATCAGGAATGTGAGGTTCTGTGGGCCCGAGGGGGAGGCCCCCGCAAATGTCCTTCCAGTCGTGGACGTTGAAGGGCATTAGTGTGAAGAGCAGTGTAGATGTCCCAGAGAAAAAAACAAATATTTTCAATAAATTGGCTCCACTGGCTGGTACGAGAGAGAGAAGATAGAGGTTAAACAAGCACATTTTGATAAACCTCGCCAGGGACCTACTTTGCTACTTACCAGAAAGTCATTTATTTAACAAAGTTATGGATGTTATTGAAAGCCTGGACAAAGGTCTGAAGAAGAGGAGGACATAAAGAATTTTTTTCTTCCTCCACCTCCCCTACCCGCTTTGATGCATAATCAACGTTAAACAAAGCGTGTTGTTCGTCCTTTGGTCACTGCGAAGAGCGCCGTGTGTCTGCGATGGAGCTGAGATGAGACAAATGCGGACTTTGCCACTATTTTCCCCCGCGCCGAATAATCGGAGAGGCTGGCGTACTTTCTGTGGGAAGATCGATGATGCGATATTGGGACATTGACTCAATCAAGCCCAGCCTCGGGGTTTAAGTGCATCATCTGAGGTCACAAGCTAAACAAAGCAAAATAGGCTCCGAAATGGGAATTGGACTGGAAAAAAAAAAAAAAAAAAAAACAAGAATAGGCTTTGGAAAGATGAATGAATTCCGGGTGTTTATTCCTGGTTTAGAGGTCATAGGCACCGCGACTGTAGTTTGGGATCCGTCCAAGGAGAAGTCCAGTTCGTCTACAGAGCTCTTTTAGGCAGTTCACTGCTCTTTTGACTTCTAAACTTTCTTTTCACAACTTCCCATCCGTGCAGTTTTCAGAAGGTGTTTATCAAATTATGAGCATGGTCAGTTGGAGTCTGTCCTAGAACGTACAAGATATTAATCAGTGTACATGTTGCCAAGCAGACTTTTTAATCTCTTGCAGAAAATTACAAGATGTTTTTGTTCTTTACTGATTGTTAAACATTCTCTTTGTCGTTTCTCTTTTGGGCATTGTGCTCTGATTATTCCAAGTGGGTAATGATGCTTTTTTTAAAATTTGGCAATGGGAGTAACAGGCAGTGAAAAGATGAGATTTTTAACTTAATGAGATGGAGCTCTTGTTCATCAAAAGTGATGTGTGACCAGTCTCTTCAACTGGACCTTATTCTGATGCATGAAAGCAAAACTTCACAAAGGGTTTCCCCCCTTCTAGGATCTGAACCCTTGACCTTTAGATGGTGTTTGGCTGCTGATCACCTAGCAATGCCGCTAGCCAGGCGGACGCTACGAGATAACGGGACAGATGATGAAATGAAGCAGGTGCAGATTTTGGTTTTCCGACTGCAGCCATGTGCTGTCCCAGAATCCCCCAGGAAGGTGGGCTTCGTCTGAGATGCCGAAGGAAGGCCCACTGCAGAGGCAGCATCAAGGACTGCCGTGGATTCTTCCCTCTTTATTTTCGGTGAGGTGCCCTGCAGATTCGAGCTTTAAATTATTCATGTATGCCTTGCTGTAGCATTTGTGTAGCAACTTGACATTTTTATTAAATTACATCTATGCTTCCGCACGAAAAAACTCCCCCCATGGATTTGATTATTTCAAATATGGTATTCCTATCTTTTCCTTCAAAAATGTGCTCTTTTCTGTAATCTTTAATGGTTTGTACCGGTCAGTTACTGTCAGCACATCTGAATCTGTGATTTTCCCCAACTGTTCTGTTTGCTTTCTACACAGAAAATGTGTGGTCAGCAGTGCAGCCTTTTTAAGCCAATAACTACGGGAATCCTTTCTGAGTGGCGCCCTGTCTATCTTTTTGTCGATCATAGTCCATCCAATGCTGAGGCAAAAGAAGCGGGTGTGCTCTAGCCCATTCATTCATTCATTCATTCATTCATTCATTCTCAATAATAGCATGTCATGATGCATGATGACAGTGGTCCAGAACATATACAGGGATTATGGGGTGTGATTCAGGGTACACTTTGGACAGGGTGCCGGACATAAGGAGAACATAGAAATTCTACACAGAAAGAGCCTGAAAGCACAGCTTATGCACTGCTTTCTTCTTCTTCTTCTTCTTACTATTATTCTTCTTCTTCTTATTATTATTATTAGTAGTAGTAGTAGTAATAATAATAATAATAATAATTCTTTTTCAGCTTTTTCTTCTGAACCGTCAATACTATCATCCCACTGTGGGTTGTTAAACTCCCATGTTGTTGAATCCTTTCACTAAGTCCAGTCTCGTCTGGTCTCACTTTGTTGAGTTCACACCACAGTTCCTGCTCAGAGCTCAGACCAAGACAGGATCCTGCTGATAGCTGGGGAATACAGCTGCAAAGCACTCCGCTCGAAGAACAATGGATATTTTCCCTGTCCTAAAACAAGGCCCCGTGGTTCAAACGGGAACATGCTGTGACTGTTATTAATGTAGAAATGCATTTTTAAACCGCCTCTAAGCCCCTTCCTCTTTTATTGTGGGACCTGTGAGAAAGGCGTACTTAAGCACTTGAAATACTTTTTATTTAATCACTAATGTGTTGCTCAGTGAACCGTTGTTTCACCAGATTGACACCATTTTTTATGCGGGCCCATTAGTGTCAGTCAGGCTCATCTTGACTCATTAAAATAGACCAATCGTGTTCCCAGAGAAGGGAGTCTCTCAGGGAAAGTGACTTTACAGACACACACACACACACACACACACACACACACACACACACACACACACAGTTTGTGGTTGCTAGATCCAGAAAAGGAATGTGCCTTTAAGCTGCATTTCCTTAAGGGTCCAAATGTTTGTATATTTTACATTTTTATTTTGTTGTATTTCTTTTATTTGTTTTATTTTACACACACACACACACACACACACACACACACACACACACATAGTTACAGTCCTAATTTACTAAAAATGCACTCATTACTAAAAGTGCTAAAAGTCTTCCACATGCCTTGTGTAGGTCAGTTTAACCTCCCACTGTCCTTGTGGACCAGTACGCTAAACGGCCAGTCGTTGGCTCTTGACCCTGTGTGCCGCACAGCATCATTCACAGCCAGCGAGACGCACGGCCGGCCTTCTCTCCGGGGACTCTTGCTCTGTATCACAAAGTACAATAAAAATAGATCCTCGCCGAACAACATGAGCATGTAAGGACGGCAAATCAATAAACGTCTGTGGTTTCCTTGGATTGGGGCTGGGAAGTGGCATGAATATTGACCCTAACGCATGCCAAGGATCACGGGTCGCGAGACTCACCCTTTGGACTGAGGCAGAAGTCATCGAGCCATGACCAGTGCACTCTGGTGCCGACCTTGATCACGACTGTGGCAGCAGCCATGGAGCCTCCGTAACAAAATGTGCTATATTAAAATAGGCAATAAATTGGTTTTAGATGAAACATCTGGAACAACAAAAATCCACAATAAATAAACGTACTACTACATTTAAAAGATCTCATCACGCACACACACAGTCTGAAACCGTTTCCAAACAGGGTGGCGGTGAATCGGAGCCTAACCCGGCAACACAAGGCATAAGGCTGGGGGTCACACCCAGGACGGGACGCCAATCCATGGCAAGGCACCCCGAGCGGGACTCGAACCCCAGACCCACCAGAGAGCAGGACCCGGTCAAACCCGCCGCATCACTGCGCCCCTCCCAAAGATCTCATCGAAAGGAGCAAAAGTGTTTTGTGATTGTATTACAATCACATGCATTGTAGTGTGAGCAGTAGGGGCACAGCAGCTGTAACCACATGAATGTGAACTGTATCATTCCATAATTGGTCTGCAGTGATGTGTTAGTGCTTTTGTAGGCAGTTGTTGTGTGGGGTGGAGTGGTGATGTGCGTGTGGAAGGGGGGGGGGTCAATGTCATCATGTCCCCTTCCCACAGAGATCACCCCCCAAGACACCATCACAACTGGCCCTGGGCTCCGGGTAGTTTGCAAGCTGGTTGCCAAGCGGGGTGGAGGCGCTCCTGGGGTGGTGGTGACATTCCCTAGAACCACGTTGGGGCTTTGGCTTCCTGGGGCGATGGTCTTCAGCATGTGGGGGAGGGCCAACCAGGCCTGGTCGAATGAGGCCAGAGGCAGAGCCTATTCCAGGATTTGAATGTGCAGCATACCGGTGCAGACCCAGTGGGGTGTGAGGAGGTTATTGATCCACTCCCACAAGTCTCAGGAGCGACCAAAGCTCCCTCATTAATAACTTGTGTTTGTCCTGCAGGTCCTCCCTCTGGAGCACAAGGACTTCAGCAAGAACGGCAAAGAGCAGCAGCTCAAGATCAGTCATATGTAACCCCTCTGCTCCTTCTCCTCTTCACCAGCCGGAAGGGGCGACGATGACTTACTTCTGTGTTGTGACTCAGGACGAGCAACTATCACTTGATCTGTGGAGCAACTGAATTTATTGGTTTTGTAACAAATATGTTGGTGGTTGGTATATGTGGTGAGAGACCCTTGCTCCTTACCTCCCCCCGTTCTCTGAAATTAAACGTACGTCCCCACAATGTTTTAACTTGTCTGCATCATTCACTTTCCTCATAACAGTCAAAATAACAGAGTAATTTTACTGGGACAAATTAGAGCAAGTACTTTGCCCAAGGGTACTACAGCTGGAGGTGGGATGCAAACGTGCAACCTCTGGACCCAAAGGTATCAGCCCTAAGCACTACACTACCACCTGCCTGCACTTCAGACCAATTTAGTCAGCAAGCAGTTAAAGCTGTGAAAGTGGAGTAAGGATGTGTTCCTTACACATGATGGCTTTGTGCTGAGTGCTGAGCGCTGGGATCCGGCAGGAATCTCCCGACACTGCTGGTCACTGAGTTCTGGCAGCACTGCTCCCTCACGCTTTAGTCTAAGCACTGGAAGAGTTGAGGAGTTGAGGTCTCATCACTGCACATCAGACCCAAGGGAGTGGGGTTTCAGATGGAAACGTGCCGAGTTTCACGGTTTCTGTCAACCTTCAGCTCTGTGGTGTCGGAAAGAAGCGACTTTAAGTGCGTCGGGTGAGCAGACACTGCCGGTTAGAGCGTACTCTTGGAGGAGTGTCGTTCGCACAGCATCTCACCGGTACAGCTCAACGGCAGAACCATTACCGACTCAAACCCGTCCGGTGCCACTATGCACTACCGCAGTGTCAGTGTCAGTGCCCCCTACATTCGCATGTCCTCTCCCACGAGAGGGCGCCACTTGTCTGGCAGCCTCCCCGATTTGCCAAGAGGGGAATTAACTGGCTTATACCACATTAAGCAGTGGAATTACTATAGAATGGGGGCTTTGGGGCCCCTGTGATGCAGCAGTTAAACTGGCAAAGCTGTCAGATTTGCATTTTTTATCCTGAAATTCAGTTTATGGAGTGGCTACACCTCAAAATCCCTCCGGACCTAATCCTGCCCTCCCTCACACAGGTTTTGCCCACAAGGGCAGGCTGTAAAGCAGCGGCTGACCTGAGATGCGTCTCAGGGGAGGAGTCATTCGAATCTCTTTAACACTTTGCTAAGAGCTCCAGCAATACAAATGGCAGGGAGTGGCCAGTCTAATGGGCGTAAATCCGCCGGGACACATATTCACAAATGTCAGCGTCGGAAGGTTATCGCCGTTGACTGACATCTTTTGAGCGAAGGAGAACTCCTTCCAGTGGGGCAGATGGTGCCTTGGACCGCGGGGGATTAAAATATCATTCCAGCTGTTTGATGTGAATTAATGGCAATTTAAGTCCATTTCAAAGTAGGAAAATATCTCAAATCAGGAAATCTATCCTACATCGTAAACTTTCCACTTTAAATGTACTAAATTGGACGGGGATTTAGTTTAGTAGTACAGGGAGAAAATATGCATGAAAGCACAGTACATTTGGGTCTCGGCCCAATGTAAATTACATATCACACATACTGATTTGCCAGTATGGAAATCTCTCAAAGGTATTGGATCAGGGCACAGAAAAAAAAAAAAAAAAAATCTCTGCTATGAAAGCACTGTGGCGCCGCATTGCTACTGAACACTGATACTCAAATTCATCTTCGTACCAAGCATTTTTATCCAAAATTTTAACTTTGATATTTCAAAAGCCAATGTCTGTCTTGGATTTGACCCCATAAGCTTCCAGGAGTAAAAACTAAAACATCTGCTTCCTAAGCTTTTTTTACCGTTTTACCATGTTTATAGTCTATAGAGTCTCTGGCTGAAATAATTAATAACGTCTCTGGATTGTCAAAGAAATACACACACACACACACACACATTACACATTTTCAGAACCGCTTGTCCCATACTGGGTCACGGGGAACCGGAGCCTAACCCGGCAACACAGGGCGTAAGGCTGGAGAGGGAGGGGACACACCCAGGACGGGACGCCAGTCCGTCGCAAGGCACCCCATGCGGGACTCGAACCCCAGACCCACCGGAGAGCAGGACTGTGGTCCAACCCACTGCGCCACCGCGCCCCCCTATAATAATAATAATAATAATAATAATAATAATAATAATAATAATAATACACACACACAGATTTTCTGAACCGCTTGTCCCATACGGGATCGCGGGGAACTGGAGCCTAACCTGGCAACTCAGGGCATAAGGCCGGAGGGGGGAGGGGACACACCCAGGATGGGACGCCAGTCCATCGCAAGGCACCCCAAGCAGGACTCAAACCCCAGACTCAACAGAGAGGAGGACCCAGTCCAACCCACTGCACCACCGCGCCCCCCTATCTAATAGTAATAATAATAATAATAATAATAATAATAATAATAATAATAATAAAAACAGAACCAGACCCTGTAAGATCACAAACACCTATGGGTGACAGGAAATGTGCAATGGGACATGGGTTTGCACTGGTTTAAAAACTGAAAAAAGTTTTGTTGTTGTACTATCAGCTGCAAAAACAGCAAACTATCACTGCAAAGATTAAAGGGGTTGGAAAATGACTTTGGCTACAGGTACTTCTGAAATCAGTTGGATTCCTTCAGGCTGCAGACATCTCATGCAGTAACCGTGGACACAGCATATATTTGCTCTCCAAAGAAAATGGATCAGATTCCACCCATTGTTGCTTGGCAGTTACAGCAGGTATGGTCATCAGAGCCATATACTGCTGTGTAACATTTATTTTTTGACAATTTTTTGTGTTTTGCTTGCTTTTTCACCATGCAGTGAAATATAGATACACACACACACAAACAAAGAAAAAAATGAATAAATCACCGCTATTACTTCCCTCAAGGCTGCTGAAGTCCACCATGTGACACCAGGAAATATAGGGACCATCAACATGCACATATACTGTGAAATATTTCATCACAGAATGAAGATTTAAAGATTTAACTGTAGGATTTCCTTGACTCTTCCACCACATGGTATTTTCAGAAAAAAAAAGACAAAAAATCTTTTTTCTTAACGTGCTGTGAACATACATTGTAAAAAAGGTCATTTTTTTATGCATTTCTCATGTAATCAGCAAGTTCTAAACTGTGTGCAGGACAGATTTTAAACGCCTGACCCACCTGCTGGATCGATAATTGCAAACTCAATGTCATTAACGCATGCGCACCATGCCAAGTTCTGCTCTCGTATCCGCTGATTGCATCGATTTGTGGGAATTCATTCATCCCCTTTTCCCTCACGTCACTGCCAAATGTCAAATGTTGGACACTGAACAGGAATCCTTAACTGCAATGTTTAATTTTGTCCCACTGGCACTTCTTAGCCACCAAATGCCCCCAACACCTATCTGCCCCTCCCACATATAAGCAGCAGTAGCTGATTGTACTTAGTTATGCCTATTAGTTATGTCAGTCTGCCTGTGTATCTATTTATTCTTATCGTGTCTGCATTTATTCATGGGACTGATGCTTTTCTCTGAAGGGACTTTCACTGTTACACTGCCTACGATTATTTGTCCATTTATACAGCTGGGTGATTTTTAGCAGAGCAATTTAGGGTAAGTACCTCGCTGAAAGGGGCTACAGCTGAAGGCGGGATTCAAACCTGTGACCTCTGGACCCAAAGGCTCTAACCACTACACTACCAGCTGCCTCTGGTGTTATTATTATTATTATTATTATTATTATTATTATTAGAAGTCACCTGTGCTTCATTTCATTACTGCTTGGCACACTTTTCCTTCAAATTGCTCAGTACATTGCAAAGACAGGTATGTCAAGAGTTCCAGTTTTACTGTCAAGAGAAATGATAGAAAATCCAGCTATAGTTACTTGTAACACGTTGCAGAGAAATATGCGCAATGTTTGAGAACAGGTGCAGTTAATGTCGGTTTATCACTTTGGGTCTATAGGAGCCTCTGTCTCCGACTGCATTGCGTTCTTTGCCGTTTGAGATCAATAAGTTCGGTCGCTCCGTGGATCATTGGGAGTTGTTCATTCTGAGACACAACGCAGGCAGAAGTCGCTGTAACTGAGCTCGGCTCGACCGCCTACGTATGACAGGCCGGTACTGAGCTGCTGAAAATTCTTCAAGGCATCTACACTGTACTGCAGATGGTGGGAATTTAGCATGAACGCGTTGCAGCGGTGGGGCAGTTGTTAGTGAAGGAAGGGACTGAGAGGGGAGTGCAGCGACGCAGCTGTTCCCCGCGGCGATCCCCAAATCCCCCATCGCCTGTCCCCTCGGGGAGCTCTGGAGCTCTAAGATGGTCCAATGGACCCTCAGCCCCTATGCTGATGATGGCTACACTTGTCATCCTAGAAGGTCTTGGGTTCTGCTCAGACCTGGCAAATTGAGGCTGCGGAGCACGTGCATCTCGCTCAGGACTTGTGGAGGATTTTAATAAAACCGTATTATTTTGTGCAGACGCTGAAGTGGCTCTTAAAAAAAATGAAAGGCAGAGCAGAAAAATATCGAAAAACTCAACCGTGCAAATAAACCATGTTGTTGAGTCTAGATTTCAAGAACCATTACTGGATGATTGCATTTTCTTTTTTGTGACATTTGTTTATACGCTACTCTTGTTAATATTTCATTTCAAAATTTGCTCTGTGAGTGTGTTACCAGAAAAGGAAGTTTTTAGCCACATACATCGGAATGCGCTGAACACACAATGTTCTCGTTTATCAGCCATGTTGGCGAAGTCGGTGCTGTTAGAATGGGGCTCTTGTGACTTCAGGACTTGAATAACAAGTAAGAAGCCATTGGCCAGTAGATGATTTCCCTACGATCTCAAGCAAAGGGTTTGTCTTAGAAAAACTTTTGTCTAATGCAATGATGCTTTTCTTGAATTGAATTAATATGACAGATGAACTCGTCAAATAGCAACAGATTAAGCCAATAAAATGAGAATATCTTACATCAATTAATCCATTAAATTTATGTACAGCATCACTAGAATAATAAGGTATTTTCCAGATGCGTAATATATTTCTACATTTACTTCTGAGAAGAAAACATAAGCCGTGGGGAGAAAAAAACCTAATAATTTAGTATACATCTAGGTTTAGGCTTTAATAACAAACACATACCCGATTTGCATTTAAGGGCTTGAACGAGAATAGAATTACGGTAGGAATTACAAGGAAAGTGCATCGCAGTGCCACTTAAAGAATTAGGACTTATTATCTGTGACAGGCTGTCAGAGGCTGGGGACTCAAGCGCGAGGGGTACAAGTGCAGAGCTGACTGCGCACGAACGGGAGGCCGACGGCGCCGGTGTCAGTCGCATACAGGAGCAGCGCCTCTATCAATGCTGTTGCCGAAATTAAACGTTGCTCGACTTGAGAAGCAGGGTGGGAATCAAGTCGTTGATTTGCCCTTCAAGGCGTCCGTTGAACATGCAACCCGAGGGGTGCCTCTTAGGTAGGATTGTATGCTGTGCCAGAGTCATGAACGAATTTTCATAAATGAAGTATGGTGTATAATAGCTGGCACTACTGAGGCTGTTAGGAAGCATTACCAAACCCTAGTGTCACTGACACCTTATTATGTATCCTTCCGAAGTCATATAACCATTGATTTATTATCATATATTTCCGAGGTTACGGCACATACATGCACACTTAGCCCAAAAGACATAAAGCTCTTAGTGCAGCAAAAGGCGGCTCCTTCAGATATTAATGTATAGGATTTGAACACTTCTGCAAGGAGGATTTTTCTCTTTTTATTTTTCTTTCTGACAATTAAGTGTTAGAGCATTTGAGTTCACAATAAAAATACTGGAAAATGTGGGAAAATACGATGGGAGAAATAGGTGTATGTATTATTTGTAGTCAAGGAAATTGGGGGGGGGGGGGATGAATACTTTTGCAAGGAACACTGTATACATCAATTACGGTTCATTGATTCAGTTACATCCAATAATGTTCCATGTCATGAAATTTCCGATGATGCATATAGTTTTTTTCCTTTTTTTTTTTCATTTTTATAACATTTTGATGCTGAGGATTCTTATGGGTAAAAGTCGTGAAATGTCTGCAAACAAAAAGAACAAAACTGGAGGGAATTTAAAGCGTGCACGAGTGCATGTGCACGTCCTCCATATCATTCCGGACGACTGTCTTTAAGTGCACATCATCCATTGCACTCGAACAAAATTAGCCGTGTCGCGGCGCTCCCCGGAAAGCGAGTCAGACCAGATTACTGGGTCCTGATTAGGAATTAACATCTGATTCAATGTGCTGAGTACTGTGGCGTCACTCATGCGCGTGGAAGGACCGTTGTCAGCCGTCGTCCTCAGGGGTCCAGGCCTCTTGGCCTCCACCTTGTGGGGAGTCGCGATCCGACGAGGCCCATCCGCCGCTGACGTCCGACCCGAGAACAGGGAGTTGCGTGGCAAACCACGCTTGTAATTTTTGCTCTCCTTTTTAATGGAAGTGAGTTAAGAGGGATCCGTCCCCTTTGGGAAGCAAAGAAGAGCTTTGTAGTTTGAGAGGAGACAACACATTCGGTTTGTACTGTTCGGTTTGATGTGGTGCAGATGAGAGTCTTCTACCGGGGGAGCTGGGGGGAGGGGGGCATTCAATGCCAGGGCGTGTTTGAATCCATTTTTAATGAACATTGTTAGCGGATTACAGAAAGCCCCTGCACCTTACCTTCCTATCCTTTTATGTTTGATGCAATTAGGAATAGGTCTTGCGCTGGAAGGTGAACGGTCAACAGTCCACCGTCAGGCTCCCTGTGCCTTTCTTACAGTACATCTCAATTGGCTGGTCCACGACTCATCTGCAGGTCCCCTAAATCAGCTACCCTTCCTGTCCATCACATGACCCTTCCGCAATCTATCCCACCTGTCCCCCGCAGAGCATCTCCCTCTGCGTCTCCACATCTCTAACACAAGACAGCAGGTACACTTATCACTGACATGGATCGCTGACGGTCATCCCTGAAAGTCATAAGAAGCGTTCTCACCCATTACGTGTGGTGGGAATTGGGTCGATACTCAGTAGACATCTCTGGACAGGGCAATGTCCTGCAGGACTGTGATCCCCAATCATTTTTCATACTACTGGCTGCTGAACCAAAAGGTTCTATGAACAACAAAGAAATTAGATGTGAATGTGCCCAGAAGGAAGGTGAACCAGCTGAGTAAGTTAGAGGTGCGTCTCAAAAGAATGTGATGCGTGGGGATTGGCACTCCTGGCAGGAAGAGGAAAGGAAGGGAATTTTACGTTTAAAATTACCATGATAATGGCATCTTGAACGTTTGAAGAAGTGGTAAGATCCCTGGATTATGTGATTACAAGAGTCTTGCAGTGTCTCACTTTCCGACATAATAATCTTATTGGGAAAGGGATGGGAGGTTGTGTCAGGATTTCTTTACTTCACAGTTTGCTGGTTCTTAACACAAGACCATGACCCTGACCATCGCTGCAAACCTGACCACATTGCCCCTCCCACTCCCCCCCCCCCCCCCAAGCCTCACCCCTTGTTCAGCTGCAATAGCGGTAGGACTAGAAAGGTACAGCTTAGGTGTGACATTGATTTCGAAGGTTAGGCCTTGGGGGAGGACAGGACTGTGCTCTATTTCAGTTCTAGATGCACAGTTCAAAGAGCTCCTGCCTCCTCCACACCACCTTGATTCTTTTTTTTTTCCAGAAATGTAACTCAAAACCTCACTGTGTTCTCATTGTTTCTCTTTAAATTGCACAAGAGTCCCTCATTTGGATGGATGTCATCTGAATCTTTTTTTTTTTTTTCTTTTTTGCGCTGCCACAGCAGAAAATTGATCGAGCCCGATAGTGTCATCTGCCTTTTGCACCGAGTCATATTTGCGACACAGCCATTTTCACTCGTACACGTTATATTTTTCCGCTGCATTTTTATTAAACAGAAAGAGCAGCAAACAAAGAATCTAAGAAAACACCAGTATTTATGCAATTAATAGACAATTTATTTCATATTATCCAATACAGGGCAGGCTGATCTTTACTTCTGCTTTGCTGTGTTTTCTGTGAACAAATTTCATTTATTCATTAATCGCAGTCACAGCACACAAATAATCGTTTCATCTTCATGAAAGGAATACATTAGCTTTGAAAAAACTGGTGTCCCCGGATTATTTAAACTCTCCCATCATATCCCACACAACTGTACGCCATGAGGCCTTCACCCGCAGGGATGACCTGTGGAAGATGCTTTAGTTCTCCATCAGCAGAGCACTGCCACCAGCCCCTCTGTCCTGCGCCTGGGGGTTCAGGACAACAGTGGCATCACTCGAGTGACCCTTGCTGGACGTCTGTCACGTCCACGCCAGCACTGCAATTCACAGCACCTGATGTCGATCAAGTGCCTGAGGACAAGTAGAACACTCGACTTTAAAAGAGCCTCCTTGGCTCCTTCGCACTTGCGGAATCTCAATGAGACAACCATCCTCTTTTGCACTCCTGTCCCGATCTCCTTCATTCCAAGTCCCAGTTCTTCGTTCCCCGGCTTCTGACCATTCGCCTCATCCCCTGACTTCGTCCATGGATCCTCGCTCCCACTCCAACTCTTCATCGCCTGTCCCTGACAACGAGTACTCGCCCGACCCCTCGGTTCCTGACAAACGATCCCGCGCTTGTGTCCAACCGTCCCCACGTCCTCTGTTGAGGGTGACAACGTGTACGACTCAAAGTGGAAGCCCTTCTGGTTCAGCAAGAAGGCATTTCCAGCACAGTGAGGTCCGAAACACATCATGGCTTCCAGAACACACATGAAATGCTGATAGCTGTCTTCCGACACACAGTATAAACAACATCACGATATTTGCATCCACACATAATGTATCGATTAATACCGCTCGCCTCTCTCTATTTTTATGCTTTTTCATTTCGCCACATTTGACCTTGCACAGTAGAAACCGTTCCCTATAGGGCAGGCATCTGTCTCTGGAATCTTGCACGCATCGTCGTTGGGATAAACACGTTCACCCTGGATTAAACATGATTGATGCTTTGCATTAGCTATCGGGGGAGAGGAAAAGGAGAGCAGAATGATTTATTCATGAGTGGCGGCTTCAGTTTCCAATAGCTGCAGTGGTAACATATGGTTAGTAAATTAAACCAGGTGTGGGCGGGTGACAGGTGGCCAGTATGTCCGAAGGACACACCGCCTAATACCAAGAGAAGAAAAGCGAGACTTCAGTGCCAGAATTAAGACAACCTTGATCTTGCAAATCCTCTTCCAGCAGTGCTGTACTATGAATAATCTCATTCTAAACTCCAGGCAGAAATCCGTTTAAAAACAACAAAAAAAAAGGGGGGGAAAAAATGAAATAGATGGAAAAAGCAGAGTGAAATGGAGACTCAATTCACTCCTAAATGATCGTCCCTCTCACTGACACCCATTTAAAAGCTATATTTACCTCCTCGTAAGTCACGATATTTTCCAAACGTTTTCACTTAATTGACTGAAAGATTTACCCTCTTGAGGGGAAGACACCTGTTTATTGTTTACTTATGCCAAGTTTTCACACCAAACCATCTGTCATTTGTGTCTGGATAGGAAGTTGAAAAGCGCTGGATTTCTCGAGCACGAGTACGCATGCAAATCTATTTTTTTTCTGACAAAGCAGTTTAAAAAAGAAATGATTCTGAGTTATTTTCCCCACAATTCAGAGTACATTTAAAGACTGTGGTTATAAATATACCGTGGTAATAAATGAAAAGATGGATAAACAGTAAAGTGATCTCATAATCAGTCTTTACTCATTTGAAAAAGTATTTTTTCATTTAAAAATATGAAAATATAATATAAATATAAAGAAATATAAATTCTCTCTGTCTCTTATTAAATATATATACACACACACACACACACACACACACACACACACACACACACACTTTCAGAACCGCTTGTCCCATACGGGGTCGCGGGGAACCGGAGCCTAACCCGGCAACACAAGGCGTAAGGCCGGAGGGGGAGGGGACACACCCAGGACGGGATGCCAGTCCGTCGCAAGGTACCCCAAGCGGGACTCAAACCCCAGACCCACCGGAGAGCAGGACCCGGTCCAACCCACTGCACCACCGCACCCCCTTTATATATGTGTATATTATATATATATATATATATATATATATATATACTTTAACTGCAATGTGTTGTCACCTTAGTTCTCCTGGAATGATCAGCACCGTCTGCTTAGTTTGCTTCCACCGAGATGCAAACGAGTGTGTTGGGTTTCTCTGAGGAATCCAGCTTTAGTCCTGCAACCCAAACCACTGGGTTTAGGTGAACCATCGACTCTGTAATGGACTTTGCTGCATGTAGGCTGTGCACCGTCTTAGTACCTTACAGGTTTCGGGTGAATCTCACGAAATCTGGATTCGCGCTTCCTGAAAACTGATAGCTGAAGCAACCTTCACTGCACTGCAATCTGCAGCAGCTTCTGAATTCTGAAGGGCAGCAGGCGGCTCGTGGTAAAGGACATAATAAGAAGGCCATGTTCTGCTGCAGGACCCTTGAAAATGCAGCACGGCGATCAGTCGGTCATATACATTTCCAACACCGTACATTACTGTGGACGGAAGCTTCTTTGTGCAGAAGAGCACAGCAATGATCAAATTCACACGGATAAAGGACATGAGCACCAGCCACCGGCCCACGCGCTCCCAACCCTGCTGGCTCATGTCCTCCTACAATGCCTAAGTGCAGTATACATCACGCTGAAGGGGACTGGAGAGAGGTGTCTGATTTCTCATGCCGGCTTGATGGAGATGACTTGAGGAACCCAACCCTCTCAGATCCATCCCAAACCCAGTGATACAGGATCCCAGCACCTTCATCTAGTCTGTCCTCAACACTGGGAATATATATTCATTGAGCTGAGGAATTTTTCCAAAGCAGCTTGCAGTTATTAACCCATTTTAGAGGTGGGTAAGGCTGTTGGAGCAATTTAGGGTAAGTACCAGGATCTGACCGTATAAGTGCTGGATCTAAAGGCAGAAACTGGAACCGCTACGTTTCCAGCTGCCTCCTTTCTTTAGTTGCCTCTATGGTACGACTCTCTATTATGGCCACACGTTGTCGGTGAAAGAAAGGATTCTGTACGTTCACGAATGAGTTTGTTAACCTGCGACCTCACAAGGCGCTCTGTGGGTGTGTGTTCGAAGAACCGAACCTATTTAAAGAAAGAACCCGATCAAGCCGGACACATTCTCATAAACACTTTAAAAAGACTAAGTATTCTTTGCGCGACTCCCGTAACTTCATAAGTTTTGCGAGTTTACTTTGCACAGACCTGTTCTGCCCCTATCGCCGCTTTAATTTTATTCGCATAGGAATTTACCAGTTTAATATTCTTCCTTAATGCTGCTCTCTCCCCAAGGGTTTTAATAAAGACACCGAGTCCCTGCGGTCCCCTGCTTTAAATGCTAGCTTTTACACAGGCAGTAACCGCAGGTCTCTGTTGTATTTATGTCAGTGTGGGAAGTATAAATACCGTGACACGGCTGGCCTCCTTTCACAAGCGCTCCCAGAGGTAAACGCACAGTTTGATTTAAAACTCAACAGGAAAAAGGAGAAAAGACTCGTCTCGCGCAGCCGCGGCATGTCGTGGCGGAATTGCGCCGCTCTCGTGGAAGTTGGACGCGGCGCACAAAGCCACGGTCACAGTTTGGATTTGTTCACCTGAACGAGGGCTCCGGGCCGCCGCTCGGTCAACGTAATTCACGACAGCTGGAGCTTACCGTGGTACCCAAAGATTTTTTTCTTCTTTCCAATGCATTCGTTTCATTTACATATACTCAAAGGGTTAGCCTGTGAGCGGAAAGAATTATTCTCCAAAAGCAGGACTACTTTTGGAAAGTACAACTGCTATTACATATTTACTTATTCGGGTATTCGGAGCACGGAACAGGAAGGACTTTCTGGTTACTGTGTTGCCGTTTATTTAAATTTAGCCTAATGAAGAGCACACACTACTAAACACATTATTTTTAATAGAATTTAGTATTGGTCAACATTTATTATGATTTACAACATTCTAATATAATATAATATAATATGAATTTAAAAACAATAATATATAAGAAAAATGGTAAAAGTAATAATATCATCATCATCACCATTATTATTACTATTATTATTATTGTTGTTGTTATTCTTCAATAACAATAAAGCTGCATCAAATCTGACATAAACATTTACTTGTTATAAATGTATGTGTTAAATGCTAAAATACAGATACATGAAAATGAATGGAATGAACTGCTGTTAAGTCATGACTTTTATGACAACTTATAGACAGTAACAGGCAGTGATGGCTGTGTGACAGCTGTCAGTAGTATTTTATTTCTACCCCAGTTTGTGGAACAAAATTTTTCAGTTTTCTCTTTTCTTTTTTTTGTGACTTTTTTCAGTGTGTGTCCTCAATTAGTTTTGATTTCTAGAAAGCGCCTTTCCCCTGAGCTTTCCATTACAGCAGTGGTAATTGAATTTGTCAAGGCAAAAGAGGCTTACTTACTTTTGTGCTTGTTTCATTTTGCCCAAAGAAAATCAGTAGAAAATCGTCCCGGTGATGCACCTCTGCGCCGCGGCGCTCCGTGGGGCCCGCCCCGGCCCGGCCCGGCCTCAGGAGGCGAAGGAACGCGGCTCGCGCGCGTCCAATGGAAAGGACGTCTTGTCTCAACGCTCATCATCAAAGTGAAAATAGAAGATCTCGTTGGCTGTGCAGCCGAAAGACGCACCAGTTGTCACCGGCATATGGAAAATGGAATGTCTCAGAAAATGAGGGTGCCTTTGTGTTTGTCTCTGTGCCATCGCTTAACAATAAACAGATGGCACATTTCAAAATGCAGTGTACAAATACAAGTATATCTCCAGGTAAATGGGTAAATTTTGATAATTGATCTAATTTTTTTTCCTTTGTACTCCAAGCTATTTTTGAGTTTCTTTTTAATGATTGCTTAACCGCTCCTGAAATAATGGTAAATGGTACAATGGGACATTTTCTTCTACTTTATGTATCTTCTCTCAACAAAGTGAGGGAACTCAACTCCATCCACATTGGCTAAATGTCGATGTCCTCATGCCACTGCTTTCATCTTCTGGCGTCCTCCAAGGTCAGCGCCCTACGTCAAAGATTGTTCACTCCTCTCTAACTGATGGGCAGTTGCCTCGAATGTACAGCCATCACAATTTTTCCTTTTCCAGTTTGCCTTCCTGCTCCCCGCGTGTCTCAGCATGTTCAATGTCCCTAATGTAGACACCTTTACTATGTATGTCTGTTAAGTAAGTGAGCGATGGGGATGCAGTCCAGAAGACAGCAACCTAGAATGTTTTGGCATCAGCAAAGTTCTGATGGCTGCACATCACCGCCAGACGGTTAGATGGTTAAAGACACGGCTCTGGGATCTGCTGGTTTCTGTATCCAGGGTCCTGCTGTAGCACCACGGCGCAGTGAGCAGATTCTCTATTGTTCCATCAAACACGTCCGGATGTACGACACATAAAAAGGTAATTTACAGAAATATGTGCAAAGCACCAAATTAACTGCTTCTCGTCCTGGGTGCACAACCTGTTTGTTTGTATATTCAAAAGTTGTCTCTGGGTGGGATATGGTTTTTACATCTTCGGGACTCAAGGTTTGCTGGTTTTACAAAGGCGCAGATTTTGACAAAAAAATAATCTAACATTCCGTTTCATCCCAAGAGTGACAGTCTCCCCGTCCCTCTAAATAAGCATCTTCGGTTTGTACGTTGCTCTTGTTGCTGTTTCCACTTGAAATATGCTTATCCGTTGTACAAGAACATAAAAAATAGAGCCAGTTCAATCGTCAGCCATCTCTAAAATCAAAGAAACCCATTGACTCTTGTTGTGAATACATAATCAGGCTACATTATAGCTGACATGTCTTAATCCAATTTAGTTAAAGAATCCTACTTATAAGTGGGTCTACGCTCTGACTATGACAATGCATAATTAAAAAAAAAAAGAAAAGAAAAACATCTGAGCTCACCTGCTGTACCTCCACCCAATTGATTCCTCGCTGCATCGTTTGGCGCCGAGTTCTTAAACTAATGCGCCTGTCAGAAATGATGTCGCGCGCCTCCGCACCGCCACTGTCAGTTCATTTAGCTTCACGGGATCAAGCTCGACAGCCATCATTGTTTATAACAGGAGTGTCAGTCAAGACCGGGGGAAAAAAACGACACTCCCTGCCCTTTCAAAGCGCTCTCATAATAAAGGCAAATTTCGTATCCGGGAGGACACGTTGGGCTCTGTTGTTGGAATACCGAATACGACCGGACCCCAAAGAGTGGTTAATGAAACAGAAGTAAAAAAAAAAAAAATTTCGATAACCTCGCTTGACAACGTTTTACCATGCAGAAGGCACACTACCACAAACAACACACACCCACACGTACACGCACGCTTCTCCGAATTATCCGTGTGAAGCTGCCAGAGCTGTCAATACACATTTTTTTATTGAGGTTTGACATTATTTATGTTTGTCACCTTGTTGCTGCCTTCTCCGCCACAAATAAATAATGAATCGGCCCAAACGCACAGACACACAGTCACCTTCTTGTTCGCTCCGCCGGCACTTTCCCCCCTCCGTGTTGAACACGTCGCTCCTCCGACTCGTCGAACCCTCGAGAACGCGCAGGTTTCGTGCGGAAGTATCTTTGTGCTCCCGGTGTCTTTGACTGGTGGAGGACTGTTGTAAAAGCGTGGTGAAGAATGAGTGAGAACGCTGTGAGATATGAAGTGTTAATGTGCTGCTTTCCAGAACAAAGAACTTGCTGAAGCCACGTTTAAACAGATGGGCCACGCCAGAGGTGCCCCGCTCAGCATTCGAACCGGCGACCTCTTTTCCACACTGTAGCTCTGGCCACCTGTCTACATTTCATTAGAAGCCCATGTACTTATAGAGGAGGGAGGGGTTTTCACTGGGTACTTTTCATCTGATGAGATGAGTGAGTCATCTCTCAACATTCCCTCAGTCGTGAGGCTCTCGTCTATTAGACAAAACATTTTTTTTTTCCACCTAGAACATGCAGTTTATTTAAAGCAACTTAATATTTATCCCTTTTATGCAGTCAGTTGGAGATTTACTAAAATATCTCACGTTAAGTAACTTGCTCAGGGGTTACAACAGCTCTCTCCCTGCTGGGATTTGAACCTCCAACCTTACCGGTAACAGATCCAATTTCATAACCAGTGGACCCCCCGCTGCCTGCCGGGAGACGTAGCCTGTCATTCGGTACAAGAAGCTGGCAGGTAATTATTGCCATCATTATCAATTATTATGAAGTGACTGTAAATCACTGTTTAATGAAATCAATCATTATTGATGGGGAGGCAAAACAACACCCAGGCTGCCTGATGCAGATTAGCATAACACAGTGGCTCGCACATGAAACGAGAGCAATAAATTAAAAAAAACTTTTAAATATTGTGGGAACAGAATGCTCGCTCCGCAGGGATCCGAAGCTGGGAGTCTGAAGGCTCGTCCACGCGGCGTCTTTGTCTCCGAGGCGACTTTGTTTCGTTGTGCTGACTAACGGAAAGCGCAGATGGT